>NW_006201070.1:0-711 GCF_000334495.1 Tupaia belangeri chinensis | reverse complement strand
TGTTAAAGACATACCAAAAATGAAAATTACAAACCAATATCTTTGATAAATAGAGATACAAAAATTATGAACAAGGTACTTGCAAATCATATCCAACAACATATAAAAAGATTATTCATCATGACCAGGTAAGCTTTTTCTTCCCAGAGATGAAAGGTTAACTCGACATATGCAGACCATAAATATAATACACTAGATTAACAGAGAAAAAATGTTAAGAAATGATTATTTCAATTGATGCAGATAGAGTATTTCATAAGTTATAACCTCCCTTTATTATTAAGACTCTCAGCAAGATTGGTATAGAAGGGTAAGTTCTCAACACAATAAAAGCTATATTAAAAATCCTATAGGTAACAATATACTGAATGGGGAAAACCTAAAATTTTTTCACTAAACACTGTTGTTTTTGCTCTCTAATATCTGTCAGTCTGATGCTAGTCTTCCTGTTATAGCACTCTCTTCAAAACTTCTTCAAAATTTTGTCTTGTATTTAAACCAGAAATGTTAGATATGAAGGCTGTAATATAAGAAATCAAAACCTCCCTTGAAAGTATCACAAGCAGGTTAGATCATGCAGAAAATCGAATCTCAGAGATAGAAGAAAAAAACCCTCAGTCCTAGAAAAAATTATCAAAAATATTGAGAGAAATAACCTAGAAAAATGAGGATATATGAGCAATACTAAATACCATTTAATGTCCAAATATC
>NW_006201069.1:0-2609 GCF_000334495.1 Tupaia belangeri chinensis | reverse complement strand
TCCATATACTTTGGGTGAAAATTAAAAAAAATTTTAAAAAATATTTTGCCTAATCTTATTTTAAGAAGAAAACATAGGTTGTGTGTTTTATTTTTAAGAGACGTTTTTGTTATAGGGCATGTGTGTTCACCAGAAAGACAAAGGAGACAGAGAGACAAGAAGCAAGTAATAACCACTCCTGGAGGGATGGTCACACCACAATCCCTCCACCTCCATTCTCCTCTTGGAATCTTAGACACACACCCACACTTGCCAAGCATCAATTTCAGTCACCAGGTCTGAAATGCAAACCATGGTTGATGATGTGGGAGCCCAGCAATATAACCATTACACCATCCACTGGTTTTTGGATTGTGTTTTTTGAAAAAAGATACCTCACCAGGGACCAGCAGATGACGTAATAGTTACAGCACTGGATTTCACATAATTGAACACAGTTTGAGTCCTGGACCTGGCTGCTTAAACCTCTTGATGGGCACGTGTGTGTGCATGCTGAAAATACCAAGAGGAGAATGGAAAAGAAGGGATTCTGGTGTGACCATCCCCTCTGGGTGGTAATTTCTCACTTTCTGTTTCTCTGTCTCTCTCTGTCTCACTGGTAAGGGCACATACTCAATAGCAAAACTCTCTGTAGAAATAAATAAATAACTCAGCAGGTGTTATGGTGATTAGGGTGGCTGAGTTTCCACATGACCTACTGTGATTCAAGTTCTGGACCCAGTGGCTTGAAAATCATGCGGGGTATGTGTGTGTGCATGCTCAAAATCCCTAGAATAGAATGGAGAAAAAGGGACTGCAGCACTACCATCCCCTCCAAGGTGGTAATTTATCACATTTTGTCTTTCTCTGGTGAGTGCACCCACCCTGTGGCAAAAACAAAAACAAAAACAAAAACAACCTCCAGGAGTCAGCAGGTGGTGTCATTGTTTAGGTGGACTCCCACATGACTGACCATGGTGTAAGTCCCAGAACCAGAAGCTTGAAAACTTGCCAGTCATTTGTGCATGCTTGCCCAAATCACAGGAGGAGAATGGAGTAGAAAGGATTGTGGCATGCCCATTACTATCTGAGGGGTCATATCTCACTTTCCCTCTCACTGTCTCTCTCTGATTAGTGTACATGTCAGATGACTTTAAAAAACTCTAAAAGTTATCAGGTGCTTGTGAAGGGTATTTACCTGCCAGGGAAGAATAGGCTGGTCTGCATCTCCTGGAGATCCCATTTCTATTTTATGTAAAAGCATCTTATAAAGAACTTGGGCCACCACATGCACAGCGTGACAGATAAAATAGCTGGGGTCAGATATGATCATCATGCTCAAATCAGATGGTAGAAACTCTAGGGAAGAATTTGGAGGGCAGTATCCAAGTTTGCCACATAGTGATCCGGCAAGTGAACATCCAAAAAAGTGAAGCCAAAGTTTACTGAAGTAAAAATCTTCTGGGTATTGGGAAGGGTTTACTGTTTGAGAAATTGTTTAAACTCAGAAATTTTCCTTTCCTGGTTTGAAAATAAGAGGCTTCCATGGAAAAAGTATGGTTCATCTTTCATGTAAGTCAAAATACCTCACCACTCTGAGGAGTAAAGATTTCCATGATCCATACCTTCCCCCAAATGAAATAGAATACTTTTTCTGTTTCTAGGCTTCACACACTCCCTTCATCACCATGTATTATATACACATTTGCAGATGAAACTTTGATCCTCTTCACAACAAGGTAGTCACGATCTAAAAAGACACCTTTTGTGGCAGGGAGCTTTTTTGTAAAGGCCACACAGATATCCTTTTCTATCATCTTTGCCTTTACATTCTGAAGGAACTGCTCCCCTTGCATATCATCAGATACATACAGTGCCACCCACGTCCAACCAAAATGCAGCAACAACAAGATGATTCCATGACCCAGAGAGCTGTCCATAGTGGCCATCTGATAAACTGATGGAAATTGGTCTTTATCACTTAGGATGGGATCAAAAGGACCATATGTGACCTGAATAAGAAAGAAATAATTTGATCCTAATCTTGTGGGATTTTGAATTGTGCCACTTATACAGGTAGGAGATAAATCTTTACCTGATAAGATCATAGAATGGAATATTGAGTGCAAAAAGATGCATGCTGTGATTAAGAGCAGTAGAAGAATGTTTTCCAGGCCCAGTTTTTTCAATAAAGGACATGTGACTAGTCCAAATAATATCACTTCCAGACCAAAGCATGAAAGAAAAAGTATAAGGTTCAATAATTGTTTTATTATCTACTGTAGAAATTAAGGCATGCATAAATTTATAAAAATGGTGCAACAAGATGGTGATTTTGTTGTCTTCAGTTCATGTGACATAAGGATCAGAGGCTTCCTTTCCTAGCTGCCAAGCTTAAAAAATGTCAACTCTGAAAAAATATTGAATTGAGCTTTTGATACTTTATTTTATCATCACAGAATAACCTATATCATCTTAAAACACAACTTAGCCTCTCTACATTTTTAAAATGTAATTTTTCAAGAGTGTGATTCTCCTTAAGCTAATGTGTTTGCCAGTAATGTCTCCTGAAACATTTATTAGACAGTTTTCCTGGAAGAATCTCTGAGGGGGAGAGCTGCTATGTGGCA
>NW_006201068.1:0-1870 GCF_000334495.1 Tupaia belangeri chinensis | reverse complement strand
GAAATCAAGTGATATTGTCTCCAGTAAGCCCATCTGACAAGAAGTATAAAGGAGATTCTTTATACAAGACAAATAATAGAAGTCAGCAACTCTCATCTCATAGTGAATGGAGGGAGCATTAGAGAAGGAACAAATGAAGGCCAAACTTAACCTAATTCTTAATTGATCTGTCATGTACCTGTTCTATATAACATTGGCCAGATAATGATAATAACAACAATCTACCTAGTGAGTATAGCTTAATGAAAAGTGAAGGAAGATAATATGATAAGAGATGAACAAGGAGAATTAGGTCTTTCACAAGATATTCACTCTTCCCAGAAATGGTATAGTTTGCTCTTAGGCCACCAAGGACTTAAACTAGAAATCAGTAACAAAATAGTTGGAAAAATAGGAAATATTTGGAGATTAAACAATGCACTTTCAAGTTCACTTTTGCAGTATGTAAGGTTTTTTTTTTTAATTCCATTAGAATTTAAAATATTTTAGTCTAAATAATAATGAAAATAGGAATTGTGATAATTAGTGGGATATGCAGTGGAAGTTGTGCTTATAGGGGACATTTATAGTACATACTGAAATTAAAAGGACCAGTGACTATACCATCCCACCTTAGTGTGATTAAAAATATTCTGTATGATACGTTGGTGCACTCACAGGAAGGATAATGCTCCAGATAAATATGACAATTGCAGAAATGCCCAAGTAGGCAGCAATGATGACAGGCTTCCAAAATTTTCCAAAACAATCAGGACCAAGATGAAAATCATCACACAGAAGATGCATCTTCTGAAACAATAATATATGAAATAAAGAGATGCCTGGAAGACATTTAAAATACATCAATTAGAATGAATCATCCTTATAAATCCTGCAGCATGGGGCCAGCAGGTAGCATGGTAGTTAAGGGCACTCGCCTCCCACATGGCCGACTGCAGTTTGAGTCCTGGATCTGGTGGCTTACTTTCTGATTTTCTCTCTTGCTCTTGCTCTATCCTTCTCTGGTCAAATTAAGATAAATAAAGTTAAACAAAACAATTCTTAAAAAAACAAAAAAAAAATTAAAAAAAAAAGAGGGACCAGCAGTTAGCATAATGGCTGCATCACTGGACTTCCATGTAGTTGACTGCAGTTTGAGTCCCAGATCTGGTGGGTTAAAACTCATGCTGGACACGTGTGCATATATACTCAAGATCCCGAGAGAATGGAGAAGGGATTGCGGCATGGCCATCATACCTGGGGGGCAAATTCTTGCTTTCTCTCTCTCTGTCTCTCTGTACCTGTCTGGCGAGCACATGTGCCCTTTGGCAAAAACCTCTCCCAAAAAAAGAAAGAAAGAAATCCTACACCAGTCTCTCAGGGATAACCCTCGGCTCCCAAATCTGGGGAGGAGATTTCACTGCTTCAAGGAAGAACAGAGGTTGCCAGTCTCATGCTTTCTTCTGTAGCTGGTTGTTACATATTGTGACTGTGGGTGTTATCTTCCAAGAGAACATGATTATGAGCTCACCATCCACTGGCCCTATCTCCTCCTGTTTCTATCCCTTTCTCTTGAATTACGTGATTTTTAAAAAAATTTTCTAGAGTCTGTATCTTCTTTCCTGAGAGAGTGAAGAAAGGTGAGAAAGCATTCCCTCATGTGGGACAGTCACTCCACAATCCCTTCTTCTGAATTTCTCCTTTGGTATTTTGGGCACACAAGCACATGGATCTGGAGTGTTTCTCAATTATCCAGGTCTGAGATTCAAACTGCAAGTTGTCAAGGTGGGATCTTGCCACCTGAACCATGATGTCACTGATGGTATGGATTATAAACCTTTTTATCATTTAAGGATCAGCATATGACATTGTTTAGAAAAGAAATTAAATT
>NW_006201067.1:0-973 GCF_000334495.1 Tupaia belangeri chinensis | reverse complement strand
TGCCGAGAAGCATCCTTCAGTCCCACTCATCCGGTGACTGTAGCTCCCCAATTCTCAAACCTTACCCACCTCCAAAACAAACTTCAGACATTGCAAAATATCCCAGTGGGGGCCAAATAATCCAAGTTTTAATACTAGCGTGTTCAAATTGCACAGTCTGGGACCAGCAGGTGGCATAGCGCTGGATGCAAGTGCGCTTGCTGTAGAGCTTGGGGCAGTCCTGTGTGGTAAGGAGAAGTTTGAAATTTATAAATGAAAGAAGAAGAGAAAAAAAGGCCTACCTGGCTGACAGAGATTGGCGTCTCGGACCTTGGGGGTGCAATGGTTGGGGCTGGAGGAGTGGACTCTGTCCCAGAGTTCCTTAGGCCAGGGGTCTGGAGAAGGAAGTGGAGTCTGCTGTAGATCTGGGGGCAGTACTGTCTGGTATGGAGAAGTGTGAAATTAACCAATGAAAGAAGAAGTGAAAAAAATAAAAGGCCTACCGGGCTGAGAGAGATGGGGGTCTCTGGGCGTGGGGATGTCAGGGCTGGAGCTGGGCGGAGGGCCCTGCCTCACTGTCCCATAGGCAGGGCCTCTGGTACAGATTTTTAGAACTAATTTTGTATCCTGCCACTTTTCTGTTGGAATTTATGACTTCAAGAATTTTTTTTTCATGGATGCTTAAATAATATTTTTTTAATTGGGTAGTAATCTCTTACTCTTGGGTAGAAAAAAATTTCTCTTAATTTTTTTTCTCATCTGTTCATTTACCCAACCATTCAATCAAAAGATAGCACTGACTTCTCACTAGGAGCCAGCGCCGTGCTCACCACCAGGAATACACAGTGGATCCCACCCACCCGCAACTGCAATGGAGCACCTGACTCCAGGGGTGACAGAGACTACTTTGACATAGAGGGACATGGCTGTTTCCACTGAGACAAGTATAGAACACTACAGAGGCCAGATCAATAGGGCTGAGTGACAGAATCCA
>NW_006201066.1:766-1273 GCF_000334495.1 Tupaia belangeri chinensis | reverse complement strand
TTCATCTCTTCTCACATCATCCATCTGTCCTAGTTTGCTTCCTATATTTTTCATTAGAGGCTTAGAATATTAATTGTAATTGTTTTCTTAGCTTTTCTTTTTCTTTTTTCTTTTTCCCTTTCTTTCTCTTGTAAATTGCTAGAGAATACGTGCAATCGCCTGAAAGAGACAGAGAGAATGCACATCCCCGTGGGGTGTGGTCATGCCACAATTTCCTCTCCTCCCTTACTGTCCTGTCAGGAGTTGGGACATGCACACACACACACCTGAGATGTTTCAAAAGCTGCGTGTGCCAGGATTCCAAGTGTGGTCAGCCCTGTGGTAGCCAGTTCTCGTAACCAGTAGGCCACGGGGTGGGCCTAGTCATCGCTGTTTTAAATTTGGAATCATATTATAATTCCAACATCTCTGCTGTATTTGTCTACTTCTAGTATTTGTTTTGTCTCTTCAGATTGTATTTTTTAGCCTCTCTGTACACCTTTTAATTCCTTGTTGAAAAACAGGCAT
>NW_006201066.1:0-525 GCF_000334495.1 Tupaia belangeri chinensis | reverse complement strand
CTTTTTGGCTGGTTAGTACCTCCAGTATAATATTGAATAAGAGCGATGAAAGCAGACGTCCTTGCCTTACTCCTACTCTTGCAGGGAAGCTTTAGACTTCCATTGTTTATTTTTATTTAGTGTGGTGTGTGTGGTGATTTTTGTTTTCTTTTTTTTGTTTTGCTTTGTTTTTTTTTTTTTCTTTTTTTTTTGCTATAGAGCATGTACGCTCACTGGAACAGAGACAGAGAGAAAGAGAGGGAAGTGAGAAATCACCCCTAAGGGTTGACCACACCTCATTCCCTTTTCCTTCATTTGTCTAAAGTGTTCTCTAAGCTGTCAGCTCCAGGACAGGAATGTCACATGAGGCCCTGTGAGATTCACCTGTCTTAGTCACCATACCACCTGGCTGGCCCTAGACTTTCATTACTAAGTGTGTTGTTTAAGGTGTAGATTTTTAAACAAGCCTTTATCAGATTAAAAAAGTTACTTTCTTGGAGCCATCAGGTGGCATATGGTTAAGATACTGGACTCCCACGTGGTTGA
>NW_006201065.1:635-887 GCF_000334495.1 Tupaia belangeri chinensis | reverse complement strand
TCTTCTGCTAATATGATGTATTACATTTATTTTTTGTGTATATTGAGCCACCTTTGCATCTGAGGAATAAAGCCTACCTGGTCATGGTGCATAATCTTTTAATGTATCATTAGATATGATTTGGTAGAAACTTGTTGAGAATTTTTATATGTGGATTCAACAGGGATATGTGTCTGTAGTTTTGTTTTTTTGTTTTGTTTTGTTTTGTTTTTTGTTATGTACTTGTATTTTGTGACTGAGGGTGCTAGAACT
>NW_006201065.1:0-494 GCF_000334495.1 Tupaia belangeri chinensis | reverse complement strand
AGATATTTATTACTGAGTCAATCACATTGCTTCTTATTGATCTCTTCAGGTTTTCTATGTCTTCCTGATTCAGTCTTGCTAATTTATGTGTATCCAGAAATTTGTCCATCATTTTTATTTATTTATTTAAGTTTTGTTCATTTAATCCAAGTATTCTTGTTTATTGGTGTATAGTCACTCATAGTATTTTCTTAATCTTTTGTATTGAGTTGTTGGAAAAGTCATGACTTTTTTTTTATGTTTTAATATGCAAATATCTGTCATGACTTTTCCAATGACCCAGTCTTTCATGTGTGTTTTAATATTGCCTGTTTCATTGCTAACTTGATTTACCTGGTGCTTTTCTCTTTTCATCATTTATCTAGCTTATGGCATGTCAATTTTGTTTATCTTCTTGATGAACCAGCTTTCGGTTTTATTTCCTGCACAGTTTATTTTCTAGTTTATTTGTTGCTGCTCAAATCGTTATTATTGTGTGTGTGTGTTTGGTTGTT
>NW_006201064.1:0-2605 GCF_000334495.1 Tupaia belangeri chinensis | reverse complement strand
AACACTGGGGAAACTCTGGGAGATATTGGTGCAGGGAACGGCTTCTTAAATGAGAACCCCAAAGCACAGTCAATAATCCCTACAATAGACAAGTGGGTTTACATAAGATTAAGAAGTTTCTGCATGGCAAAAGACACAGCAATTAGTGTGAATCAACAGCCCTCAGAATTGGAAAATATTTTTGTAAACTATACATCAGATAAGGGATTGATAACCAGATTAAGAATTCAAGTAGCTGTTCCAAAAAAAAAAAAAAAAGATCAACCCTATTAAAAGAAGGGAGAAGTAGTTGAAAAAAAAAAACACTCTCTAAAGATGACATATGAATAGCTTAAAGGCATATGAAAAAATGCTCGACATCCCTCTTTGTAAGGGAAATGTAGATAAAAACAATGAGGTACAACCTAACCTCAGTCAGAATGGCTAAGATAAAAAAAGCAGAAAATGATAATTGTTGGTGGGGGTGTGGTGAAAGGGGAACTCTTGCACTGCTGGTGGGAATGTAAATTGGTCTAGTCACTGTGGGGAACAATTTGGATATTCCTCCAAAATCTACAAATAGAACTACCCTATGATCTAGTGATCCCACTCCTCGGTATCTACCCAAAGGACAGAAGAATCCTTCATTGGAAAAGTGCTTGCACATCGATGTTTATTGAGGCACTATTCACAATTGCTAAGACATGGAACCAACCCAAATGCCCCCACATGGATGAAAGGATAGAAAAACTGACACCTATATTCTATGGAATACTATTCAGGCATAAAAACCAACAAAACCCTGGCTTTTGACAGAAAGTGGAAGACTATGGAAAATTTACTGCTGAGTGAAACCAGGCTATGAAGGAGAGACATTGTATGTCCCCACTTAATATATATCAAGTGTCTGCACTCTACGACTGAAACTGATTGACTAAAAGATATACAAACACAAGAGATGGGTGTAAATGCCAGATGTAGTGTGTATGGAGGAGTGGGACCTAGGGGAGTTCATTTGGAGGAGGGATACAGAGGAAGACCATTGATGGGATGGGTAGGTCTGATGTTATCTGTTGAAAATATTTTGATCAACTGGACTGGAGAGATATGTTCACATATTGAAATGTTCACATTGTAAGCTAAACAAAATGATTGAATGTATATAAAAAATTTTTAAAAAAGAAATGAATCTGGAGGGAGAAGTCTCAGCAGAAAAACCTTCATTTTTAGTCCCTGAATGCAATATTTCACAGCTGAAGTCCAGTAGCCATCTCAGCGCTCAGGTTTCCTTTTACTTTGCACTACCATGGGAGAATCTAGAGAACAGGATAAGGGCCTTAATGGTAGTTATCCAAAAGACATGTCTATTACGGTGATGATATATTTTAAAATACATTTTGGTGTGTTCCTGGCAGTTTAAAAACAATAGGTTGGAGAATTTAGATTTTTATTAGTACGTAGTACCATTTATACAAATTAGAAAATGCTATTTAACAGCTCTTGAATTACCTATATATACCTTTATTAATCACTATTGTTCCAGCAGTTTTAAAGTTGAATTAAGAATTTTATTAGGGAGAAAATTCAATTGTAAATTGAATCAGTATAAACAAAGTTACTAGGTAACTTCATATTGCTCTAAAAGAAATATGGAACTTACACTGTTCAATTAGAATAGTGTTTTGCAAAAATATTTATAAAACCCCTCAAGATACTGCTACTGTAATTTTATATGAAAATAAGTGTATTTTTCAATAAAGCATTTGTAAATTACTTTGTTCAGTTATATTAAGAGAAGAGTATTTAGTTTCTTGCATAAATGACAAAGAACAATCATTTATTGGTTTATTTTGTCTCTACTAAACACATTAATTATTCATCATTTAAATATCTGACTTCATTAGAACCTGTTTTAACACTTTTTCTCCCTCCTGCCATAAAAATACAATTAAGTAATTTGCTTAAAAAAATAAAAACAAAGTATGAACAAGCATTCTGGTTTCCTCTCACTCAACTAGCTAAGTTTCTCAGTGATAGCAGTTTGTAAATCAGTAAGATAATAGACTGAAGACTGCTATTCAAATGACCTTCCACTACTAAGATTGGCAAGAGAAAAACATTAAGTTACCTACAAAGGACATCCCATCAGGCTAACAGCAGATCTCTCATCAGAAACAATGCGAGCAAGGAGAGAATGGGAAAATATATTCAAAATGTTAAGAGAAAAGCAATTTCAGCCAAGAATACTGTACCCGGCGAGATTATCTTTCAGTTGGGAAGAAAAGACAAAACATTCTCAGATAAACAAAACCTGAAAGAATTTACCAGCACCAGACCAGATCTCCAAGGAGTTCTAAAGGATGCGCTGTATCAGGAAAATTAAACACAGACACACGGAAATAAGAGTCCAAAAACTAAGAAAGTGGCCAACTTAATCATAGGGACAAGTCTAGAGTTCAATATTATACACCAGAATTTAATCAGGAAAATTGAACCAGAACAGAAGATAAAAGTACATGAGACTGTTAGGTTCATGCACCTACCGTTTGAACAGAATCCTAACCTGTTTCCTGGCTTTAAGCAAAATTCTTTGGTGTTTAAGTTAAAACTGGTTTTCTTAGTAGTA
>NW_006201063.1:0-1106 GCF_000334495.1 Tupaia belangeri chinensis | reverse complement strand
ATAAGCCATGTGGCATTTTTAAAAGGAGAGAGAAATACTGTTATCATCATTTCCATGTTATAGATAAGGAAAGTGAAGTACCGAGAAGTAATTTTCCCCAGTAAGTATGGAAGTTGAAACCTAAACTCAGAAGTCTGGCTCCAAAGGCCAGGCTCTTTTATTCTGTATGTTGCCTATGTGCAATACTGAACTTAAAGTACTGAAATTCCTTTTCCTGAAATACTTTCTCAAACGTAATGAGCCACTTCCTGACGCCCTCCCTCATCCCATGTCAGGTCACCCCGCGCGGTCATATACTCTCCGAACACCCTAACTCCTTCGGGGTGTTCATCAGGACTGTCACTGAAGGGCGTCTCCCTCCCCCACACAAGCTCCCTGACTGCAGCGACTGTGTCTGAGTACTACGGTCACCCTGGGACCTCCCGCGAGCACAGTGTTCGGCACTTGCTGGAGTAACATATTTATCAAGTATTAACAATTTGCCAGCCACAAGCGAATAAACTGATGACAATGGAAAACATAAATGAACGAATCATACGCAAGAGCAGTAGTCCTATGAGAATAGAATGCCAAATCAAACGTGGCTAAATCAGTTTAAAAAGAACAAGTTTTCCCTGGGGCTCCAACATCAAGTGGTGTTGGGAAACAAAATGCTGAGTAACAATGGTATGGCGAAGATTCTTTCCTAATACATTATTTAACAAATATAAACCTAGTTCAAATAAATGCTAAAAACTCAGGGATATGTTTTGTTTGTTTATTTTGTTTTTTAACCAAGGATACAAGACAGTTTAAAGGCTTAGATTGTTCAGGGTTTATTGTAAGCCATAATTTACCTTGCTAAAATTTTCCTCTCATAGAGGAATTAATCCCTTTTCGTGGAGCTTCAAAGATAAAATTGAAGTGTTTCCTCCATGTGCCAGCGCTTCAAACATTTGAAGATGGCAATCAGATACCCCAGTAGATATCAGAATAGTATTTACAGAACAAACAGCCCCAGATATTTCAGTTGTTCACTGTCCTACTTCATTTTCATTTCCAGGCCCTCCTTATTGTTATGGTTTTATTAAGCTGGGGTTCCCAAAAGCAAACAGAACATTCCATAC
>NW_006201062.1:0-1138 GCF_000334495.1 Tupaia belangeri chinensis | reverse complement strand
GATCAACATATTGGAGCAGAGTACACCGTTTCCTGACTTGAAAAATTCTCTAAATGGGCAACAAGCACATCTCCAAACAGCAGAGTGCTCAGCAACATATATGAATTGGGGATGGTGGGATGTAAGGCCACCATGGTGGGGTTTAGGACTTGCAAATCCTGAGCTGGATGGTAGTTGGCAGAAGCTCCCCTTCCTATGGGGAGGGAGGGAGTGTTCCAAGGAGACTGACATTGGACCAGGAGCCCTGCTTTTCTGCACAGGTTGATGTGTTTCTTTATGGCTAGTCTGGCATCTCTGCTCACAGGGCAGTGGCAGAGACACACATGCTGTGCCTGAGGTTTCAGTTTGACCATGAAAGGTGGGTGGTTGATTGCCATTTCTGGTGAAGTTTTAAACAAGTGGAGAGAGTGTCTCATCATTTCTACTGGGGGCCTCTGGAGAAAACATTTGTTGTTCCTCCTCTCAGAGCATTGCCACAAAGCTGATTTGTGCTAAGTTCTGTCCGCAGGTCCCTCCCCAGCAACGGGACCCATAGGGGCATCCAATGGTCTGAGGGCAGTGGCGAGCAGGGCCCCTTTTTGCTTCCTGTGCTACATCGCTGATATGCTTTTTTTTTTTTTCTTCTCGGTCTCAGGTTATGAACACTCGATTAGCAATTTCTAGCAGTTGGGAGACATTCATCCCAGCAAACCTATTCTGTTTTTGGAGTTTCCTGTAGATGTCAGGAGCTGGCTGGGCTAGAAATGTAAGGTTAATCATTTGCTGGTTTTCAGGGCTCTCTGGATTAAAGGGAGTATTGGTCTCGTATGCTTTGCAAAGCTTCTTGTAAAACTGCCCTGGTGGCCCATTGGCTTTTGAATTACTTTTATTCTTTTTGTCATGCTGGTAGGCTTCTTTGTACCAGCTTCATCCCCTGCAAGAGCTCCTCTCTGTATTTTGGGGGCACGCTCTTGTAACCATGTCTTTGCTGCTGTAAGGACTTTGTTGTTTCTCCATATTCAGTAAAGTGAGGAGGAGCTGGTGGTAGCCATCCCTAGTGGGTTGGAGTATAGACTAGCCATCCCTAGTGGTTTTGGAGTATTGACTGCATGAGCTCTTTCATTGCCTGAGCTGTTCTGAGTACAGGGTGTGTGGTGTT
>NW_006201061.1:0-453 GCF_000334495.1 Tupaia belangeri chinensis | reverse complement strand
ACTTCCTGTATTATAGTCTTTATTTCTAACATTTCCTTTTGATTCTTTTGTAAAATGTGTAATTCCTCTTTCTTTATATCTTGCAAGAATTTCCTCACCTCCTGGAACTTGTCATCTCCTTTCTCCTCCCTTTTCTGTAGTTCATTGTCTCTCTTCTCTTCCATCTCTGTTAGCTTTGCCATTACAAATGTTCTAAATTCTTTATCAGACATTTCCATGATTTCCATTGAACTATGTGTGGATGAAGAGGAGTTATTCTTTTCCCTTGGAGAAGAGGTATTTTCTTGCTTTCTCATATTTCTTCTGGTCCTGCGGTGATTTCTAGTCATCTGATGGATGGTGCGTTTCTTCCCACACTTGAAGTTCAATCTGAGAGTCTAGGAGCATGCAGAAAAAGAAACAGAGAGAGAAACAACATCAACAAAAACAACCATGAAACAGAGAAAAAGAGGA
>NW_006201060.1:0-671 GCF_000334495.1 Tupaia belangeri chinensis | reverse complement strand
AAGACATACACATGTTCATGGTTCCTGCCAGCCACTGTTCATGCTTACTATAGGTTTCTCCCATGGCTTCTAGAACTGTGGACTCAATTTTAATTTTATCCTCTCCC
Organism: Tupaia belangeri chinensis; assembly: GCF_000334495.1. Lineage (NCBI taxonomy): Eukaryota > Metazoa > Chordata > Mammalia > Scandentia > Tupaiidae > Tupaia > Tupaia belangeri. Next base: position 564 of record NW_006201060.1, on the reverse strand, counting down.
ATAAGCATTCTCATTTTAGCAAGCATAACAGCAAATACTGATTACTTCTCTCGACAATTTCTTATGACAAGAATAAAGTACGGTAGGCAGAATAATGCCCCCCACACACACACACACAAACATGTCCATGTCCTAATTCTCAGAACCTTTGACTATGCTAACTTATATGGCAAAAGGACTTTGCAGATGAGGACACTGAGCTGGGGAGATTATCCTGGATCATCATTATCTGTGTGAGTCCGATGTAATTACATTAAGTCCTCAGAGCAGAAAACATTGTTTGGCTCTGTTGAGAGAGAGCTATAACAATAGAAGAATGGTCTGAAAGATACACTACTTTTGGTTTGTTAACGCCAGGATCCAATGGATGTGGGCAGCCTCTAGAAGCTGGAAAAAGAAAGAAATGTATTCTCCCCTAGAATACCCTCATTCAGTAAGACACTTGTGTGAATTCTTTCCTACAAAACTAAAAAATAATAAGTTTGTATTGTTTTAAGCCATTACATTTCTAGAAATTTGTTACAGAAATAATGAAAAGTTAATATGCAAACACACAAAAAAAAC
>NW_006201059.1:0-903 GCF_000334495.1 Tupaia belangeri chinensis | reverse complement strand
TTTTCTTTGTTGGGAAGTTATTACTGATTCAGTCTCCTGTATTTTATGGGTGTATTCCAACTTTCTATATCCTCCTGGCTCATTCTTGGAAGATTATATTTGTCCAGGAATTTTTCCTTCTCATCTATATTGTCTTGTTTCTTAGTATAAAGATGTTCAAAGTATCCTCTAATGATGTTTTGATTTTTTACTATGGCTGTTGTTATGTTACCAGCTTCATTACAGATTTGATTCACCTCATTCCTTTTCTCTTCTTTTTAATAAGTCTTGGTAGTGGTGTATCCATTTTGTTTTTTACCTTTCAGAGAACTAGATTTTACTTTCATTTATTTTCTGTATAGGACGTTTATGATCTATTTCATTTATTTCCACTCAGATCTTTATTATTTCCTTTCTCCTGGAGATTTTGGACTTTTTTGCTGTTGCTTTTCAAATTTTCTGAGGCATAATGTTGGATTGTCCATTAGCCTTCTTTTTATCTTCCTCTTATGTGTAGTAATTGCTATGAACTTCCTTCTTTTGACAGATTTAGGAGTTTCCCAAAGATTATAGAAACTCATGTCCTCATTGTCATTGGCTTCCATGAATCTTTTGATTTCAGTCTTTATTTCTTCTGTAGTAGTGGAGTCATTCAGGATTAGGTAATTTAGTTTCCATGTATTTTGGTAATTTTGAGGATTTCTCTTGAAATTAAAATTAAATTTAATTCCATCATGATCAGAGAAGATGCTGGATATAGTTTCTATGCCTTTGAATCTGTAGAGGCTTGCTTTGTGTCCTATGATGTGGTCAATCTTCAAAAAGGTTCCATTGTTGGGGTGAGAAAAAATGCATTTCATGGTTTTTGGATGGAGAGTTATATAGATGTCTGATAAGTCCATTGGATTTATGGTATCGTTTAGA
>NW_006201058.1:0-932 GCF_000334495.1 Tupaia belangeri chinensis | reverse complement strand
TTGTGCTTCCCTGAACACTTGTGTTTCTTCCCTTTCTTCTTTTCTGCTTTTTTTTTTCTTTATTGTCACTCTCACTGCTGTTCTCTGAGGTCTCACTAGAAGAAGAGGAGGAAGACAAGGAGGAGGAGGAGGAGGAAGAAGAGGATTTGTTTTTATGTTTTTTGTGCCTCTGCTCTTCTGAAACTTTTTTTTTCTCTTTTCTTTTTCTTTTTATTCTCAAGTCGATCCTATTTCCTGAGAAGTTTCTGTTTTTGTTTGGTTGTTAGTGACTTCAAAAATTCAACTTCTGGATCTTCTTCACCCTCACTTGCAACATACTCCTGTGATGGATCATTTGTGGTCAAGTTTCTCTCCAGGACATTTCATTTCAGTGCAAACCCACTGTTGCTCATCTCGGCTATTAGCTCCGAGGGGTGCATCGATGGCCCTGAGCCATCAGTGGGAACTGAACTTGCCTTGATTCCAGAAAAACCAACACAGGACATTCCTGATCTGTGTTGACATGACCCCACTTGTGACATTTAATGCACCTTACATTTTGAACCTGAATACCAAAGGGCTGATCTCTGATGTTCGTGTCATCTTTGGCATATTTTTCTTGTGGGGCTCCTTTCTGCCATTCAAATTTGTATTCAATCTTTCCTTCTGTTTCTTCTTTCTCTTTGTTTTATTTTTTTAGTTCCTGGTGGGGCCGCATACATGAAATTAATGTCATTCTTTACACGTTCATCTCCCATAAGCAATCTGTTCTCATATGATTCTTGCCCTTTAAGATACTCTTGCATTAATTCTTCTTGTTTCTTCTTATCATATGATATTTTCTGTTCTGACATCTATACTTTTTTGATATTGGATTTAGGAGCCGGATGAAAGTCCTTTTTGCACATGAAGTTGGTGAAAAACTTCCCCATCTTGCAGCTGGAGCTGGGGAA
>NW_006201057.1:0-1179 GCF_000334495.1 Tupaia belangeri chinensis | reverse complement strand
GTCGATCCCAACATGTATGGCCCCAAGGTAAACGGGGGAGATGGTAAAAAATAATGTTTTACCCAAGTGACTTACTGTTCTGTATCTCTGGCTTAGGACAGGAATCATCACAATTAGGTCACCTGTGTGTTTTCCTTATCCCTGGAGGGGTGGGGACTGTGTAATAAGAAGCACAGTCAGAAGAGCTTTTGGTTTCTCTCAGTCTCTCTACTCACTCCAGAAAAATCAGCAAGTAAATTATGGTGGTTCCTGCTGGTTCATTCCTTCCTCACTCTGAGAAAAACGGGGTACTGTGTATTGATCAATACTGACCAGGAAGTTTCTAATTCTCCTTGCTCTTTCTCACGCATAGAGACACAGTAGTAAAATATTGGTCAGACGCATAGAGACACAGTAATAAAATATTGGTCAGTGCACATTGCGTCAGCCTCTTCCTTTTTTCCTGGATGGGTAGACAACATTGTCACCTCCCATTCCAGACTTATATTGAAGGTGTTGACGATCAGCACATGTTACGCATGCTTTTAATTTTCATCACTCTTACAAAATTAGTTGATTAGGAGGAGATGGGGAAGGCAAATCATCTCTCCTTTCTTTTTATTTATCCCCACATTTGAACAGACCTTCAATAATTCTTTGTATTTTTTTTTCAGGGTGGCTACTGCGAATGTTATTACTTTCTTAAATTCTGCCTCAGTCTGTTTATTTTTGATAAAGGTATAAAATATGTTTTTCTGTATTGCTTTTATGTTCTGCAAGTTCATGCAATCTCTTGGTTTCAGGTCTGTGTGTGTGTGTCTTTGCATGTACATGTTTTTGAATATTATGACTCTCAAGATACAAAGTTTAACTTCTTCTCTGTATATTTTTCTCTCTCTCTGTTTTTAGAGCAAATTTTACTATATGGCACATGTACTACTGGGACAAAGTGAGAAATTTCCCCACTGGAGAGATGGCCATAGTGCAATCCCTTGTCACACATTTTCCTCTAAAGATTTTGGTCACACACTCATAAGTGCACAGTGTGAGTATTAAGCTGCCAAGTCTTGGACTTTGGTCAATTATTGGGAATCGATTAACGTAAACCTTATGCCATCTTATGGTCACATCTTAACGTTTTTATTTAAGCAGAGGCAAAGACACGCTACTTTGCAATTTTCCTTTAAAAAAAGAAAACAG
>NW_006201056.1:0-880 GCF_000334495.1 Tupaia belangeri chinensis | reverse complement strand
CCTAACAGTTTTATATGATGAAATCAGTCTGTCATTACATCTTAATTTTTACATAAATAAAAGAACAGTTGGGACCAGCAAGTGGCATGGTGGTTAAAGTGCTAAATCCCTACATGGCTGACCATAATTTGAGTTCTGCACCCAGTGGCTTGAAAATCACACTAGGCATGTGTGCATGAATATCCAAAATCCTGAGAGGAGAATGGAGAAGAAGGGATTGTGGTCTGGTTATCTCCCATTGTGGTGACTTCTCACTTTGCCTCTCTGTGTCTCTCTTTGTCTCTCTCTGGCAAGTGCATGCACCCTATAGCAAAAACCTAAGCAACAAAAAAAAAGCAGTCTCATAAAATTGAAACTGTAATTAAACAATTTAGCAAGGACACAACAATCATTTGAAAATAAATAGCTTTTGGACCTGCCCTATAGCCTAGTGGCTAAGGAAACCAGATCCCATATGGCCAGTCATCCTTTGATTTCTGGCCCCTGGGACCAAGTGCATGCACCCTATAGCAAAAACCTAAGCAACAAAAAAAAAGCAGTCTCATAAAATTGAAACTGTAATTAAACAATTTAGCAAGGACACAACAATCATTTGAAAATAAATAGCTTTTGGACCTGCCCTATAGCCTAGTGGCTAAGGAAACCAGATCCCATATGGCCAGTCATCCTTTGATTTCTGGCCCCTGGGACTTGACTAACATTCCAGGCATTTGTGTGCATATCCTAAATCCCAACAGGATGGAGAAATGAAGGAGAAGGAATTATGGCATGACTATTCCCCATTGGAGGGTGTTTTCTCCCTCTTATGATCTCTCTCTCTGTGTGTGTGTGTCTCTCCTGGTAGGTACATAGACCCTCTGGCAATTAATTTTTTTTAAAA
>NW_006201055.1:0-942 GCF_000334495.1 Tupaia belangeri chinensis | reverse complement strand
CATATGGATGAAAAAAAAAAAAAAAGACATAAGGATGACTGGAGGGCTTTTAAGAGAAGAGGAACTTAATACTGTGCTATTATACTGTCTACTCTGGAATCAATGAAACACACATGTTTTTCCAAACCTCAGTCAGTTTCTGTTACTGGTGAAAAACTGGTAATGTGTGTCCATTTAGGAAATTAAGATAAGGGCCTGGGTTCCCATTTCGTGTCTTTATCAGGAGGAAAGAAGAGGACAGCTACCAGAGGAAGTGATGACTGTCAGAGTAGGATGTGAATGAGGAGAATTTCCAGAGGCAGAGAGTTGCAGAAAGCTTTGACCAGGGGCATGGCTCCAGTTAATCAATGTTCTGCCTCTTTGTACCTCCAAGTCCAGTGTCAAGGTTACTGGAAAACCACAGTAACCAGGGAGAGGCAGGTCTGTTGAGGGCTCAGTGCTCAGCCCCTCCAGGAATGAAGGCATCTTTATTACACCAGGTAAAGAAGTCTGACCTGCTATGGTTCTGGCTGAGGGTAAAAAGACATTGCATGGGAAGTAAAAGAAAGAAATTGTTGAAAATCAAATAAAAATTACAGGAGGCCATGGTCTTGAACTAAGCTCCTTCTCTAGGCCCTAACAGATCAGAGCACAGTGGAGTCACTCATGCTAAAATGTCACATCATTAAATTAAAAAACTTAAGAAAGCTGATAAGTCCCCTATTTTCTCCCCAAAGTACTTGAAAGGCCTTTGCTCTGATGTTTCTTTGTTGGCCTGTAGACCAGGCTGGCCAGAGGAGAAAACAATGACCTTTGGCCCTATCCCCGAGGTTTCATTAACTAAGTTGATATCTCAGGAAGGGGGAGCGTCAACTCACCTGGACCACGTTTGTCCTAACCTATCATCTCCCAAGCCCATCCAGATTTCAGAAAGATTCATTTACTCTGAGCATCCAACTTATT
>NW_006201054.1:0-751 GCF_000334495.1 Tupaia belangeri chinensis | reverse complement strand
AGGGAGTGGATCAGGACGAGAAAAAGAAACATTCAACAGAAACAAAAATGAGGTATTTGTTGATGATAATGTCTATGGTACCATTGCTACTTGACTGCACAAATACTGGGAAAAACAATTTTGTACTCTGTAAAGATGTACAGTGATTATAAGTGTAAAAAATAATAAAAATGTAAGGGGGGCTAGCAGTTACATTGCTGGATTCCCACACGATCGACTGCAGTTTGAGTCCAGACCTGGTGGCTGAGACTCAGGCTGGCCACACATGTATAGTGCCCAAGATCCCACGAGGAGAATGGAGGGGAAGGGGTGGCAGTGTGGCCATTGCCCTGAGAATGACTTCCCACTCTGCCTCTCACTGTCTCTGTCTCTCTCTCCAGCGAGCACACGCACCCTAATGGAAAAAATATCTCTAACATACGAGTGATAAAAAATAAGATAAAATAAAAAATATGTTGTAGAATATTTTAATGTAGGACATGGTAAAAGTGATGGCATTTGGGAACATTTAAGTCCTCAGAAAAATTGTATCTGTTTCAAACTTATTTAAATAGAATAGCACAAATGTATATATTTCTGTTGGAGTTTTTCATGTAACATTCTAATTGCGAGATTTATTTGAGTAGGGGACTAATGTTCATTATAATCACTGTGATATTAATAGATATTTCAATTGTTCCAAGTTTGGGCTACGGGATATGCGGATGCTATAAATGCTCGTGTGCATATTTAAAGCACAAGTGCACTCTTT
>NW_006201053.1:0-1061 GCF_000334495.1 Tupaia belangeri chinensis | reverse complement strand
AAAAAAAGTTTATATATTCCTTCTGAGAGAGAGAGACCCCACAGAGTTTTCACATCATGAGTCACCAAGAATCACAGGCAGCCCAGATAATGAATATATGCATACCCAGTGTGTACAGAAAGGTCTTGGGATATGAACCTGGGAACTTTCCATCTGGGTCCAGCATCTCAGAGTGTTGTTACCACTGTGTTACTGGCTGGCCCCCAGAAAACTCTTTTGCAGTGTGTGAGTTCATACTGATGTTTCTCATCCAATTCTAACTTTACTAAGTCCTTCTTTACATTCTAATAATACTATAATTTTTTTTGAATGTAAAAGTTTGATTTATTATTATTATTACTATTAATATTAATTTGACCAGAGAAAGACAGAAGGAAAGTGAGAAAACAAGCCACCAAATTCAGGATTTGAACTGTAGTCAGCCATGTGGGAGTTTAATGCCTTAATCACCACACCACCTGCTATAATGTTTTAAAAGTTATTTTTTATGTTTTTGAGCACACATAGAATTTTTTAAAAATTACCCCCTGCAAAAAAAGGTAGAAAAGCAGTTAAGTATCTTTGATCACCTTTTTAAAAGGTGCCTTTTTCCTAGCCAACAGCCATTTGCGAGACCTTGAGACCTTCAAAGTCAATTTTTAAAGCTCGGTTAATTACAACACGTTTTCACAAATCACAGAGCTTCAAGTCACAGCTCATTGGCAGAGGGTACTCTTGTCTGTTAAAGCAGAGGGTTTAACTTACACGTACTAAAACAGAATTACTCACAGTCAACAGTGATAATATTCATCCAGAGTGGCCATTAAAATGAAATTTTCCTCTAATTGGCTTCTCTTTTGTGGTCTATGGGAAAAATTTAATCTCTGGTCATGTAAAACTCTTTTCTGCTTCTCTTTTCCTCCACCCTCCTAATTGAGGAGGACTCTCTCAGTTATTTTAGGCTAAAGGCAAGTCCCTAATTGCTGAAAAATCTTGGCTTCATTGGGGGTGGTAGGGCTCTGTCAACCATAACTGCGATTCTTGCTGTATTCCATCTTTTATTCAGGCCATGTTGTCTCTAC
>NW_006201052.1:86655-97035 GCF_000334495.1 Tupaia belangeri chinensis | reverse complement strand
TGATGTATGTACTTTTGTTACAGGAAGAATACAAATGCATCGTTTGGTTTTACGCTGTGAAAGAAATAGACCCAAAGTAAATTTTGTAAGATACTCTGAAATACAAGTGATATTAACCTAAAAAGTTGTTTAAAATCTGGTGAATGAGGCAGGTTTTGTGCAAGTACAATAGAAAACTAAACTATAGATAAACTGTCATAGATTGCTATTTTCTATCTATTAAGTTCTTGAGGTTAAAAATGGATGTTTCCCAGTACCAGGACCAGTACCAGTAGTATCATTTACACGTGCCTGGCGTGAGTTTAAGTCACCGGGTTCAGGGCTCGAACCGCAGTCGACTACAAGGGAGTCCAGCGACATACCCATTGTGCTAACTACTGGTCCCTATAAAGCTTACATTTTTTAAATCTATTTTTTTCTTATGCTTTGAATATCTTCTTTTCAAACACAGATATCAACAATGATATCTGCATTATTTATGTCAAATCCTTGCATCAAAATTCAAAAAGAAGAATTAGAAATGAGAACATTACGAGCCTTTCAAATATTTCAATCTACTTTTCTCCGGAGTTAAACGTGTATTGCCAAATGTACCTGGTCTTGGTGTTTGCACATCCTCCACACTTCCTGCTTTAGAATCTCTCTCTTCAAGAGTAGGCCGAAAGGGTTTTAGAACAAGATGATAAAAAGATGTATTTTTCATATAACATATGGTTAACAATTCAAGTGAAAATATAAAAGAATTTACCATCAAGTGAGGAGTCATCTTAGGAGACTCTAAAAAGCAAAGGGGACATATAATCAATTATATGTAAATATGACAAAACCACCCATACATTCATGCAGAGTTAGTATGGAGCTGAATCCTCTTGGCTTTGGAAATGATTACTTCAGGTTTAGGGTATTTTTTTTCTTCTTCTTCTTTTTCTTTTTTGGTTAGGACAGAAACACGACAGAAATATATTGAAGGAAAACAGGTTTAATCAAACATGCAGTTAAGATTTCAGAAATGATATTATGTTTCAAATGACTATAACTAAAATAGAAAAGTCTACATATACCAACATTAACATGCTGAATGACTGAGGCAAATGCTCTTTAATCAGAGTGCAAACCACTGTCCTGCAAGCAAAAATGTCAAAGCAGATGATGGAATACAACTGCATATCTTTAGTGCAACCTATCAGAATTGTCTACACCATATACTACAAGTATTTATCGTGTTCTCCCATCTATCCTCTAGTTTAGGAAGTAAAAAGTTGGGGTGGCAGTTCACTGGCTGAGCTATGATGATGATTCAGCTGAATGCTTTCCTCATCAGAGAAAGTATCTAGAATTGAACAGCTTGGGTAGACACTCGTAGAATAATAGATAATTAAATATTAATTTTCCCCATACCTATGTGGCTACAGGCATGCCTACATTTCTGGTATTCTCTAGTTTAGTCACATTAAAGCTTCTTGACCCACTCCTATAAAAAGGCATATAAAACACATCTAAGAAATAATGTATAATCAGCTTTCAGCATAGAAGTATGGTTTTCAAAAGAAAAAATGAACTGGCACACAATTGCTAAATATTAATAGCCCTTTACATTTTAAATTCAGTGCAGTATTGACTGAAAATAACCATGTTAGTATTCAAGGAATTAACTTTATAATTTATTTCATTTCCAAAATTAATTTGGTTTGGTATGTCATGGTAGTCTTTAAAGAAGTTTTATTAAACAACTATCTTATCAAATAATTCGTTATCTTTAAAACACACAGCCAATGTGTCTACATTTCAAATTAATCTCATTGAGGAAATAATATTGATACAACATAGATTTCTGATGCCTGATAGTTTTGGAGGGGCGAAATGACTGTCTGCAGTTTATCTTAATTTTACTACTCCCTCCTCTCGCCAGTAATCTCTGGAGCAGCAGTAAACTCACTTTCTGTTTCAATGCAAATATACTAAAGCCAGAAGAAGTGAATTCTCATTAGGGGCCTGGCAGGTGGCATGATGGTGGATTCCCACATGACTCACTGTGTTTTGAGTCCCAGACCTGGTGAATTGCTTTCTCAACTACCCTTTTGCTCTGTCTCTCTGGTCAAATTTAAACAATAATAATAACAGGTAAAATAAATAACTCAAAAAAAAATCTCATTAGGAGGGGCCAGCAGGTGGAGTGGTAGTTAAGGTGCTAGGCTCCCACATGGTCACACACGGTTTGAGTCTCAGACCCAGCAGCTTGAAAGCCATGCTGGGTGCACATGAGGACATGCCCAAAAGCTTGAGAGGAGAATGGAAAAAGGAGGGACTGTGGTGTGGCCGCAGAGAAGGGCGTGATTTCACAGTTTCCTTTTCTCTGTCTCTCTTCAGTGAGCACATGTGCCCTAGGACAAAAATCTGAAACAACAAGACTCATTAGGAAGGTCTCAAGTACCAAACCACTATATTCCTATGGGACACTCCAGTAACAATCTCCTGAAACTTAACATATCTGAAATTAGAAATTCATATATGACTATTCTAACAACATTAGCTATTAGGCCCTTTATACATCCATGTATACCATAGAATCGTAATTTGCCCATATATGTATATACATGGCGGGGAGGGGCAGATTTTTGCTATAGGTGTGTGTGCTCACCAGAGAGACAGAGAGAGGGAAAGCGAGAAATCACCCCCGGGGGAATGGACATCACATGTCAGATCATTTGTTCTTTGCTCGTTTGGAGAACTTTCAACAACACTGATACCATTTTTTGTTTTTCTCATTGTTGGTATTGTTGCTCCTTCCTATTAAAAAAAAAATTTTAAAAAAACCTTCAGAAGACATTACAAACTGGTGTCACATAAGGATGTCTCAGTTAACAACAAACTTATGTACAGCAGTGGTCTCACACGGAGCACATAGCTCTGTCGTGTCAGGGTGCATGGCAGGCAATGCCACCAACGGGTGTGTGAGTACACTCTATAGTGAAGGAACTGCCTAAGAGTCCATGTCTCACAACAGTCTCTACCACTAGGCCGTGTAAGGCTGCGTCTGTTCACACCCTGACCTATGCACTCAGCAGATTAGGCAGTAAGATCACACGCACTCATCGTGTCTAACAAGTCACGTGTCCTACCCTGGTGGAAGATGAAAATTTGAACACAAGACAAATTCTGTGCTGTTTTCTTCTTTTTTTTTTTTGGAGAGATTTTCACTATAGGGAGTGTGCGCTCGCCAGAGAGACAGAGAGACACATTAGAGACAGAAAGTGAGAAATCACCTCCCAGGGGGGATGGTCACGCCGCAATCCCCTCTCCTCCATTCTCCTCTCAGGATCTTGGGTACGCACGCACACGCGCCCGGTGTGAGTTTTAAGCCACTGGGTCCGGGACGCGAACCGCGGTTGACTACGTGGGAGTCCAGCGACATAGCCATTATGCCAACTGCTGGTTCCCTGTGCTGTTTTCAAATGAGGGCAGAGAAACAAGAAAACAAGTGAGACAGGAAAGTATAATTCCTTAGTTCTCCAACTGAAGGGAACAAAGTACAGTAAGGCACAATGGAAAGGACAGTTATTTGTTCTGAGAAAGCTCAGGAAACGCAGCAAAGACGGCGCCATATTATGAAAGACAGATGACGTGTGGAGGGGCACGAAGAGCATTCTAGACAGGGCAGTGTGAGCGAACGGACGAGGCACAAAACCACAGCAAACGAGGGAAGACAAAGCCATGTAAAACCGGGACAGTTGTCAGAGGTGGAGTGAAGACAGGACACAGGCTAAGGCACAGAAGACCTGTTGCCCTAGAATGAGCACTCTCCCTTCTTGGAATGGGTATCTGCACGATAAGCAGATGAGATACACTGTCGCAAATATGGGTGTTTCCAAGAAGTTCCTGGAAAATGTGTATTACAAAGATTCAAAACCTGTGAATGGATTTCAAAATTGTTTGGCACAAAAGTAAACTCATACTTAAATTTCATTTCCCATGTACGTATTCAAGGCCACTCCAGAGAACTTCCCCAAGTACACCTGCATGTGGGTGTCCATGCTGTCTAGAGGTGGATCGTGGCATCAGACCCCACATCAGTGGTGCTCTATCTCTCTGTCTCTACCTCTCTGTCTCTCTCATTCATGGAATACAGAATAAAACAACAATTATTTGGACATCTCTGTAGTGGTGCAGTCAGTAGGGCACCTGAGCACTGCATAAGAGTGGAACCGCATGAGAGGCCTCGGTTTGGACCCTGGGTGGACTTAAAAGCACTGGATGTGCCCATGTGCATAATCCTGGCTGGCAGGGAGAGGGAGGCAGGAATATCACAGTGTGGTGATACCTTGTCAAGGAGAAGCCCTTGCCTTCTCACTTTCTCGCATAAAAGAAACATTTCTTTAAAAATTCATCTTAAAAATTTTAAGTTTCAGAAGAAAATGTTATGTGATTACAGAACTATGAAGCATTTTTAAGTACTACTAGGATGTAAGAAAGAAATTAAAAATCCTATTTTAAAATGCATGTGGCCTGGCCTCTAGGTCCTGGTTTGCAGGGTGCCAGACTGCAGAGCTGGAAGTCACGTGCTGATCAGCATTTAAGTGGCCAGCCCAGATGACCTGAAACCCCCGGGTGCAGCCTGAAAGCACATGTGTACGCATGCCCAGATCAGGATCGAGTCAGCCCATGACACAGTGCTAAGGGCTCTGCACTGGGAGTTGACGTCCACTGGCTCACCACTGTGTGAATTCAGCCCTTGCAGCTTGAACAGGTGCCAGCACATGCATGAGCCCCAAACCCTGATGGAATGAAGAAGTGGAGGAAAAGGGATCTATGCATGACCACGCCCCACTGGCAGGTGCTTTCTTTCTCTCTCTCTCTCCCACTGAAGAATACACATGTTGGGAACCAGCAGTTAGCGTAATGGCTATGTCGCTGGACTCGACTGCGGTTCGTGTCCCGGACCCGGTGGCTTAAAACTCACGCCGGGCGCGTGTGCGTGTGTGCCCAAGATCCCGAGAGGAGAATGGAGGAGAAGGGATTGCGGCGTGACCATCCCCCCTGGGGGGTGATTTCTCGCTTTCTGTCTCTATGTCTCTGTCTGTCTGGCGAGCGCACGTGCCCTATAGTGAAAATCTCTCAAAAAAAAAAAAAAAGAATACACATGTTCTCTGACAATTCAATAAATAAGTATAGAAAATTCACATGGTTTTAAAATTCTCCCATAAACAACACACTAATCGCTCTAATTTCGTGCTTACACTAATAGACGAGTGGTCAAAACTGGAGAAAGAGTCTAGAATAAATAAAGTGACGGGCCAGCAGGTGGCATGGTCATTGGAGCACTGGACTCCCACATGGACAACTGTGGTTCGGAATTCAGAACTAGCGGCTTGAAATTCACACCAGCTGTGTATGTATGCGTGTCCGAAATCCCGAGAGGAGAATACAAGAGAAGGAATTGCAGCATTGCCATCCCACCTGGGGGCGATTTCCCACTTTCTGTCTCTGTTTCTGGTGAGTGCATATGCCCTATAACAAAAATCTTTCTTTAAAAAAAAAAAAAGAAAAAGAAAGAAACAACAACTAAATAAAGGTATGATTTTTCTGTTTTGTTTTTGTTTTTGTTTTGTTTTCTTTTGCTTTGATTTGTTTTGTTTTTTAGTTTGGTCTACTGGGCAAATTATACATTGCAAAACCTGAGCATTTACATGATGATAACTGTCAAAGTAGGAATATCTTATGCTGAAGTTCTGAAAAGTCTGGGTTTTATTTTCCTAATATTACCATTAACAAAAGCAGGAGGATCATGAATAACTAAATCACAAGATAAAATGAGGAATATTTAAGGATGTAAAATAAGCAAGAAAAAAATTCAGTAAGGCTGGTGTTCACATATGCCATACGTGCTGTAGTTTCTAGGCACAATAAGGGTCAAATTGACATTTTTAGATTCCTTAGACCTAACAAATTTAAAATAAAGTCCATATTTTCTCAAGTATGTTAATAATCCAATATATTTTAATTAAATTCCTTTTGTGAATCCTATAGTGTAAGCAATATAAAATTCTCTAAAAGTTGAAGAAATCATTTTGATTATTTCATTAGTTATTACTATATACATGGTGGGTAATCTACTTTACAGGTAAGAAACTTCTATTTTATCACCTAAAATACAAACAGCACTGCAGACAAACAGGCACAACAATGTAAACCTGGGTAAGAAGATGAAAGTAAATACATACATACACACACACACACATACACACACAAAGTTTATATCCCTTGTGTATTATGGGAAAAACAGTGACCATAATAGTTATTATAAAGCTAATTCGTCCCTCTCAAATAGTTTATCTTAGAGATTGTTTGTAAAGATATCACCATATAGGGACCAGCAGTTGGCATAATGGCTATGTCGCTAGAATCCCATGTAGTCTACTGCGGGTCAAGTTCCAGACCCGGTGGCTTAAACTCAGACCGGGCGCATGTGTGTGCATGCCCAAGATCCTGAGAGGAGAATGGGGGAGAAGGGATTGCGGCATAGCCATCTCCCCTGGGGGGTGATTTCTCGCTTTCTGTCTCTCTGTCTTTCTCTGTCTGGCGAGCACACGTGCCCTATAGCAAAAACGTCTCAAAAAAAAAAAAAAAAAGATATCACCATATAAAACTATTCTGAACTTTCTTTCCTTTTGATACAGATTCAGTAGTATTTTCAAGGAAACAAAATAAGTGTTTTCAATCCCGTCACAGTAAGACATAAGGCCTCTTTTTTCTTTATATTGGCAAAACAAATATATAAAAATAATTTCACCCTCTCCCTTTTACAGTTCATATAGGCATGTTTCTTTATTACAACACCAGCATTTGTTATTTTTAAGTAACAAGGAGGCTAAAGTTCATGGGGTTGCTTCTGAACACCTGGAACATTAAGAACACTGGATCTATGCCACCTCAAGACAGGACAGTGTTCTTCAGCTTCTGTTCCCACCTCTAGATTTCTTCTCAGTGCCTTTTCTTCTTCCAAAGCTTTTCACAGACTTTCCAGTTCTTTCCCATGATCCTTTTTCATTGCTTCTAAAATGCATAGCAATTCAATAATCCAGGCTCTAAGTTCATCAAGGGAACTTTTTCCCCATCATCTGTTTCTATTTTAGCTTTGATTTCTAACAGAGTTAGGAAAGCAAAGGTATTTGCTTTAGAAGCACTTGAAGGTGTTGAAAGATGCACAGATGGTTTTGGAGGGTAGCATGGATCCTTTTAAAGTTCAGATGACTTTATGTTGGCACTACCTTCGTCTTTGGGTAGCGTCAAGATTTTTTCTGGACTCTGAGTTGGAGAATGTCCACCATTGAAGCGGCCAGTCAATGTCCTTCCAGGCATTTTTAGTCTATTTGCAGTACGATGTAGCAAGTTTTCTGAGGAAGCAATGCCATCAAAATTTACACCTGTGTCCTTAGAGCTCCTTATGAATGAAACAAGGTCTACTGATTTTGGTCTAAGCAGCAGCTGTTGAGAGAATCTAACTTTGGCTTCGACACTGGGTCAGTTTCAAATTTTGATGAAATGGCAGAAACTTCCCCATTAATCTTGGCTACAGGAGGTGGTGGAGGAACTGGTTTTTCAGGTTGCTTTGGGTACACAATTCCTAAAGATCTCCATAAATTATTGGCTTTGGGGGGGTGAAGGAGGCTTCTTGGCTGGGACTTAGGGAGCTGCTGGTTTAGGTTTCTGGTCAAGCACTGATTTTTCATCTTTTTCTTCAGGCTTTAGAGAATACTTCTTCTCTGCATTTATCAGCTCAGGCTTTGGAGCTGGAGCCTTAGCAGGAGGTGGAGGTTTCCTGGGTTTTGGAAAATCTTTATCCAGCTCATTTATCTGAGCAGCAAAATTGTCTGAAAATACTCCATCTTTACCATTACATTCTCCCTTCCACCAGCCAGGTTCTCCAGGCTCCTTGCTTATCAAATGGACTATCTCCCCCTCTTGAAAAGTAAGATCATCTTCATTAGAACCTTCATAGGCAAATAATGTACTATAACTCCAGCTTTAGTTTTACCTTCAGTAACTGTTTTTGTCATCTCAGTTCTGGATCCCAGTGACTATGTGATCAAGGTCATTTCTGTTTTTTCCCCTTCTGTTTCACCACTGGATGTTCTTGTCCTAAGTTTCACAGATTCTTTAAAAATATCTCCAAAATCCAAATCGCATTTTCTCTGGCTGTGTAACTGATCCAGGTGCAATTTCACTCCCATTTCCCCCTGGAGAGGGTAGAGGTGAGGTAGGGCCAGTCAAAACAGTTTCTGAATCCTCCTAGGCTTCATGAGTTTCACCATCATCTGTTACCTCTGATTCTTTCACAAAATTTTAGGGAAATGGTCCCAATTTGTTCAGGGTTCCACCCCACCAGCCTTCTGCCTCTTCATTAGCTTCAGTAACATCTCCCACTGTCAGCTCCAGTCCATCCTCATTCTGTGGAATGTATTCAAAAAGAACTCTATAGTGATGCTCCCTAGTCTTTTTCTGAAGGTTTCTGGTTTGTGGATGGGCTGGGTTCCTCTAGCTGGAAGTCCACAGGTGCTTATTCATAGTATGAGACTTCTTACATTCCCATGCCTTTCCCATTTGATGGGCAAATTGTCATCCTGAGATTCTGTCTCTCCATTTCCTTAACAAAATTATCAGGGTACATTCCTCTTCTCCCATTTATTTCCCCTTCCCGCCATCCTTCCTCCTGTAGTTTTCCACATTCCTGATCATTTCCCCAGCTTGAATAGTGAATCTGTCACCATGTACATCAGCATAGTCACACTCCACAACACAGTCAGCCATGCTGTGGGCACCCACTGCTCCTTCCTGGGCTCGCACAGCAGCTCCTGTGGCCAAAGCTATGATTTTTCAATTGAAGACTTTTTGTATGTTCTTCATTTGCTACAGGGCGTGTGCACTATCTAGAGACAGAGAGATGGAGGGGTGAGGAGTGAGACATCACCTCCCAAGGGTATCAGCCATGCCGTAATCCCTTCTCCTCCATCCTCCTCTTGGGATTTTGGGTACTCACCTCCCTGTGCCCAGTCATGCCACTGGGTCCATGACAAATGGCACTGTCATCCTTGTGGGATCCAGCCACATTAATCCCCAAGCCACCTGCTGTCCCAAAGATTTAAAAGGCTTCAAATATATCTATTATTGTCACACAAGGCCCAATATTCACATAAGGGAAAAAGAAAGGGACTAACAAACCAAATCAATGGCATTATTGAACTTACGCGAAAGATTAAACAACTATAAATACTAAAGTTAGTTAAGCTTCCTGATATTGCTATGAAAAGTCCCCATTGCTTTAAAGTTCTTTCATGAGTGAGAGAAGCAGAGAAACAGAGATAACCACCACTACCAGGATCTTGACACCACGATCCACCCCCAGCTTCGCCAGTCCCAGATCATAGACACATATGTGCCCAATGTATTCAGAGAGGTCAGTGGACACAAACCCTGAACATTCCCAGGTAGGTCGGTGTTGCAGAGTATCACGTTTACAAGGGTGCCACTATCTGACCCCCACTGGAGATATTCTTTAAAATAAAAAATTATCTTCAAAGGGGACCAGCATATGGCATAATGATTATGTCGGTGGACTCCCACCTAGTCGACGGCGGTTCAAATACCAGATTTGGTGCCTTAAAATTCACACCAAGTGTGTGTGCATGGGTGCCCAAAATCCCAAGAGGAGAATGGAGGAGAAGGAACTGCAGTGTGGCCATCCCCTCTGGGGGTGATTTATTGTTTTCTGTCTCTCTCTCTGGCTAGCACACACACCCTATACCAAAAATCTCTAAACAAACCATTATCTAAAAGATAAATGTGTGGACTGGACTGGGCACAATGGCGAGGGCAGCTGGATCCCAAACGGCTGACACAGTATTAGCCCCAGCCCCAGTGGACAGAAAAACATGCCAGGTGCAGTGCAGGTGTGCCAAACACAGCAAAGGATGAAGCAATGGAGGACAAGAGATTGTGGCCGAACCACACCCGATTGGGAGGTGCGATCTCTCTCTCCCTGGTAAATGCATGTGCCCTCTGTCAATAAAAGAAAGAAGAAGAGATAAATTTGATTACTCTGTTGGCAAAATTTTCTTCCTTATGCTTCTATGATAATAGGTAGTTTATTTTAGGTAAAAAATCATAAATTATAATATCAATCATATGACGTGTGCACACAGGTACATTACATAGATACATATTTTTTCAATTTATTTATTTGCATTCATTCACTGTACATCATTGCAGCATACAAAATGAGATTTTCCATCCAGAGTACACTGTATATTGTCTCAATCAAGCACATTAACAAACATGTTATTGTCAGCAAATAATCTTCCATTTCTTGTTTTCTGTATGTTTTGC
>NW_006201052.1:65264-82177 GCF_000334495.1 Tupaia belangeri chinensis | reverse complement strand
TCCTTCATTCCCTTCCCACCCACATTGCATTGATCACACAATTTCCTACATAATCTAACTACTTTCAATGGTGAGTTCACTCATTACTACTAAGAAGACCAGTTTTAACTTAAATCAAAGAAACGCCAAGGAACTTTGCTTAAAGCCAGGAAACAGGTTAAAATTTTGTTCAAATGGTAGGTGTATGAACCTACCAGTCTCATGTACTTTTATCTTCTGTTCTGGTTCAATTTTCCTGATTAAATTTTGGTACATAGTATTCAACTCCAGACTTGTCCCTATGATTAAGTTGGCCACTTTCTTAGCTTTCGGACTCTTATTTCCGTGTGTCTGTGTTTAATTTTCCTGATACAGCACACCCTTGAGAACTTCTTGGAGATCTGGTCTGGTGCTGGTAAATTCTTTCAGGTTTAATTTATCTGAGAATGTTCTTGTCTTTTCTTCCCACCTGAAAGATAATCTTGCTGGGTACAGTATTCTTGGCTGAAATTGCTTCTCTCGTAACACTTTGAATATATTTTCCCATTGTCTCCTAGCGCGCATTGTTTCCGATGAGAGATCTGCTGTTAGCCTGATGGGATGTCCTTTGTAGGTAACTTGGTGTTTTTCTCTTGCCAATCTTAGTATCTTGTCTTTGTCTGTGGTTTTGGTCAACCTGGCTATAATGTGTCTTGGAGAAGATCTTATTGGGTTGATTCTATTTGGGGTCCTTTGTATTTCTTGGAACTGGATCTTCGAATGCCTCTCTAGGTTTGGAAAGTTTTCTTGCAGGATTTCATAGAATACATTATCCATGCCCTTATGAGTCTCTTCACTTTCTGGAATGCCAATTATCTGGATATTTGGACATTTGATTGTATCCAGTACTTCTCGCATATTATTCTCAAATTTTGGGGCCATTTTCTCAGTCTTCGTCGTGGATTTTTCTAGGCCAGCTCATAGATATATATTTTAGGAAAAAAGATATCAGGATGCTTCCAAAATAAAATAATTTCTATATATTTTGGTTTAAGAGTGTTACAACTTATACTTTATTTTCTCATTTAATGAATACAAATTTTAAAACAAATCTTTTTTTTTTTGAGAGGTTTTCGCTATAGGGTATGTGCGCTCACCAGATAGACAGAGAGAGACGTAGAGACAGAAAGCGAGAAATCACCTCCCAGGGGGAATGGTCACACCACAATCCCTTCTCTTCCATTCTCCTCTTGGGATCTTGGGCAGGCACGCACGCACACACACCCGGCGTGAATTTAAGCCACCAGGTCTGGGATGCGAACCGCGGTCGACTACGTGGGAGTCCAGCAACATAGCCATTACGCCAACTGCTGGTTCCCAAAACACATTTTTTTTTTAAGGTTCTTGCCACAGAGCACATGCACATACTGGAAAGAAACAGAGAGACAGTGAGAGAGAAGGAGAAATTGGCCTTCCCCTCAAAGGGGATGGACATGCTGCAATCCTTTCTCCTCCATTCTCCTCCTGGGATTGTGGGCATACGTGCATGCATGCCCAGCATCTTTCTTTCATTCTTTTTCTCTTTTTTTTTTTTTTTTTTTGATGAGAAAGTTTTACTAAACAATCTCACCACATTTCAGAATCTGTCTTCCAATATCACAGTCTTTTAATGTCAATAAAAGCCCAGTAACTCAAAAGCTTTTATAAACAGAAAAATATAAGCATGATTTCTGAATAGAGAAAGAGGTGCGGGTAGAAATGTTATTTCAGTTTTGTGACCATAATGCCATCTCCTGATCCTACACTTTTAAAGTGTAGGCTATAATTCCTTTTGCATCACACGTTCTACTGCATGACTTACACTGGCCTACAAACTTTTCAACAAAAATACTACGTTAAAAAAATACCATCATCTCTACATGTACCATCAAGACCACTTAAGCTTTTTTGAACTTAGAAAAGTATTACTTTCCCTGAAGAACTCTAAAAAGTCATCCTATTTCAATCACAGCTGTCCTGTGATTGTCCAATAATTGCTCTCATTAGGAGACTTGTGGATCCCATATGCAAACATGTACCAAGCCATAGATGTTGCAGGCACTAGGAGGTAACTGCATCTCTTACTGCATAAAAGGTTTTATCTGAATGTTTAGTGTGGGGTGCTTGAGCCAGTGCTGCCTCTGAATCCTCTCCAAGTTTAGGCATTCATTTACACAGCCAACTCAGCTAGTTCCCTCTTCTGCAATAAAGAAAACTTCCAGGGACCAGCAGTTAGCGTAATGGCTATGTCGCTGGACTCCCATGTAGTCGACCGCGGTTAGCATCCTGGACCTGGTGCCCAAGATCCCGAGAGGAGAATGGAGGAGAAGGGACTGTGGCGTGACCATCCCCCCTGGGGGGTGATTTCTCACTTTCTGTCTCTCTGTCTCTGTCTGTCTAGTCTGGCAAGCGCACGCACCCTACAGCGAAAACCTCTCCAAATAAAGAAAAAAAAGAAAACTTCCAGCTCAGAGCTCTTCTTGACTCTTTTGTTAGCATACACTAGGGTACTAGATGCTTCCTGTGCTGGGTTAGAAACCTGGATGATGAACTACATGGTATTATAGCTGGGTTTTGGCAAGTATTTCAATGCCATTTTATAGAAGCACAACAATTTTCATGTATTCAGCTTCCAACTTGGTGGAGACAATGTATTCCAAAGGCATTGAAGTAGGGAAGGTTCCCTGTTTCCTCATGCAGATCCAATACTTGCATGTATTCCATTTCTACAGCAATTTGTTTCCGGGAGACTGTTACGGACATGAAAACCTTGTGATCATCTTACTGAAAGTTCCCATTATGGCTCACCAAATGCAGATAAGCTGTCCTGAACTAAAAAGTCCTTGATGTTTCTGTTACTGATGCATCTAAATGCTTCAGGATTTCATTCCCAGTTGGATCAGACCTCAGACCTATTCAGACCTCATGGTTTCTCCTCATGCTTCTCTTTCTCTCCATTTTTGCATATGCTGCCTCTGGTGAATGAGAATGTGTGGTGATTTCTTCCTTTCCTACAATAAGCCTAAATGCAGAAAATGTAAATCCTTTCACACCATGTGCATCTGAAAAAGAACATGTACATGGCAACTGTGAGGTAGAACAAAAGGACTTCTCCATCTTAATGTGGGCATGGTTCTCTTGCTATATGCATTCTTCTTAGTGTTTATATGGCCAAGGTGGCCATATAAATTGTGCACAGCTCTTACCTGCTTTTTCTTTCAATAAAAATGGCTATATAATATGTTGGCAAAGTGACACCAAAGACAGGAGCCCATGAGTAGAATTTTCTAAGTATCATCTTTAAAATGTAGAAGAAAGCCATACATAAGACCCCACTAGCAGTCAGAAATAAAGTGGGTTTCAGGGTCTCAGGAAGTAGTTTGTGTAAGTAATAGTCTGATTTTTGTGTCTGGAGAACTGCTGCAATTAGGTACAGGAGTGTCTAGACCTTCAGGGACTCCTCCAGAGCGCTCGTGGTGATCTATAGGAAGGTGACCCGGCAGGAAAGGTGCCAAGTGTGGCTGATCTCAAAGCAGTTGTGATGGATGGACTTGCTGAGGGCTGCTATGATGAAGAGCCCAGGCACGACTTTCAAGCAACCAGAACTGTGACTTCAACTGTGACCGGTTACGTGGGAGTCCAGCACCTTAACCACTATGCCACCTGCTGTTCCCACCAGAAAATTTCATTTTAATAAAAAGATTAAATAAAATATTAATTCATAATCTCTCACTGGATTCCCATGTAGTCAACTATGGTTCGAGGCCCAGATCCAGCAATTTAAGCCACACGCTGAGTGCGTGTGCACACATGCACAAAATTCCAAAGAGAATGGAGGAGAAGAGATTGTGGTGTGGACATCCCACCTGGGGCATGATTTCTCATTTTCCTCTCTCTCGCTCTGGCAAGTGCACATGCCCTATACCAAAAAAAAAAAAAAAAAAAAAAATTGAGAATTAACTTTCTCTCAGTTCATTAAAATGAGCTACAAATCATTCCGAAGAATTTGAGCAATTATTTCATTATTTGTAACCATTTTCAAACTTGCACTTAAAATAACTTGTAGAAAATTTTATAACATAGAGGTCCTTTTTTCACTTAACTCCACTATTTCTGTTGTATTTTTATATTAATCTCTTATCTTGACTCTATATTTAACACGCCCTTCTTAGATGAATTGTTCTCCATCTCTTTCCTACTCTTTGCATCTACCTAGCTATTCCTTTGGGTGGCTTTTATTTTTTTAAGTAATTTATTTATTTTTTAAAAGTTCTTTATTTTATATATAATCACTGTACATTTCCACAGCATAAAAAATTAATATTGCCAGCATGAATACAGTGCATATAGGTGTACTCTGGGCAAGCAAACACATGTGCTCAGCGTGTTTTTCAAGCCTCCAGGTCCAGGACACAAACTGCAAAGGTGATCAGGTGGAAACCATCCTCCTTAACCTCCATGCCACTTTTTTCTAGGATCCTCCCCATCATTATATAGATTTAGAGGATGAATGTGACAGATGTATGGGAAAAAATCTTTTAAAAAAACTTACCTTTGTAAAATAAAAAATTGCTAAAATGGAGAGGTTTTAGAAGCCTGTGATCACCATCTGAGAAACAGTTTCACCTAACTTTTCTACTGGAGTAGCAGAATAACTGTCCTCAAACACGGCCCTACCTTTTGTTCTTTCAATATCATGTTTTTCTTCTACTATAGTAAAAACAAAGTAAAGGGCACATGAAAATATGTGTGTAATTTCAAATCAACAACTAATGCAAGAATAGGCAATCTCGGACAGCTTACTGTTTTCCATGTATTTCCAAACAGCAATTGCTAGCCTTCTTAAGTTTGGATTTGAGGCCTCCTGGGGGGAAAAAGCAGTTTTAAGAACAAGTATCAACACTTTAATGAAATACAAGAAACTTGTCAAAAAAGAAAAGAATAGCAGGTGTCGAATTTGATTAAATAATTACAATATTCACCATTACCATAGGATATAATAGAAAGAGCACAGGTGTTAGAGTCTCAAATGTAAATGTAAACCCCAGTTCGATGGTACAGATGGCCTCAAACATGTTGCTCCTGGGGCCAGCAGGTGGTGAGGTGGTTAAGGTGCTGGGTTCCCATATGGCCAACTGTGTGGTTCTAGTCTGGATCCAGTGGTGTAAAAAACATGCTGGGTGGGGCCAGCAGTTAGTGCAATAGCTATGTTGCTGGACTCCCATGTAGTAGACTGGCATGTAGTCGACTGTGGTTCAAGTCCCGGACCCAATGGCTTAAAACTAATGCTGGGCACATGGGCGTGCATGCCCAAGATCCCAAGAGGAGAGTGAAGGAGAAGGGATTGCAGCATGGCCATCCTCCCTGGGGGGTGATTTTTCACTTTCTGTCTCTCTGTTTCTCTCTGTCTTTCTGGCAAGCACACATGCTCTATAGCAAAAACCTCTCCAAAAAAAAAAAAAAAGAAAGATTAAGAACAAAAAGAAAGACATGCTGGGTGCATGTATGTGTGCGCTCAAAATCCCTAAAGGAGAAGGGATTGCAGTGTGGTCATGACCTGAATGGTGTTTTCTCACATTCTCTGTCTTCAGCAAGCCCCTATAGCAAGATTTTTTTAAAAAGAAAGGATCTCTGCTTCTAGAACTGGTTAATATTTTGTGTAAAGCATCCATTCTTCAACTAAATCAAAGTTTGTTTTTTTTTCTTGTT
Organism: Tupaia belangeri chinensis; assembly: GCF_000334495.1. Lineage (NCBI taxonomy): Eukaryota > Metazoa > Chordata > Mammalia > Scandentia > Tupaiidae > Tupaia > Tupaia belangeri. Next base: position 76,471 of record NW_006201052.1, on the reverse strand, counting down.
TAGATTTTTGCCATTGGGCACGTGTGCTCACCAGTGAGAAAGACAGAGAAAGAAAAAAAATGAGAAATCATCCATGCCAGGGAGAATTATCAGGCCACAATCCCTTCTACTCCATTCTCCTCCTGAGATTTTGGGCACGCACGCACATGTGCCTGGCAGTTTTCCACAACACTGGGTCTGGGAGTCAAACCGTGGAATTAACCATGTCGGATCTGGCACCTGAACCATCATGCCACCTGCTGACCCTAAATGAAGAGTTTTAAATATATTCTTTTTTTTTTTAGAGGTTTTTGCTATAGGGCACGTCCGCTCACCAGACATAGAGACAGAAAGCGAAAAATCACCCCCCACGGGGGATGGTCACACTGCAATCTCTTCTCCTCCATTCTCCTCTCAGGATCTTGGGCGTGCACGCACACGTGCCCGGCTTGAGTTTTAAGCCACCAGGTCCGGGACGTGAACCGCGGTTGACTACGTGGGAGTCCAGCGACATAGCCATTACGCTAACTGCTGGTTCCCTTCTATCACTTCTTGATTTCTCTGTGTAGAAATATTAGCAGTGATGATGTTTTCTAGAAATGACTTTTTCAGAATACAGTCCTATCTTCAGGTCCAACATGGGAATACTTAGTTGTTTATTCTATGAGGAGGTGACTAAAATGAGAGTAAGTGTCATTGACAATTAGTTTCATTAACTACGTGGGAGTCCAGCGACATAGCCGTTACGCTAACTGCTGGTTCCCAAGAGTTTTAAATATATTCTTAATGGAATGACCTTGAAAACACAATGGAATGCATTTGTGACACCAATTTTATGAAACAGAATTGTTCTAAATGTCAAGAATTTCTAATATTATCTTAGATTATTTCATATAAAACTAATGGTAGAAATAGAAAAAAAAAATCACTCTCTTAAAACTATGTGACACTAGGGCCAACAGGAGGCATAATGGTTAAGGCACTAGACACCCACATTCAACTGAAGTTTGAATTCTGGACTTGGTGTCTTGAAAATCATGCCAGGCGAGTATGTGTGTTTGCCCAAACTCCTGAGAGGAGAATAGAGGAGAAGGGATAGTGGCAGGGTCATTTCCTGGGGTGGAGTGATTTCTCACTTTGCTTCTCACTGTCTCTCTGGCAAGTGCATGCCCCCTCCCCCTAGCGCACACACACACACACACACACACACACACACACATATACACATTCTATGTTCTGTACACTCTGGAAACTAAAAAGATACCAGGGAGAGTCCATGATTACTATGATAATTAATTGGATTCATTAAAGATTTCTTCAGTAATGAGTAGTATAAAAGTCATGTTAGTATGGTTTAAAAGTAAGAATACTTATCCAAATAATCCTTGGCCAAATTTTTATGTCCTCTATTGTGGGGAAGCTCCCAATACAATTTTCCTATTGCTATGTATTTTCCAGCCCATTCTGTTTTTCAGCCCTGACTGCCTCAAACTATCTACAGTCCCAAGGTACATACCAAAGTAAAAGAAAAAAAAATCAAATGATACTATTTCTATAAAATGGCTTACTCTGACCAATTTTCAATTACAACTATAAAGCAATGCTAGGTAGACCACTGATAAATTTTAAGAGTATATACTAGACAAAACCAAATCCAGAGCTTCAAACAAAGGAAAATAATTTGACAAGACAGCACATTACCTTGGTATCGAGACCTATGAAGTCGTCATCTGAGGTAGGCCACGAATCATCAATATTAGATTTCCTGGAACTGCTTTAGAGCAAAAATATACAAGAAAAACTAAGTGAGTTCATTTCATTAGCAAAACACTTGATGAAAGGCCAGCTATCTGTGTATTAAATGATGTTCTCCATATAATTACAACTTGACTCTCCTATGATTTGAATAAACGTTTGTCCCTGACCGGGAAGTTTGGCTACCAGTATCTTTGGGAGGTGAGACCTTTGAGAGGCAGGACCTAATGGGAGGGTACCATTCAATCACCTGGAACAGAGGGACAAACAAAAGGAGGTGGAAGAGTCCGGTCCCTCTTCCTGTGTTCTCTCCGTCTCTGTCCCTCTCTTTCTCTACAGGTAGCTACTGACCTATCAGCTTCTCTGGGCAACATTGTGACTAGTCAGAGGTCAGCCAGAAGTCGGGCCCTGCTTTTATACCTTTCAGGAACCAGAACTGTAAGCCAAGTGATCCACTGATTCTTTACAAACTACCCAGTTTCAAGTATTCCTGTTTAGCAACATAATAACAAAGGAATATGGTAAATGGGCGCAGCTTAAAGGGAGGGGTTAACAGATAACTGGGACCCTGGACATGGAATGGAGTAACAGGAAGAGGCAGTTACGAGTTTGGAAAAGCAGGCAAGTAAAAGCCTAGATGATGGTGAAGCCTTGGAAGAAGAAAGATTTAGAAATGAACAGAAACCTTTTTTGGGGAAAAAATAGAGCTAAGACACTTGTGGGACACAGAAATGGTTTATAATCTCTTGAGGAGGATGTGTATAGTATTCTCACGTGGGCTGGACTGAGGTGTACATCATGCTTAGTAAAGACTCCTTACAATACAAATGATATATAGCAATTAAATGTATGGATAATAATACTAATAATCAATTTTAAAAACTTTTTTAAAGATTGATTAAAGGTCTGCAACAAGAATACTAATAGAAATATAGAGAGTGAAAGCTGCTCTCAGGTTTAAAAAAAAAAAGAGATTGGGACTAGCAGTTGGTGTAATGGCCATGTCTGTGGACTCCCATGGACTCTCGTGTACAGTTTGAGACCCAGAACTGGTGGCTTAAACTCACGTCAGGTGCATGTACATGCATGCCCAAGATCCTGAGAGGAGAATGGAAGACAAGGGATTATGGCATAACCATCCCCCTGAGGAGTTATTTCTGGCTTTCTGTCTCTCTGTCTCTCTTTGAATTTCTGGCAAGGACACACATCCTATAGCAGAAACCTCTGAAAAAAAAAATTCCTCTCTGTTTGCCCGATTGTAAACAACTTACTATGTTGTCATAACTAATATTTTAGACTTTCTTAATATATCACAGCTAATCCTTATGATATCGTGATACTGTCAGAAACACATGAAGGGGGATAAAACTCCATTCTACATAGGGACCAACAAGTGGTGTGGACTTCAAGGTGCTGGATCCTGCATGAGAGTCAGTGCTGTTCAAGGCCCAGTCCTGGCACTTTTTGAGCTTGTTGTGTGCATGCCCAAAATTCTGTGAGAAGACTATATAGGTAAAGTGACTGTGGAATCGCCATTTTGCCCAGAGGATGTCTTCTAACCCCTGCGCCATTTTGCCCAGAGGATGTCTTCTAACCCCTGCACCGATGTTTCTTTCTCTGAAGAGCACACATGCCATACCGGAGGATAAGAAAGAAACTAAAAACATAAGTTCTCTACAGTCTGGCTTCAGTATTGGCACGGTTTTTATTACACAGTATAAGACTAATCTGTGCAGGACAGTTCAACTTGTTAATCATCACTAGATGCTGAAGTATATTAAGATATTTCATATCTCAATCAATTCCTAATGAGTGCATTCTTACATTAAAACCACACATGAATAGAGGTTTTAAGAACAATTATTAATAACTTTTGTTCAATATTTAAAACATGTGTTAAGCCCTCTAATACTTAGTCAAACAAAATTAAATTTAAAAAACATGTCCTGTGCCTTAGAATGTTACCAACAGCTTACAAACATACTTTAGAAAAATCGGTTTTATAATTTGATAAAAAGGAAAAAGAACTTCCATGTATCCCACATTCTTCAGTTATCACCCAGGTCTCTCATGCCTTCAGCAGAATAATTCTCCAACGAGATGTCTATACTTACCTGACAGTCAAGCATCCCTGATAATTAATGAAACTAATTGTCAATGACACTTATTCTCATTTTAGTCACCTCCTCATAGAATAAACAACTAAGTATTCCCATGTTGGACCTGAAGATAGGACTGTATTCTGAAAAAGTCATTTCTAGAAAACATCATCACTGCTAATATTTCTACACAGAGAAATCAAGAAGTGATAGAAGGGAACCAGCAGTTAGCGTAATGGCTATGTCGCTGGACTCCCACGTAGTCAACCGCGGTTCACGTCCCGGACCTGGTGGCTTAAAACTCAAGCCGGGCGCGTGTACATGCATGCCCAAGATCCCGAGAGGAGAATGGAGAAGAGATTGCAGCGTGACCATCCCCCCTGGGGGGTGATTTCTCACTTTCTGTCTCTGTCTGTCTCTGTCAGTCTGGCGAGCGCACGCGCCCTATAGTGAAAATCTCTCTCAAAAAAAAAAAAAGTGATAGAAGTGTACCTTTTTTCTGAATCTGTTTCACAGAATCTTTTGACCTCAGTCAATTGCAGTGGGCCACCTGGCGTTGACGTGGCCTTTTCCGACGTTCCTACAATCATCGGGGTTTTCGAGGTCCATTTCTTCTTTTCATTTTTCTTGCCTTTATTTTTCCAATAGATTGGGTTCCAACTTTGAAAAAAAATCCATGAAACAAGCCATTGGTTTCTAATCATTCTCCTGACAACTACAAAACCAATTTCTGTAAACTCCCCCATCTTTCCCTTCTGAATCTATTTTCTTTTTTAAAAATTATTCTGAATGGTGAACTACATACCAAAAAATGCATATTCTCAGCTTAAAAACAGGGATTAAAGTAATAATGAGACTCATTATCCATTGCTGAAAAGTTGTACCTAGGGGGACCAGCAGTTAGCGTAATGGCTATGTCACTGGACTCCCACGTAGTCGACCATGGTTCACATCCCGGACCCGGTGGCTTAAAAAAACCCATGCTGGGCGTGTGTGCGTGCGTGCCCAAGATCCCAAGAGGAGAATGAAGGAGAAGGGATTGCAGCGTGGCCATCCCCTCTGGGGGGTGATTTCTCGCTTTTTCTCTCTCTGTCTCTTGTTTGTCTGGGGAGTGAAAGCACCCTATAAGAAAAACCCCTAAAAAAAAAAAAAAAAAAGAAAGAAAGAAAGAAAAGTTGTACCTAAGCAGAAAGAAGGCTTTATATTGGGACCAAGAGATGGTGTAACGGCTATGTGGTTAGACTCCCATACAGTCCACTATGGTTTGAGTTCCACACCTGGTGGCTTAAACTCAGGCAAGATGCATATGCATGTGTGCCCAAAATTATGAGAGAAGAATGGAGGACAAGGGATTGTCGTATGACCATCCCACATGGGAAGCGATTTGTCACTTTCTGTCTCTGTCTCTCTCTGTCCTTCAAATGAACACATGCACCATATAGCAAAAACCTCTCAAAAAAAAAAAAATTCATCCCTGTTTAGGGGAACCTAAACAACTTATTACACTGGCATCACTAATATTTTAGAGTATCTTACTATATCATAGCTATTCCTAATGATATTGTCAAAGATACTGTCAGACACACATAAAGGGGGATAAAATTCTATTCCAACTTGGGACCAGCAGTTAGCGTAATGGCTATGTCGCTGGACTCCCATGTAGCCGACCACGATTCAAGTCCTGTACCGAGCGGCTTAAACTCATGTCAGGCACGTATGCGTGCATGGCCAAGAACCCCAGAGGAGAATGAAGGAGAAGGGATTGAGGCATAGACATTGCCCTGGGGGTGATTTCTCACTTTCTGTCTCTCTGTCTCTCTCTGTCTTTCAGGCGAGCACAAGTGCCCTATAGTCCAAAGCTCTCATAAAAAAAAAAATTTTTTTTAATTATCTTTCAACTAGGGACCAGTAAGTGGTGTGGACTTCAATATGATGGATCCAACACGACAGTCAGTGCTGTTGAGGCCCTAGTCCTGGCAACTTGAATACACTGGGCAAGTTGTGTGCATGCCCAAAATTATGTGAGGCAACCGTAGGAGAATTGACTATGGCATCGCCGTTTCACCCAAAGGATGTCTTCTAACCCCTGCACCCATGTTTCTGTCTCTGGAGAGCACACATGCCATCTGGGGGATTAGAAAGAAACTAAAAACATAAGTTCTATTCAGTCTGCATTTAGTGTTGGCATGGTTTTTATTACTTAGTTTAAGAATAATCAGTGCATGAGAGTTCAACTTTTCAGTAATCACTTAGATGCTGAAGTATATTATGATATTCCATTTCTGAATCAATTCTTAATGAATTCCCTCTTACCTTACAACCATACGTGAATAGAGATTTTAAGAAAAATTATTAATAATATTTGTTCAAACTTTAAAAAACATAATGTATTAAGCCCTCTAATATTTAGACAGTAAAACAAACTGAAACTTAAAAAACATGTCTTCTGCTTTACCTCGTTAACCAATAGCTTACAAACATATTCTAGAAGAATCAGTTTTAGTTTTACAATTTCATAAAAAGGAAAGAAAACTTCCTTGAATCTCAAAATTCTTCTCTTATCACCCAGTTCTCTCATGTCTTTAGCATAGTAGTTCTCCAAGGCGGTGTCTATACTTACCTCACAGTTGAGCTTCCCTGGTAATTAATCAAACTGCTTTTTCTGTCAAGGACATTTACTCTCATTTTCTCACCTCCTCAATAGAAAAAACAATTGAGTATTCCCATGTTGGACCTGAAGACAGGACGCTATTCTGGCTCATTTCTAGAAAAAGTCATCACTGCTAATATTCCTTCAGAGAGAAATCAAGGAGTGATAGATGTGTACCTTTTTGATTCTGAATCTGTTTACAGAATCTTTTGACCTCAGTCAATTGCAGTGAATGACCAGGAGGTGACTTGGCCTTTTCCAATGTTCCTACAACTGTCAGGGTTTTGGAGGTCCATTTCCTCTTTTCATTTTTCTTGCCTTTATTTTTACAAGAGCTGGAGTGCCGACATTGAAAAAAAATCATGAAACAAGCCATTGGTTTCTAATCATTCTACTAACAACTACAAAACCAATTTCTGTAAACTCCCACATCTTTCCCATCTGAATTTCTTTTCTTGTTTAAAAATGATACTCAAGGGTCAACTACATACAAAGAAATGCATATTCTCAGCTTCAAAACAGGCATAAATGAAATAATGTGACACATTAGTCCATGGCTGAAAAGTTGTACCTAAGCAGAAAGAAGGCTTTATATTGGGACCAATATACGGTGTAATGGCTATGTGGCTAGACTACCATGTAGTCGACCATGGTTTGAGTTCCGGACCCAGTGGCTTAAACTCATGCCAGACGCGTATGCCTGTGTACCCAAAATCATGAGAGGAGAATGGAAGACAAGGGATAGTCATGTGGCCATCTGCAAGGGGAGTGATTTCTTACTTTCTGTCTCTCTGTCTCTCTCTGTCCTTCAGACAAGCACATGCGCCATATAGCAAAAAACTCTCAAAAAAAAAAAAAAATTCTCCCTGTTCAGGGGGGTCCTAAACAACTTATTACATTGATGTCACTAATATTTTAGAGTATCTTACAATATCATAGCTATTCCTTATGATATTGTCAAAGATACTGTCAGACACATATGAAGGGGGATAAAATTCTATTCCAAATAGGGACCAGCAAGTGGTGTGGACTTCAAGGGGCTGGATCCCACACAACAGTCCTGTTCAAGTCCCATTCTGGTACCTTAAAGAATACACTGGGCGGGTTGTGTGCATGCCCAAAAGTCAGTGAGGAGATTGTAGGAGAAGTGACTGTGGTATTGCCATTTCTCCCAGAGGATGGCTTCTATCCCCTGCACCCATGTTTCTGCCTCTGGAGAGCACACAAGCCATACTGGGGGATAAGAAAGAAACTAAAAACATAATTTCTTTTTGGTCTGCCTTCAGTGTTGGCACAGTTTTTATTACATAGTTTAAGAATAATCTGTGCAGACAGCTGCCCAGGAGAAGATGGCGGCCCCAGCAGTGTCCAGGCTCTTCTGGTAGATGCAATACTTCAGTACATCTGTGGTCAGGTCATTTGCCAAGCTTGTGAGGCCACCTGTTCAGGTATATGGTGTCGAAGGGCGCTATGCCACTGCGCTTTATTCTGTTGCTTCTAAACGGAATAAACTGGAACAAGTAGAAAAGGAGTTGTTGAGAGTAGCACAACTCCTGAAGGACCCCAAACTGGCTGTTTCTATTCTGAATCCATATGTTAAGCGTTCCATTAAAGTGAAAAGCATAAATGACATGGCAGCAAAAGAGAGGTTTTCTCCCCTCACATCCAACCTGATCAATTTGCTTGCTGAAAATGGTCGTTTAAGCAACACCCAGGGAGTCATTTCTGCCTTTTCTACCATGATGAGTGTCCACTGCGGAGAAATACCTTGCACCGTGACCACTGCATCCCCTTTAGACCAAGCAACTCTCTCTGAATTACAAACGGTTCTGAAGAGCTTCCTAAGTAAAGGCCAAGTATTGAAATTGGAGGTTAAGACTGATCCATCAATCATGGGTGGAATGATTGTCCGTATTGGAGAGAAATATGTTGACATGTCTGCAAAAAACAGGATTCAGAAGCTAAGCTGGGCCAAGTGGGAGATCATCTGAAAGTGTGGATTTTCTGTCCTTGGGGAAAATTCTCAAACTTGGAGCAACAATAAATGCTTCCTGACCAGACCAAAAAAAAAAAAAAAAAGAAGAATCTGTGCATGATAGTTCAACTTTTCAGTAATCACTTCTATGCTGAAGTGCATTAGGATATTCCATATCTCAATCAACTCTTACCTTAAAACCATACATGAATAAAGGTTTTAAGAAAAATTATTAATAATATTTGTTCAAACTTTATAACATAGTGTATTTAAGCCCTCTAATACTTAGACAGTAAAACAAACTGAAACTTAAAAAAAACATGTCTTCTGCTTTACCTCGTTACCAACAGCTTACAAACATACTCTAGAAGAATCCGTTTTACAATTTCATAAAAACAGAAGAAAACTTCCTTGATTCTCAAAATTCTTCACTTATCACCCAGTTCTCTCAAGCCTTTAGCACAGTAATTCTCCAAGGCGGTGTCTATACTTACCTCACAGTTGAGCTTCCTTGGTAATTAATCAAACTACTTTTTTTCAAGGATACTCACTCTCATTTTCTCACCTCCTCAACAGAAAAAACAATTGAATCCTCCCGTGTTAGACCTGAAGACAGGACACTATTCTGGTTCATTTCCAGAAAAAGCCATCACTGCTAATATTACTTCAGAGAGAAATCAAGAAGTGATAGATGTGTACCTTTTTTCTTCTGAATCTGTTTCACAGAATCTTTTGACCTCAGTCAATTGCAGTGGACGACCAGGAGGTGACTTGGTCTTTTCCAACGTTTCTACAACCATCAGGGTTTTGGAGGTCCATTTCCTGTTTTCATTTTTCTCCCCTTATTTTCACAAGCGATGGAGTTCCGACTTTGTAAAAAAGTCCATGAAATAAGTCATTGGTTTCTAGTCATTCTGATGACAACTACAAAACCAATTTCTGTAAACACCCACATCTTTCCCATCTGAATTTACTTTCTTGTTTAAAAAGGATTCTGAAGGGTCAACTACATACAAAGAAATGCATATTCTCAGCTTCAAGTAGGGATAAATGGAATAATGTGACACATTAGTCTATTGCTAAAAAGTTGTACCTAAGCAAAAGGCAGCTTTATATTGGGACCAACAGATGGTGTAATGGCTATGTTGCTAGTCTCTCATGTAGTTGAACACGATTTGAGTCCAGAATCCGGTGGCTTAAACTCATGCCAGGCGCGTGTGCGTGTGTACCCAAGATCCCGAGAGGAGAATGGAGGACAAGGGATGGTGGCATGGCCATCATCCCTGGGGAGTGATTTTTCACTTTCTGTCTCTGTCTTTCTGGTGAGCATACATGACTTTTAGCAAAAACCTCTCAAAAAAAAAAAAAGAGAATCCTCCTTGTTTCCTTGTTCACCAGATTTTAAACAACTTATTTCATTGATATCACTAATATTTTAGAGTATCTTACTATATCATAGCTATTCCTTATTATATTGTCAAAGAGACTGTCAGTCAGACATAAGGGGGATAAAATTCTATTCCAACAAGGGACCAGCAAGTGGTGTGGACTTCAAGGCACTGGATGCCGCATGACAGTCAGTGCTGTTCAAGTCCCAGTCCTGGAACCTTGAAGAATATGCTGGGCTTGTTGTGTACATGACCAAAATTCTGTGAGAAGACTGTAGGAGAAGTGACTGTGGCATTGCCATTTCACCCAGAGGATGCCTTCTAAACCCCTGCACCCATGTTTCTCTCTGGAGAGCACACATGCCATACTGGGGGATTAGAAAGAAACTAAAAACATAAGTTCTAGTCAGTCTGTCTTCAGTGTTGGTATGGTTTTTATTTGATATTTAAGACTAATCTGTGCATGACAGTTCAACTTTTCAATCATCACTTAGATGCTGAAGTGCGTTAGGATATTCCATATCTCAATCGATTCTTAATGAATGCCCTCTTACCTTACAACCATACATGAATAGAAGTTTTAAGAACAATTATTCATAATTTTTGTTCAATATTTACAACATAATGTATTAAGCCCTCTAATACTTAGACAAACTTAAATTAAAAAAAAAAAAAAAACATGTCCTGTGCTTTAGATCATTACCAACAGCTTACAAACATACTCTGGAAGAATCAGTTTTACAATTTCATAAAAAAAGAAAGAAAACTTCCTTGAATCTCACAATCTCCAGTTATCACCCAGTTCTCTCTTGCCTTTAGCATTACTGGTTCTCCAAGGCCATGTCTACACTTACCTAACAGTCAAGCTTCCCTGGTAATTAACGAACCTGCTTTTTGTCAAGGACACTTACTCTGTGCTCACTTCGGCAGCACATGTACTAAAAAAAAAGACACTCTCATTTTAGTCTCCTCAATAGAATAAACAATTGTGTATTCCCGTGTTAGACCTGAAGACAGGACACTACTAAGGTTCATTTCTAGAAAAAGCCATCACTGCTAAAATTCCTTCAGAGAGAAATCAAGGAGTGACAGATGTGTACCTTTTTTCTTCTGAATCTGTTTCACAGCATCTCTTGTTCTCAGTCAATTGCAGTGGCCTGCCAGGTGGTGAATTGTCCTTTTCCAACGTTCCTACGTCCCTTGGTGTTTTGGAGATCCAAATCCTGTTTTCATTTTTCTCGCCTTTATTTTCACAAGCACTGGAGTTCCGACTTTGGAAAAAATCCATGAAATAACCCATTGGTTTCTAATCATTCTCCTGACAACTACAAAACCAATTTCTATGAACTCCCAACTCTTTC
>NW_006201052.1:51468-65249 GCF_000334495.1 Tupaia belangeri chinensis | reverse complement strand
CTTGTTTAAACATGATTCTAAAGAATCAACTACATACAAAGACATGCATATTCTCGGCCTCAAATAGGGGTAAATAGAAAAATGTGACACATCCATCCACTCCTGAAAAGTTGTACCTGAGCAGAAAGAAGGCTTAATATTGGGACCAACCGATGGCATAATGGCTATAGACTCCCATATAGTCGACCATGGTTTGAGTCCCAGACCCAGTTGCTTAGACTCACAACGGATGTGTGTGCATGCATGCTCAATTTCCTGAGTGGAAAATGGAGAAGGGATTCCATTGTTGCCATTTCACCTGGGGGGTGATTGCTTGCTTTCTGTCTCTCTGTCTCTCTCCTTTTTTCTGGTGAGCTCATGTGCCCTATAGGAGAAACCTCTCCAAAAAAAAAAAAGGCTGTATATTAAAAAGATAAAAAATAAAAGACTAGCTGTCCAAACAGAAAAGAATTAAGAAAAGCAATCTCCTAAGCAAAACAAGAGTGAGCACGTTTAGACACAGAGAGCGTAAGTGCTCCCATAAGAATCGAAAGGATTGGGGAACCAACAGTTAGCGTAACAGCTATGTCGCTGAACTCCCATGTAGCCGACCCTGGTTCAAGTCCCAGGCCCGGTGGCTTAAACTCAGGTCGGGCGTGTGCGTGCCCAAGATCCTGAGAGAATGGAGGACAAGGGATTGCAGCGTGGCCATCACTCCCCCCTGGGGAGTGATTTCTCGCTTTCTATCTCCCTGTCTCTCTCTTGTCTTTCTGGTGACCGCACACACCCTATAGCAAAAACCTCTCCAAAAATAAAAAAATTGGAAGCACTGAGACCAGCAGTTGGTGTAATGGCTATGTCACTGGACTCCCATGTAGTCAACCGTGGTTTGAGTCCCAGACCCGGTGGCTTAAACTCATGCTGGATGCATGTGCGTGCATGCCCAAGATCCCGAGAGGAGAACGGAGGAGAAAGGCCAGGAGCATGTCCATCCTCCCTGAGGGGTGATTTCTCGCTTTCTGTCTGTCTCTCTCTGTCTTTCTGGCAAGCGTATACGCCCTATAGCAAAAACCTCTCTAAGAAAAAGAAGGAAAAAAAAAGAATCGTTAGGACTAACAGGCATGAAAGCAGTTAAAACAGGGATGCTGAAGACAGTGTAGAACAGGGTGGGAGACGGCAAGAGTATAAAGAAGGATAGCAAGTGAGCAAACAGAGAAATATGATGTTGGGAACCAGCAGTTAGCGTAATGGCTATGTCGCTGGACTACCACGTAGTCAACCGCGGTTCGCGTCCTGGACCCAGTGGCTTAAAACTCACACCGGGGGACCAGCAGTTAGCGTAATGGCTATGTCGCTGGACTCCCACATAGTCGACTGCGGTTCGAGTCCCAGACCCGGTGGCTTAAACTCACGCCGGGCGCGTGCATGTGTGCCCAAGATCCCGAGAGGAGAATGGAGGAGAAGGGACTGTGGCATGGCCACCCCCCTCCGGGGGGTGATTTCCTGCTTTCTGTCTCTCTGTCTCTCTTTGTCTGTCTGGCGAGCGCACGCGCCCTGTAGCAAAAAACTCTCAAAAAAAGAACAAAAAAAAAAAACTCACGCTGGGCGCGTGTGTGTACATGCCCAAGATCCCGAGAGGAGAATGGAGGAGACGGGATTGCGGCGTGACCATCCCCTCTGGGGGGTGATTTCTCATTTTCTGTCTCTAAGTCTTTCTCTGTCTTTCTGGCGAGCGCAAGAGCCCTATAGTGTAAAACCTCTCCAAAAAAAAGAGAAATATGATGTTAGTGGGACACAGAAATGGTTTATTACCTGCTGATTATAACATGAATAGAATTCTCAACTGGGCTGGTCTAAGAAGTATTTCATGTTGGGTAAATTTTGAGAGATTTTCACTGTAGGGCGCGTGCGCTCGCCAGACAGACAGAGAGAGACATAGAGACAGAAAGCGAGAAATCACCCCCCAGGGGGGATGGTCACGCCACAATCCCTTCTCCTCCATTCTCCTCTCGGGATCTTGGGCACGCACGCACTCGCGCCTGGCGTGAGTTTTTTAAGCCACCGGGTCCGGGACGCAAACCATGGTCAACTACGTGGGAGTCCAGCGACATAGCCAATATGCTAACTGCTGGTTCCCTATAACAAAATTATATATAGTGATTGAATGTCTAAAAAAATTAGAATAAAAATAATAATAATAATTTGGAAAAAAATGATAAAATGCTATTTGATCATGACGATATGGATAGTAATGTCTTTGTCTTGACTGATAGGCATGGCATTCCTTCTGGAAAAAGAAATGTAACACACTGTAAAGTTAAATGTGATTTACTATAAGATAAATGAAATTATTATAATAATAAATAAAAGAATTGGAAGGAGTGGCTAGTAGGTGGGTGGCATGGTGTTTAGGGCACTAGACTCCCTCATGGCTCACCAAGGATTGAGTCCTGTACCTGGTGGATTGCTTTCTTACTTTCTCTCTCTCTCTCTCTGCCTCTCTCTGGTCAAATTAAAAATAACAACAATGCTGAGTAAAATTAAATTAAATACTTCCTAGAATAACAGTTTTTAAAAATGAATTGGAAGGACAGTACAGGATGCAGGAAAGCTAGTATCAGAGGTGAATGCAACACTATGAGGGAATGTGACCCGAGAAGGCTGGCACTCACCGCCTACCAGCAATGAGTGGGACACACAGGAGTAATCTACGGAGATTAGCACTCTCGTTTCGAAGAGTATTTCTGTGTACACCAATGTTCACTTAAACACATTTTTTTTGGAGAGGTTTTTTTCACTATAGGGTGCGTGTGCTCACCAGACAGAGACAGAGAGACAGAAAGCGAGAAAAAAAAAATCCCAGCAGGGATGGCCACACCACAATCCCTTCTCCTCCATTCTCCTCTCAGGATCTTGGGCACGCACGCACATGCGCCTGGCGTGTTTTAAGCCACTGGGTCTGGGATGCGAACCGCAGTCGACTACGTGGGAGTACAGAGACATAGCCATTACACTAACTGCTGGTTCCCTTAAACACATTTTTTAACATAGCATGAGTCAGGTAAAACATGAAATTAGAAATTTGGGAAATAATGAGTGGGCAGGGTCTGAAGGACCTTAAATTGAAAATACCAAAGCGTCATTATATATAGTTCCAAAAAGCAAGAATCTAATTACTGATGATTTTGCTTAAATCTAAATTGACTAGATAACATTTGTACACATTTCACCAGGCACTTAATTCTAATATTAATAGAAAAAACCTCATTAGTTTGTTATGTGGTAAACAACATGCATAAGAGCATCATTACTAGTCTATGCCTTTATAAATTTATAAAAAGACTAACATTTCCCACTACAGATTAGTATGTACAGAGTTGAGTGTGAACCCATAAGAATACTAAAAAGGAAAGTAAACAGTTATGGACCAAAAAAAGTTATATAAATAACTATTCCAGTTAAAATGAAGTATATAAAGTAGAGGAAATCATCCTGAGAGCAATCATTAAACCTTTTTTTTTTTAACTTCTTTTGCTACAGGGCACGTGCACTCGCCAGAAAGACAGAGAGAGACAGAGAGATAGAAAGCGAGAAATCACCCCCAAGGGGGGATGGCCAAACCACAATCCCTTCTCCTACCTTCTCCTCTCGTGATCTTGGGCATGCATGCACACGCACCTGGCATGAGTTTAAGCCACCGGGTCCGGGACTCAAACCACGGACATCTACATGGGAGTTCAGCAACATAGCTATTACGCTAACTGCTGGTCCTTAAACCATTCTTCTTCACCCAAACTTTAAACTTCAAACCTATGTCTACAATTGAAGAATACGAAAGAATTTTCATTTCAAACAAGTTGATGGATGGCAACAACTTTTCTGTTGTTGTTGTTGCTACGGTGTGTGGGATTGCCAGAGAGAGAAAGAAAAGGAGAAAAACACCCCTCAGCTGGATGGCTACACCACTATCCCTTCTCCTCCACCGTCTTTTCATGATCCAGTCACCAACACACTCACGCTGTGTATTTCTCAAGCTGCCAGATCGAGGAGTTGGACCTTGCAGTCGATACTGTGAGATCTAGTCACCCTAATTTCCATGCCACCAGCCTGCCCAGAAGACAACTTGTAAACAGAAAACCTCTGGTCAAAATCATCTCAGAGTTAGAGCAGACTGATCATAGCCGTCGTAATACCAAAACCCCCAGAACCAGTGTTTCCATTATTCACTCATTTCTTTCTTATAGAAAGAGACAGACAACACAGAGTCAGCACCCCACACAGGTCCCCATGCTGTAACTCATCCCTTAGCTCAGCCAGTTCCAGACCACAGGCATGCTCTCACCTAGCACTCAGGGACAACGAAGGATGCAAACCCAGCACCTTCTGATGTAGATTACCTCACAGAGCACGGTGTTTCACCCACACCTCGCTTTGACATGTATTCAACAGTGACTGCTACCCTTACTTACCAACCCAACAAGGTAAGCCACTTGCTTTGGAAAGGCAGCCTGTCTGCAAAAACCCACTGTAATAAACATGCCTTCCAGGGCCAACCGTGAGTAACACTCTCACTGAATAACCCTGCTGCTTCTGATGACGTCAGCCTACCCATGGTTCTGCTGGTCTGCCGACCCTGAATCTCCACTCTTCCCAAAACCCTACGTAAGACCAGCAGGCTGCTCTGCTGAAAGAGACTGTGCCTGACCAGCTGAGCTCCGGCTCTCATGAGAGAAAACAATAAATTCCAACTTTGTCTTGTATTTCAATCACCAAAAGGCTCATAATCGTTTGTCAGGGGCATTTTCAGTCTATTACATTACCACCACCTCATTTTATTTTCATAAAGTATCAATGATGTTGGTGTGTCTCTGATCCATTTTATCACAAATATTGATATAGAGTGAAAAAAAAAGCGAGAAGGTAGCAAAACTTGGACATAAGAATGTAACCTACTACAAGGAGCCAATGAGGTCAGCAGTTGGTCAAGTCGTCAAGGCGCTGGATCCTCCCTGACTTCCTGCAGTGTGAGTGTTGGACCCAGGGGCTCGAAATCCCACCTAGTACATGTGTATGAGTGCCCAAAATCCCAAGAGGAGGATGGAAGATAAGGGATTACAACGTGACCACCTCCTCAATGGTTGTTTCCCCACTTTCCTTCTCTCTCATTAGCTTGCTCTGTCTCTCTATGGAAAGCACACACAACTTATAGCAAGAAATTTTTTAAAAATTGTTTTTGGAAATGAGGAGACTTTACAGGCATAAAGAAATGTTTGAACAGACATTCCTCTGTTCAACTGTGGATTCATACATCCAACAACTGCTTACTGAATACATATTACATGTTAGGGACACTACTGGTGCTGGCAAA
The DNA here is from genome assembly GCF_000334495.1 of Tupaia belangeri chinensis. Lineage (NCBI taxonomy): Eukaryota > Metazoa > Chordata > Mammalia > Scandentia > Tupaiidae > Tupaia > Tupaia belangeri. The sequence goes on along the minus strand of NW_006201052.1, from coordinate 59,902 downwards.
CATTCATTTTTATCCTTAAGAACATAATTATTGTAATCTAACAATCTATGACAGTTTATCTAGACTTTAACTTTCTATTATACATGACCAAAACTCTCCCCTGTTCTCCAGATTCTACACAATTAATTAGGCTGATATCACTGGTATTTCAGAGTATCTTACAATATCATAGCTTTCCCTTGTAATATTGTCAGATACTGTCAGATATACACACATCTAGGGGGATTATATCCAATTCAGCATAGGGGCTCCCAAGAGGTGTGGAGTTGAAGGCACTGGAATCCATACGACAGACAGTGCAGCTCAAGTCCCGGTCCCTTGGCCTGAAATACTACACTGGGCTAACACGCTTGCCCAAAATCTGAGGAGACTAGGAAAAGAGACTGGGACATCACCATCCCCCTTGAGGATGTCCTCTCACCAAATGCACCCACCTTTCTCTCTCTCTGAAGAGCACACATTTCATATAAGGGGAAAGAAAACGAAAACTAAAACATAAATTCTATCCAGTCAGCCTTCAGTGTTTGTATGTTTTTTATTACATTGTTTAAAGAATGATCTATTCGTGATAGCACAACTTTTTAATCATTATTTAGATGTTAAAAGGACATTAGGATATTTCATTTCTGAACTCATTCCAAATAACTGCCTTCTTACTTTAAAATGATCTGAATAGAAGATTTTTGGTTTTTTTGTTTGTTTGGTTTTGGGTTTTTCTGGAGAGGTTTTTGCTATAGGGCGTGTGCGCTTGCCAGACAGAGAGAGACAGAGAGACAGAAAGTGAGAGATCACCCCCCGGGGGGATGGCCATGGCCACGCCACAATCCCTTCTCCATTCTCCTCTTGGGATCCTGGGCACACACACACACGTGCCCGGCATGAGTTTTAAGCCACTCCGGGACACGAACCAGAGTCGACTATGTGGGAGTCCAGCGACATAGTCATTACGCTAACTGCTGGTCCTGAATAGAAGTTTTAAGAACAATTACCGGGGCCGGCAGGTAGCATGGTGGTTAAGGGTGCTGGATTCCCACATGGCCAACCGTGGTTCAAGTACTGGACCTGGCGGCTTGCTTTCTCACTCTCTCTCCCTCTCTCTGTCCCTCTCTGGTCAAATTAAAATAAACAAATGAATAAATAATAAATTTTTAAAAAGATAAATAAAATAATTATTTTAAAAAAAAGAACAATTACCAATAGTTTTTTGTCATGATTTAAAACATAATGTATTAGGCCTTCGAATATTTAGACAGACAAACTTAAATTTAAAAACATGTCCTGCTCTTTGTATTGTTTACTATCCATACAGCATACTATAAAAGCATGTGTTAAAAGGTGAAAAACAGAAGGAAGGAAAGAAAGAAAGAAGAAAAAACAAGCAAGAAAGAAAGAAAGAGAAAGAAACAAAGAAAGCCTCTTGGATGCCTTATTCCCCATTTATCATCCAGTTCTCTCCTGTCTCTAGCCCTGAAAATTCTCTAAGGACATGTCTAAGCTGTCCTCACAGCCAGGCCTCCCTGGTGACTGAGGAAAGTGCTCACGGTCAAGGACGCTTGCTCTCATTTTAGTTGATTTTCAGTAGAATCAGAAGTTAACTATTCTCATGTTTGTCCTGAAGAGGACACTATTCTAGTTTCTTTCTAGAAAAAGTAATCCTTTCTAATGTTCCCTGACAGAGGAATCAAGATGCCATAGATTTTTACCTTTCTTCTGGATTTATTTCACGAACACTGTTGTCATCCTTCAGCTGAAGTGGAGCACCAGGGCGTGAACCGGGCTTTCCCACTCCTCCAAAAGCTGTCTCCAGGGGTGGTACAATCCATTTCACGTTCTCCTTGTCCTTGGTTTCATTTTCACGCAAGCTGAAGCTCCTCCTTTGAAAAAAAAAAAAAATGAAAAAAGCCATTGGTCTGTAAACATTCTACTGACAAATAAAAAACCAATTTGTGTAAACTCCCACACCTTTACCATCTGAATTCACTTTCTAGTTAAATGACAATAATGAAGTGTCAACTACACACAAGGAACTATATATTCTCAGCTTAAACACAGGGATGAATGGTACAACGCAGTACTTGATTTAATCTCTGAACTGTTGTATCTAGCACAGGAAGGTGTTATATTAAAGAGGTAAATTACAAAAGAAGAGCTCTCTAGACAAGGAAGGGGAGAAGAACAATCTACTTAGCGAACAGAGTATGAGCATCAAAATTAGACACCGGGAGCATAGGTGCTCCCTTCAGAACTTGAAAGGAGGGGCTTCCAAGATGTCAACCAAGAATTTCTGAGTCAGTGACTGTGACTGGATTTGCCCTGACAAGAAATGTGGAAATGTAAACTTTGCTAGAAGAACCAGCTGTAATCGGTGTGATAGGGAGAAAACAACTGAGGCCAAGATGATGAAAGCAGGGGGAACTGAAATAGGAAAGACACTTGCCGAAAAGAGCGGAGGCCTGTTCAGTGCTAATGATTGGCAATGTAAAACTTGCAGTAATGTGAATTGGGCCAGAAGATCAGAGTGTAACATGTGTAATACTCCAAAGTATGCTAAATTAGAAGAATGAACAGGATATGGTGGCGGTTTTAATGAAAGAGAAAATGTTGAGTACATAGAAAGAGAAGAATCTGATGGTGAATATGATGAGTTTGGACGTAAAAAGAAAAAATAAAGAGGAAAGGCGGTTGGTCCTGCATCTATATTAAAGGAAGTTGAAGATAAAGAATCTGAGGGCAAAGAAGAGGATGAGGATGAAGATCTTTCTAAATATAAATTAGATGAGGATGAGGATGAAGATGATGCTGATCTCTCAAAATATAATCTTGATGCCAGCGAAGAAGAAGATAGTAATAAAAAGAAATCTAATAGATAAAGTCGCTAAAAGTCTCGATCTTCACATTCACGATCTTCATCCCGCTCATCCTCCCCCTCAAGTTCAAGGTCTAGGTCCAGGTCCCGTTCAAGAAGTTCTTCCAGCTCGCAGTCAAGATCTCGTTCCAGTTCCAGAGAACATTCGAGATCTCATGGGTCGAAATCAAGCTCCAGATCCCACAGGGGCTCTTCTTCCCCACGAAAAAGATCTTATTCGAGTTCATCATCTTCTCCTGAGAGGAACAGAAAGAGAAGTCGTTCTAGATCTTCTTCATCTGGTGATCGCAAAAAAAGACTAACAAGATCACGGTCACCTGAAAGCCAGGTGATTGGTGTAAACACTAAACAACCCTGAGCCCAGCGCCAACCCCTACGGAACACCACTTCTTTATCCAGGCGCCACAGGTCATCTTCCAGATCATCCCATTCTGGTTCCCGTTCAAGTTCAAAAAAGAAATAATGTATTAAAATTTACATCTTAAAAAAAAATCCAGTACAGTGCATGAAATGTATTTTTTAAGAAGTTGGTGTCTTACTTGGTCAGAAGTGCTAAATCTGCTAGTAGAGGTGCATGTCTTTCACTGCTTTTCAGAATAAAACAGCTGTGTTTATTTGTGAAATTAAAAGTAAATAGCATTTTAAGCCATAATGTTCCAGAATAGATCAACATGTTTACTGTTTATTATTTACAACTATTAGCTTCATTTCCAACATGTCAGCTGTAACAAAATACTTTATTTCCTAATTTCAAACTTCTGTTTTTCTCATTTCCAAATTTATTCTGTCTGTTGGCTAAGGCAAAATTACCTAGGTTTCCCTAAACTTTGGGGTATGGAAGCAAGACTGGCAAACTAGTTGGAAACAGCTTGTTCATATTAGTCTGGGAAGAGAAGAAAAGAAGAAAACCTGTTTATTGTTCTTAACCTATGTCAAAATGATTCTTTAAAAAGTTAAAATAACTTAAAGCAGCCAACTGAAAATGACTTTATTTTGAAATTACCAGTGCTAAGGGTGCCTTAGAATCATTGTCTCTCTTATCCAGCTTTAATTTTTCTGTACCACCATTTAATGTAAAAGAATCTTGTTTGTTGTAGAAAGAGAAAGGTATTACTCATTTTCCTTTCCAATATTTGGGGCAAGAAAGTAAGTCCAACAGTTTATCTTTTTTCTACACTAATGATTGCCTGCGTGAAAAGAAAAACATCTTTTTTCAAAATGCTTTTTTAAATATTTCAACAAGCTTTGTGTGATAACTTCAAAAATTCATTTACCAAATAAGGGTAGAAAAGTGTAAATCATACAGTCAATGGCACAAACTGAAGAAAGCTTTTGAAATATATTTCTCTTTAGGCAAAAGACCAACAGAGACATTGTAAATTTAAGTGAACATTATGTTGAGCTATCTAACTTTAAACACACTGCCTAAAATTTTCTTCTGAATAACAAATGAATGCTTAAATTCTGCATGATGTAAGCAAAAAATCATTATGTTTCCTGTTCACTTGAAATAACTTATGGCTTAAAATGCTTTCAGTTTGTTTTATTTCTCAGAATTGAAATCTGGTCACATGAGCTCCATTTTGTTTTCTGGCTCAAAAACAAAAAGATTTCTCTTAACAGTGTCTTCAGTGACAATGTAAGGTAAGTATATTGTATTAAGGGAAATCAGAAATTGTGCTTGGGAACTTCTTGTTATGGGACATTGATTCCCCCCCCTTTATTGTCTGCTACAATTTAAATGAAAATTTAAAACATTTTAAAGTATTTAGTAGACACACGCAACAAAAATTAAATCTGAGGTTTTTTTAAATGTTTTTCTCTTCAGCAATCTAAAGATGAAAGCAAAATATCTTCTGTAGAAATACTTTGATGAATATTTTTACAGTGAGCTTTCCGATGTTTCTCATGTCTTAATTTGTGTTGCTACATTTACTGTAGGTTGCACAAGAATTTTTACTCTCTTGTGGTTGTGCCTCAGACTTTTCGACTCACCAGACAGAGAGAGACATAGAGACAGAAAGCGAGAAATCACCCCCCAGGGGGGATGGTCACGCCGCAATCCCTTCTCCTCCATTCTCCTCTAGGGATCTTGGGCACGCACGCACACGCACCCGGCGTGAGTTTTAAGCCACCGGGTCCGGGACGTGAACCGCGGTCGACTACGTGGGAGTCCAGCGACACAGCCATTACGCTAACTGCTGGTTCCCTGTATTTAAAACTTTGGCTGTACTAGGCAAATACAAGGTTATAAATTTAGCTAATAGTAGTTTACAGACAATTCAGATGATTATGATTTTATTTGGTTTAAGCTGTACTAGTTCATTTCATAAGGAAATGATGCTGTAGACAAATGTAAATAAAGCCTGTGAGTCAAGCAAAAAAAAAAAAAAGAACTTGAAAGGAGGAGGCCTGCAGCTGGGGAGATGCTGACAGCGTAGGACTCCCTCATGGCCAACCCCAACCGTGGATCAAATGCTGGACTGGAGGCCTGCTTTCTCCCTTTCACTCTCTTTCTCTCTGTCTCTCACCCATCAAATTAAAAATAACAACAATGATGCATAAAAGAAAACCAAACATACATTGCGAAAAAAATTAAAAAAAAAAAAAAAAAGAATTGAAAGAAAAGTACAGAATAAAGGAAAGCGAGGACTTGAGATAAATGCGACACTGCACCAGAATGTGAAGCCTGAAGGCTGGAGCTCCCTGACTACCGGCAGGGTGTGGAAGACACAGAGGAAATATAAATATGTTAATGCCATCATTGGTGGTACTGTTTTCATATATGACAATACTTAACTAAATAAAGTTTTTAACACAGCATGAGGCATATATAACATGAGAGAAGAAATTTGGGAAATAATCTGGGGAGGGGTCAGAGTGGCCTTAATTTTAAAATACTGAATCATCATTATCTTTAGTTCCAAAAGTAATAGACTAATTATTTATGATTTCTCCTAAAACTAAAATGACTACATAACTTTTGTACCCCTTAAGCCTGGTACCTAATCTTAATAAAAATTTTAAAATTGTCATCATTTCTTATGGGGTAAAAGTCATGCATAGAATGTCACTAGTACATATGCCTACATAAATTGACAAAAAGACTGAAGTTTTTCACTAGAAATTTTTATGTTAGGAATTGAGTATGAACCCATAAAAGTAGGAAAAGCAACAAGAATACAAACAATTATCAATTTTAAAAAGTCATGTAGATAAGTAATCTAGTTAAAATAAAGGATATAGGGGCCGGCAGGTGGTACAGTGGATAAAAGCGCTGGACTCCCACATGGCTGATCATGGTTCAAATCCCAAACCTGGCAGCTTGCTTTCTCTCTCTCTCTCTTTCTCTCTCTCTCTTTCTCTCTTTTACTCTGCCCCTCTCTGGTCAAATTAAAATAAATAAATAAAAGTTAAATAAAGTAATTTTTAAAAAGAAAAAATAAAACAAAATGTTAAAAAATAAATAAAGGATATAAAGAAGAAGAAAGCATCCCAACAGCAATCATAAAACCATTTTTTTCACCCAAACTGTAAAAGTATAAATTCAGTCAAAATTCAAGCATATGAAACAGCTTTCATTTCAAACATAGTTGATGGACGGCATCTGTGTTTATTGTTAGAAATTTCCTATATGGTGCATGTGATTGCCTGAGAGAGAGAAAGAGCAGGAGAGAAAGCACCCCTCAGTTAAATGGCTATGCTACAGTCCCTTCTCCTCCACTCTCTTCTCGGAATGCTGGGCACCTAAACACCTGTGCCCAGTGTGTTTCTCAAGCTGCTAGTTCGGGGACTGGAACTATGCAGTCAACCCTGTGGGAGCTAGCCATCTTAACTTCCATGCTATCAGCTGGCCCAGAAGGCAACTTTTAAATAGAAAACATCCGGTCAAAGTCATCTCAACAGCAGGAGAACACTGACAAACAGCCATGGAGATGCTTAGACATGTAGAACTAGTTTTCATATTGTTGATTCTTTTCTTTCTTATACACACACAGACACAGACACACACACACAGAGTCAGCACCCTCAGCAAGGTCCTGATGCTGTACCTTATTCCTAGCCTCAGCCAGTCCCAGACCATGGACATGCTCACACCTGACATTCAGCGATGTCTCTGGATTCAACCCCAGTATCTTCTGATGTGGATTAGCCTCACAGAGCACTGCATTTTACTGCTGTGCCACCATCCAGCCTCCACCCCAGTTATACATGGGTTCAATCAGTGACCACTAGCCTTACTTACCAACTAGTTGATGTCCACTGCTTCCTTCAGAAAGGCAGTCTGTCCGAGATGAACCTGCTCTGATAAACATGCCTTCCAGTGCCAAGCGGTGAACACCGCTCTGTGACAAACAGTGCTGCTACTGATGATATCAGCCCACCTATGGCGGCTCGTGAGGTCTGCTGATCTCCACTCATGCCAAAACCCTATATAAGATCAGCAGGCTGCTCAGTTTGAAGACACTGTGCCTGACCAGCCAAGCAATGACTTTCATAAGACAAACCAATAAATTCCAACTGTGACTTGTATCTTAATTACTGAAACTCTCATAATTCCTAGACAGGAATTTTTCAGTTCATTAAATTACCACTCTCTCAGTTTTCTTATTAATATACCAGTAAAGTTTGTGCTTTCTCTGATCCATTTTATCATAAATATCAGTAAAGAAAGAATAAAAGAGAAAGGTTTGTAGCATAGCCATCTCCCCTGGGCATGCATTTTTTACTCTTTCTCTCGCTCTCTGCCTGTCACTCTCTGCCAAGTGCATGCACAACTTAAATAGCACAGTCAGCTATGTAGGATTCAGCCACCTTAATCAACATAACACCTACTGACCCAGAAGAAAGTTCTAAACAACCAAATGCTCAATCTGCTGCTTGGCTGCCCCTGACTGTTTTTAGTGAAACTCAGAGGAAAAGGGAAACAGAGTAGAACAATTTGGAAATCTGCCTATTCAACTGCTCAAAGATAAAAGAAACTTTTACACAGAGAATGCTGAAAGTGTGGCTGAGACATCACTTGTAAAAAAAGAAAAAAAAAAAAACTGCACTGATAGAAGTCACTCCGATGCTAATGAGAAAGAAAATGGAGAAAAGGCCTCAAGGCTATCTCAGAGATCTTCAGGGCTGTTCCTCCCATCATAAGCACAAAGGCCTGAGAGAGCAGAATGGTTTTCAGGAAAGGGCCTGAGACACCTATCCAGCCCTAGACAGTCTAGAGCTCTCAGTATACCAGAATAGTGCCTATTTACCCCACCTGTGTCTCAGTCAGCTCCAGGTGTGGCTCAAGTCACTGTGAAGGACAGCAAAGGCTGAAGACTGAGGCATCAGCAGCACTGGCAATCTGGAGGAGTCCGACCCAGTGAGGCCCCGGGATCTGTCTGAGCCCCCCAACCTTTGAGCTCCGCTTCCGGTTGGATCAACAAGTTGGCAAGGCCACTGTTGGGCACCCCCCCCCCACCTGGAACAAAGCTTGGGTCAATTAGCATGTCAGCAAGGCTGTTTGCTATTTGCTCCAGAAACTGGCAGCCTTACTGGGAAGCGACCCCCCTCTGGCTCCCCAAT
>NW_006201052.1:41582-51017 GCF_000334495.1 Tupaia belangeri chinensis | reverse complement strand
TAGACCCACCTTTAATCCACCCCTGAATAGGAACTGCACTAGACCCACCTTTAATCCACCCCTGAATAGGAATTGCACTAGACCCACCCTTAATCCGGCCCTGAAGAGAATCTATGTTCTTTATTGATAAAAACTTTATAAGCTGTTAATTGAAACACTAGCCCCTCTCCCATTTACCTGTATGTAACACATTCTCAATAAAAAGGCACGATGATTCCTAGCAGTGGTCACTCCTCAGAGGGCGACCTCTGAGGGGTGTCCGGCATAGGACGTGCATGAGAAAGCATCAAGGCCTCTGTCTTCTGTTCACCTTCGCCGCCTTCGTCGAGATAACCCACCCATGCCGAGGCTGGACCCCGGCAGCAATCCACATCCACATTGCACTGCATGTGCTGCTACAATGATTCTGCAGGTGTGCAGAAGGCAAGAGCTGTGGCGTTGTGGCAGTCTCCACCTGTATCTCAAAAGATGTACTGAAAAGCCTGGAAGCTCAGGCAGAGACCTACCACATGGTCAGAACCACTAAGAGCCTTCACTATGGCAGTGCCAAGCAGAATATCCACCAGGACGACTATGCCTACCAGAGCTGCAGTGGCAGATCCATCTTTGAGAACTCAGAACTGCAAAGTCAGCAACAACATGTACTAGCCACCTAGGAAAAGCTGTAAGCATCAAACTCCACAAGTGCTATAACCAGCAAAGTCATGATGACAGGGCTCCCCGCAGCCTCAGCGGCCCAACCCACACTGCAGGATGTGGGACATTGAGTCCCACATTATTGTTCTAACAGATCTAAGTTCTTCTCTTTGGGGTTTTGGATTTCTTGGGCCCTTTACTCCTTTCTTTTTTGTAGACTGAAAACTTCTAACCAAGCCTGCCCCACCATCGTATCTGGGAATTTGTTAATATGCTTTCTTGATTTTTAGAGGGTCACAGCTGAAAAAGGTTGTCTAAGTATCAAATGAGACTTGGGACTTGGACTTTTGAGTTGGTCCTGGAACAAGTTAATACTTTTGGAACTATAAGAATGAGATTTTCTTTTCTTTTACTTTATTATTTCATTATCTTATTTTACTAGAGGGTAAGTGTGCTCACCAGAGACAGACAGACAGGAAGAAGAGAATGCACCCCTGCATAGGGGATGGTCATGCCACAATTCCTTCTCCTCCATCTCTTCCTCCTTTCAGAAATTTGGGCATACACTCACATGTGCCCAGTATGTGTCTCGAGCTACTAGATCAGGAATCCAAACAATGCTGTTTGTCATGTGGGATCTGTCTATCTTAACCAGACAGAAAGCCAGCCTAAGATGTATTTCATATATGACAAATGAACTTTGGGAACCAGGGGTGAGATGCTACAATTTGGATAATGATTTGTCCCCTAAAGGTTCATGTTCTCAAAGTCTGTACCCCAGTAGCTTTGGAGGTAGAGGGAAGTAATGCCTAAGGGGAAGGCACAGCCTCCAAAAAGCTAGAAGCATACACAGAGGAAGTAAAAAGTCTGTTTCTTCTTCCTCTTCCTTTTCCTGTCTTTCTTTCCTGATATGACTGATGAACTGACTCTCTCTTGGTCATGTTGTAACTGGCAACTAGAGGTCAAGCCATGCTTATAGGCTAACCAGCCACCAGAATCATACACCAAATAAACCTATCCTTTATAACTCACCCAGTCTTGGCTATTTCTGGTTAGCAACACAGTAACAGACTAATATAACCCCTGTTTTCAAAAAGCTTTTAAGTATCTATTTCTGTCTCCACCTCTCCCAAACTAAGAACTATTCAGTGAAAACCCACTCTTAACTTCCATAACAAAAAATGACAGTAAATATTATGGCAAAGTCTGAGAATAATTTGTCTTCCCAAATTGCCTGTTCAGGCTTAACTGAAAATCCAATTAACGACTAACTTCTTTCTTTATTTTTTTTTTTGAGAGGTTTTTGCTATAGGGCGCATGTGCTCACCAGAAAGACAGAGAGAAAGCGAGAAATCACCCCCCAGAGGGGATGGCCACATCGCAATCTCTTCTCCTACATTCTCCTCTCAGGATCTTGGGCATGCACGCACACATGCCTGATATGAGTTTAAGCCATTGGGTCCAGGACTCAAACTGCAGTTGACTACATGGGAGTCTAGCAGCGTAGCCATTACGCTAACTGCTGGTCCCTAACATAACTTGTTTTTATCTGAACTGGAACAAATCTGATAACCTAACAGTTTTAAGAAACATAAAATGGAAAATTATCTGTTGAAAATAAAAGGAGTAGTAATATATTTGACAGGGCCAATATTCAGTGTATTTTAAATGGGAAAATTCATCTTGTATGTTGTAATGATATACACTTAATGAAGGTAAAAAAAAAAAAAAATCTGATAACAAAAATACACTCCAGAGAAGTTCCTGTTGCCTCCTATTAAAAGAGCAGGATCCCACTTTGCTAATGGCAGTTCAAATCCTGGCCCTGGAAGATTGAAAAACAAACTAGATGTGTGTACATGTGCATCTAAAATCCCGACAGGATGTAGAAATGGAGAAGAAAGAACTGCACTGTCACCACATCCCCATGGGGAATGCTTCCTTCCCTGTGTATGTGTCTCACTAGCAAGTATAAGTGCCATCTGGCGACTGAAAAAAAATTTACAATGTCCCTTATCCATTGTCTATGTCTAGTTCAAAGATTGATATGTGTAACTCAAAAATGGTAGTCATGGTTCCAAGGTTCCACTGCCTTCCTTCACCTTAAAAAAGAACAAAGAGTCAGTCCTCTGTTATGTTTGGAAGTAAATGTACAAAAGTCAAATAATAAATCTATATGCTCTTATTAAAGATACTTATTAAAAATGCTATTAGAAATAAAACACTGAAAATTATAAAATCCACTTATTTTCACTACATAGGTTCTGCCTTATTCAGAAGATATACATATGTATCTTCCTTCTTACTGGCTCCCTCTCCCAGATATCTCTTCTCTAGGGTTCAGTAGTGGCCTCCAACCTTCACATCTTCAGCTTATGAAGGCACAGATTCTTAAAACAACGATGGGCTCAATCAACTAAGAGCTATCTCACTCTCCTGGAAAACAAGCTAGATGGAGTTTGTCACCCATCCCCAGGTAGGAATGTTACCAACTACCATGTAAAGCTCCATGACTGATTTGCCAACCAATGCTACTTCTGACCTACTCTAAGTGTACATGGGAAGGACATCAGTGAATTAGGAAAACGGTAGAGTCAAGGAGACTCCTGCCTTGGGCCATCAATCTATTTAGTTCATTAAGGGGCTCTGTGTCACCCTCTCAACTTTGAGTGGAAGTAGATATCACATTCTCATCTGCTATAGAGATTATCCCCAAGATTCAAATTATTTAAACATCTTCCAAATCTACCTACACATACTGGGAAGCTTATGAGTGCCTCCAATTACACAAATCAACCAAAAAGCTGCAAGCTATTCAGTAATCCCTTGAGTCTCTTATTTCTAACATTACCTTCTACATGACTCCCAATATAATATGTCTTTGATTCTTGTCATTGTTAAAAGAATTAATTTTTAATTTTTTAAAAACTTGTTATAGAGCATGTAATATGCACCAGAGACAGAGAGAGAGAAAGTGAGAAAGCAAGTGGCCACGTCCAGGACTTGAACCACAGTCTGTCATGTGGGAGTCCAGTGTCTTAACTACATGGCACTTGCTGGCCACATTCCTGCAATTTATATTTGCCAAACATGTCATAAACCCTAATATCCTGATTTAGGATAAAAGAGAAATGAAGAGTTCCTACTGATAATTCAGCCTCCAACAATCAAGCTAGCACGGCAGAAGAGGTGAGGCCTTCAGCAGAAGATTCCTCATGGCTCCTGCAAAGTAGTCATTTCAGAATGAGTAGAAATCACCGCAGGACCACAAGAAATATTAGAAAGCAAGAAAATACCTCTCCTCCAAGGGAAAAGAATAACTCCTCCTCATCCACAAGCAGTTCAATGGAAATCATGGAAATGTCTGATAAAGAATTTAGGACATTCATAATGGAGAAGCTAACAGAGATGGAAGAGAAGAGAGACAATGAACTGCAGAAGAGAAAGGAGAAAGAAGTTGATGGGTTCCAAAGAACACACTGTTAATGCCTTGTATATATATCAAACCTAAATCGTGTTGGTGTGAGTTATCAATTTGTCGGGAAGATCACGGTTGACAAGAGTTGTAAACGATAAGGTCATACTTACATAAATCAATTGTCTACCATTTGCACCAGCAAGTGCTTACTATTTCATTTGAGCCCTAAGTATGTGCCCTACTGTTAATCTTTGGGAGTTGAACGTTGAATTTGAGATTCTTATTTTTGTTTTAAGGAGTATTAAGCAAAATAAGCAATAAAAATGGGCAATGGGGTGTGCTAGTGTTTCAATATGCTCTGTTGTTGCTCTTATTCTGTGCCTCTGTGTATTATTACTTGGATGCATGCAATGCCAGCATGGAAATCAGTTTTCACAGATAAATACAGTTTTCCAGAAAACACTCAAACCAATAAATGTAACAGAAAACATTCCATTTGTTAATGGGCATATGTGAATAAGCAGTGTAGAAAATAGGCTAATATTAGAAAATGGATAAAATCCTTAACTTCAAGTGTGGTTATATAAGTGGACACTGTTAATGTTCATAATTTAAACATGGATACCTCATCAAAATAATGCTTGGGAAAACATTTTATTAAAATCTAACTAAATTTAAAAAAAAAAGAAGTTGATGGGTTCAATGAGGTGAGGAAATTCTTGCAAGATCTAAAAAGGGCATTACATACTTTAAAAAAGAATCAAATGGAACTGTTAGAGATGAAGGCTATAATACAGGAAGTCAAAAGCTCCCTTGAAAGTATCAAAAGCAGACTAGATCATTCAGAAAATAGAATCTCAGATGTAGAAGAGAAAACTGCTGGCCTAGAAAAATCCACCACAAAGACTTGAGAGAAATGCCCCAAAATTTGAGAATAATATCCGAGAAGTACTAGATACCATCAAACGTCCAAACATCTGCATAATTGGCATTCCAGAAGGCAAAGAGACTCATAAGGGCATTGATAATCTATTCCATGAAATTCTGCAAGAAAACTTTCCAAACTTAGAGAGGCACTCAAAGATCCAGTCCCAAGAAATACAAATGACCCCAAATAGAATCAACCCAAGAAGATCTTCTCCAAGACACATTATTGCCAGGTTGACCAAAACCACAGAGAGAGAGACAAGATACTAAGATTGGCAAGAGAAAAACATCAAGCTACCTACAAAGGATATCCCATCAGACTAACAGCAGACCTCTCATCGGAAACAATGCAAGCAAGGAAAGAATGGGAAAATATATTCAAAGTGTTAAGAGAAAAGCAATTTCAGCCAAGATTACTGTACCTGGCAAGATTATCTTTCATGTGGGAAGAAAAGAAAAGAACATTCTCAGATAAACAAAACCTGAAAGAATTTACCAGCACCAGAGCAGATCTCCAAGAAGTTCTCAAGGGAGTGCTATATCAGGAAAATTAAATACAGACACACAGAAATAAGAGTTCAAAAACTAAGAAAATGGCCAACTTAATCATAGGGACAAGTCTGGAGTTGAATATATTATATACTAGAATTTACTTGGGAAAATCGAACCACAACAGAAGATAAAGAACATGAGACTGAATTGGTATAGTTTTATGACTTTTGACTAAAACATTGTTGACTTTTCTTGTTGACTTTGTGATCTGCTTGTAAGTATTTGTGTCCTGTCTTGAGATAGGGATAGGTTCTTGAACCTACCATTTGAACAGAATCCTAACGTGTTTCCTGGCTTTAAGTTTTAAGCAAAGTTCCTTAGCATTTCTTTGACTTAAGTCAAAACTGGTTTTCTTGAAAGTACCAAGTGAACATGTTATTGAAAGTAGTTAGATTATTCAAGAAATTGTGTGATCAATACAGTGTGGGGGGAAAGGAATGGAAGACAACTGTAGACTCCAGAGATAGTGTGAGAAAAGGGTGGAAAAGGACAGAGGGTCAGAAATAAGGGTAAAAAAAATACTAGAAACTAGAAACGGAAAATTTTTTATAATAACACGCATGATTAAGTCACTATGCAGCATACTCTGGACGGGACGATGCTTAGGGAATGAATGTAAATTAAATTAAAAAAAAAAAAAAAGAAAAGGTTCAGAAAAAAAAACCCTAAAACGGTTTTTCTTGAAAAAAAAAAAAGCATTAAAAATACCTACTCGATGACTACAGTAAGATATATAACTCCAGCTAGGTGCTACTTTACATGATGTTCATTCTACTCACTGAGGCTTATGCCTAAAGTTGGACTTGTGTTCATGGAAATGTATATACCAGCTGTGCTTGCTATGAAAATACTTAGATTAATTAAGATCTTTAGTGACTCAATAAAATGTGGAGGGAAAAGGTATAGAAAGCAAACAGAGATACCAGAGACAGTGAGGGAAGGGAGTGGTAGATGGCACAAAGTAAGAGATAGGGAATCAAGGTTGGGGAAAAAGAAAAAGCAAAACATACAGGAAACAAGAAATGGAAAATTATTTGTTGACAATAACACGTATGTTGATGTGCTTGATTGAGCCAATATACAATATACTCTGGATGGAAAATCTCATTTTGTATGCTGTAATGATGTACAGTGAATGAATGTAAATAAATGAATTAAAAAAAAAAAAAAACACTGTACTCAGGACAGTTTTGGTCTCAAAGCTGGGAAAAACTCATCTCAAACTTTTCTGTGTCTGTAAGGCACACTGCAAAGACAGTTGTCATTTTCTGGACTGCAGAGCCCTCCGATCTGTTCCTTAGCCACTTACTAGGAAAAATTAAATCTATCATGCACATGCACGGTCCTTATTCGCTAGGTTCAGTGTTAGTGCTTTAAATGGACTGTCTGATTCAATCCTGGAATTTTCTCAAAGAGTTATCCCGGGACTAGCAGTTAGCGCAATGGCTATGTCGCTGGACTCCCATGTAGTCGACCGCGGTTCGAGTCCAGGACACAGAGGCTTATTAAACTCACGCTGGGCGCGTGTGCATGTGTGCCCAAGATCCCTAAAGGAGAATGGAGGAGAAGGGATTGCAGCATGGCCATTCCTGTGTGGACAGAAGTCTGACTACTTTTCCTATTTTTCCAAAATCTTTTTAAAAGAAGAAGAGATTGCAGCATGGCCATTCCCGTGTGGACAGAAGTCTGACTACTTTTCCTATTTTTCCAAAATCTTTTCAAAAGGGGACTGGGGAAGTCATGCCCACAAACATTAACAGACCATTTATTTTCTATTAACAGGATTCTTCCTACCTCCTGTTCCTGGCATAGTATCTTTGATACGTATATTTCAACCAATTACAGTATACTCATTTGCTTATCTCTTCCCAAGACACAGAACTTCCCTTTTCCTTGAGATGTAGATTAAGCCTTTCTTTAACTAAGACATGGATCTTCCCTTCCAATCACCAACCTATGAATTATGAAACCTACCTATAACCTACAAGCCCCGACTTCTACAAGTCCCGCCTTTTTGGGCCAGACCAAAGGAAAATCTTTTCACTAACTGTTGTCTGTGGATCTCAAAAGCAAATAAAAGGAGCCCCTGTACATGATCACCCTGAGAAAAGGTATGTATGCCTCTTCTCCGGCCTAGGTCACTCACAGTTGACTTGGAAATAAACTGCATAAATTATTATTAATTTTACAGATGGTTATTTTTTCCGTCGAAACCCGCTAGGGGGTGATTTCTCGCTTTCTGTCTGTCTCTATCTGGGGAGTGCAGGGCGCCCTATAGCAAAAACCTCTCCAAGAAAAATAGGGGAAAAAAAAGGTCAAATTAAAATAAATAAATAAATAAATAAATAAATAAATAAATAAATAAATAAAGTTAAATAAAATAATTCTTGGAAAAAAATTTGCTATAGGGCATGTGTGTTCACCACAGACAGAGACAGATAGGGAAAATGAGAAAGCAAGTCACCAGGTCTAGGACTCAAACCATGGTCAACCATGTGGGAGTCCAGTGTCACCGTGACACCAGCTGTCATTCTAAATAGATATTTTTAAAGAGGTATTTGCGGTAGGGTGCATGTACTCACCAGAGAGAGAGATATGGAGACAGTGTCAGGGAAAGTGAGAAATCACCCCCTAGGGGAATGACCACACCACAATCTTTCCTAGGCGGCTGGACTGAGAAGTCGGCTCACCTCAGGCCGGAGTCCCGGGCTGGTCCCTCCCCTTCTCTCCGCCCCCTCAGTCGCCATCTTCGCCAGCAAAACTTCTCTCACAGCCCGCCTCAGCCCCCGCCCCGTGCCTTTGGATTGGCTAAGGAGTTTCCCATTTCTCATACGATTGGATGGCTTGGCCGTCCCTTATCGTTTTGTGATGTTATTGGTCTATTCAAATGCCTAACCGTCATTGGTCACTTCTGCACTGGCGGAAAGGAGGGCGAGGGGGCGACCCAGCCCAAGGCTTGCCGGGACTTGTAGTCTTCTCGTTTCCATTAACCCTTCGGAGTCCACGAATTGTTTCCATTCCGAAATCCCCCACCCACGCTCAATTTATTTCCTGATATGTAAATCTCAGTAGTAGGGACCTCTCAAATTTGAAAGTGGCTTTAAAAGTTACTTTTTTCTTTTTTCAGTTTGCTACAGGGCAATAGGGCACCTGTGTTTGACAGAGAGAGAGAAAAAAAGTGAAAAATTGTGGAAGGGGGAAATTGCCATGCCACAATTCCTTCCTGTCCATGCTCTTCTCAGGATTTTGGACATGCAGGCACATGGGCCAGTCATGATTTTCAAGCCCACTAAAGACAACTTTTTTCTTTTTCTTTTTTAGGGTTTTTTTTCTATAGGTAATGTGTGCTTGCCAGAGAGAGAGAGAAAGTGAGAAATCATCTCCCACGGGGCATGGCAACGCTGCAATCCCTGCTCTTCCATTCTCCTCTCAGGGTTTTTGGGCAAGCTGCCACACAGGCCCAGCATGGTTTTTTTTTTTTGGAGAGGTTTTTGCTATAGGGCGCGTGCGCTCGCCAGACAGACAGAGACAGACAGAGAGACAGAAAGTGAGAAATCAGCCCCCAGGGGGGATGGTCACGCCGCAATCCCTTCTCCTCCATTCTCCTCTCGGGATCTTGGACACGCACGCACATGTGCCCGGCGTGAGATTTAAGCCACCGGGTCAGGAATGCGAACCACAGTCGACTACGTGGGAGTCCAGCGACATAGCCATTACGCTAACTGCTGGTTCCCAGGCCCAGCATGTTTTTCAAGCCTCAGGTCTGGGACTCAAGTGGGCCATGTGTGATCCAGTACCTTAACCACCATGCCAGCTGCTGGACCTAAAAGCTACTTTTCTTTTTTCTTAAGACTTATTTAGGGTCCAGCAGGTGGTATAGTGGTTAAGGCAGCTGGACTCCC
>NW_006201052.1:32711-38244 GCF_000334495.1 Tupaia belangeri chinensis | reverse complement strand
CAAATTAAAATAAATAAATAAATAAATAAATAAATAAATAAATAAAGTTAAATAAAATAATTCTTGGAAAAAAATTTGCTATAGGGCATGTGTGTTCACCACAGACAGAGACAGATAGGGAAAATGAGAAAGCAAGTCACCAGGTCTAGGACTCAAACCATGGTCAACCATGTGGGAGTCCAGTGTCACCGTGACACCAGCTGTCATTCTAAATAGATATTTTTAAAGAGGTATTTGCGGTAGGGTGCATGTACTCACCAGAGAGAGAGATATGGAGACAGTGTCAGGGAAAGTGAGAAATCACCCCCTAGGGGAATGACCACACCACAATCTTTTTCACCATTCTCCTCTCAGGATCTTGGGCATGCATGCACACATGCCTGGCATGAGTTTTAAGTCGCCAGGTCTGGGACTCGAACTGCAGTCAACTATGTGGAGTTCAGTGACATAACCATTATGCCATCTGCTAGTCCCAATAAATTATTATTTTTTAGAAAAGTATTATCACTACACTAGAAATAACACCTTAGTTTTTTCTTAAGAAAGATTTTTGTTATAGGCAGATGTGTTATCCATAGACACAGAAAGAGAAATAACTCCCCTGAGGGGATGGCCGCACCACAATCCCTTCTCCTCCATTCTCCTCTCAGGACTTTGCGCATGCACACACATCCCCCACCCACGCTCAATTTATTTCCTGATATGTAAATCTCAGTAGTAGGGACCTCTCAAATTTGAAAGTGGCTTTAAAAGTTACTTTTTTCTTTTTTCAGTTTGCTACAGGGCAATAGGGCACCTGTGTTTGACAGAGAGAGAGAAAAAAAGTGAAAAATTGTGGAAGGGGGAAATTGCCATGCCACAATTCCTTCCTGTCCATGCTCTTCTCAGGATTTTGGACATGCAGGCACATGGGCCAGTCATGATTTTCAAGCCCACTAAAGACAACTTTTTTCTTTTTCTTTTTTAGGGTTTTTTTTCTATAGGTAATGTGTGCTTGCCAGAGAGAGAGAGAAAGTGAGAAATCATCTCCCACGGGGCATGGCAACGCTGCAATCCCTGCTCTTCCATTCTCCTCTCAGGGTTTTTGGGCAAGCTGCCACACAGGCCCAGCATGGTTTTTTTTTTTTGGAGAGGTTTTTGCTATAGGGCGCGTGCGCTCGCCAGACAGACAGAGACAGACAGAGAGACAGAAAGTGAGAAATCAGCCCCCAGGGGGGATGGTCACGCCGCAATCCCTTCTCCTCCATTCTCCTCTCGGGATCTTGGACACGCACGCACATGTGCCCGGCGTGAGATTTAAGCCACCGGGTCAGGAATGCGAACCACAGTCGACTACGTGGGAGTCCAGCGACATAGCCATTACGCTAACTGCTGGTTCCCAGGCCCAGCATGTTTTTCAAGCCTCAGGTCTGGGACTCAAGTGGGCCATGTGTGATCCAGTACCTTAACCACCATGCCAGCTGCTGGACCTAAAAGCTACTTTTCTTTTTTCTTAAGACTTATTTAGGGTCCAGCAGGTGGTATAGTGGTTAAGGCAGCTGGACTCCCACATAGCTGACCACAATTTGAGTCCTAGACCTGGCAGCTTGCTTTCTCACTTGCCTTCTATCTCTAGTCAACTTCAATAAATAATAATAATGACAATGAATAAAATGTTTAAAAAATAATAATTGTTTATTTACGACCAGCAAATGGCATAAGGTTACATCTCTGAACCCCTACATGGCTGACCATGGTTCAAGTCCCAAAACCAGCAGCTTGAAACTCACACTGGGCACGTGTGTGTATGGGCCCAAAATCCTGAGAGGAGAAAGGAGGAGAAGGAATTGCAGTGTAGCTATCCCCCATGGTCATTCTCACTTTCTGTCTATCTCTCTCTGTCTCTCTGGTGACCACATGCACCTTCTAGCAAAAAATCTCTCCAAAAAAAGGACTAAGACATGGTATAATGATTATGTCACTGCACTCCCAGGTAGTTGACCACAGTTCCATGGAGTCCCATACACAGTGGCTTGAAATGCACACCAGGGGACCCACAAATGGCATAATGGTTAAATCACTGGACTACCACATAATCGATCATGATTTGAGTCCCAGACCCAGTGGCTTAAAACTCACTCCAGGCAGGGACCAGCAGTTAGCATAATGGCTATGTCACTGGATTCCCATGTAGTTGACTACGGTTCGCGTCCCAGACTCATGCTGGGCACATGTGCGTGCATGTCCAAGATCCCAAGAGGAGAATGGAGGAGAAGGGATTGCAGCATGGCCATCCCCCCTGGGGGGTGATTTCTTGCTTTCTATCTCTCTGTCTCTCTCTGTCTGTCTGACGAGCGCACACACCCTATAGCAAAAACCTCTCCAAAAAAAAAAAAAAAAAACTCACTCCAGGCGCAAGTATATGTGTACCCAAGATCCCGAGAGGAGAATAGAGGCAGAGGGGTTACAGTACAGCCATTCCTCCCCCGCCTCACTGCGGGTGATTTCTTGTATTCTGTCTCTCTGTCTCTGTCTCTCAGGCAAGCACACTTGCTCAATAGCAAAAATCTCTCTACAAAAGAAAGAATTATTGGGATCAGCAGTTAGCATAATGACTATGTCGCTGAACTCCCATGTAGCCAAGTGCATTTTGAGTCCCGAGCCTGGTGGCTTAAACTCACGCTGGGCATGTGTGCTTGCATGCCCAAGATCCCTAGAGGAGAATGGAGGAGAAGGGATTATGGCATGACCATACCCCGGGGGGTGATTTCTCGCTTTCTGTCTCTCTGTCTTTCTGGCGAGCGCATGCGCCCTATAGCAAAAACATCTCAAAAAAATTATCTATTTAATTTTATTTATTTTTTGTTTTCTTACATTTGACCAGAGAAAGAAAGAGAAAGTGAGAAAGCAAGCCACCAGGTTTGGGACTCGAACCATAGTCAGCAATGTGAGAGTTCAGTGCCTTAACAGCCACACAACCTGCTGGCCCCTAAAAACACCCTTTTTCTGTGTGGACACAGAGAGAGACACCTAAAAGACAGCAAGAAGTCCCTACTGTGCAGCAGTCGAAGCCTGACCTCGGCATAGCTGTAGATTATTTTGACTGCTCCACCTCTGCCTTCACGCCTCCCAGAGAAGCCAGCGTCTACCCATCTCTCTGGCGTGGACCGTGACACCAAAAGCTGCACAACTTTGGCCCTAACTGAGCATTCATCATTTTTTTTAAGAGAGAGATTTTTGCTACAGGGCGCATGCACTTGCTGGAGAGACAGAGAGACAGAAAATGAGAAGTCACCCCCCAGGGGGACGGCCATGCTGCAATTCCTTCCCCCTCAGCACTCACGGGCACATCCCCAGTGTGAGCTTTGAGCTGCCAGACCCAGGACTCAAACCACTGTCGACTCCGTGGCAGTCCAGTGATGTAACCAATACACCATCTGCTGGTCCCCACTGAACTTCAACCTTAATGACAGAAATAGCTATGATTACACTTGCCCTCCTTTCTCAGAGGTGAAGATGAAATTAGGCAACAGATGTGAGATCATTGCACATTAAAAACACTTTTTACTATATTGTTTATCTTTTCTTTTAAATTTTTTGCCAGACGGTGCATGTGCTCACCAGACAGAGAGAGAGAGGAGAAAGGACTACCCATCAGACATGGTCACATTGCAGTCCCGTCTCCTCCATCTCCCCCTCCCTCACACACACACACACACACACACACACACACACGCTATTTCTCAAGCCCCCAGATCCAGTTGGGGACCTCACAGGCAATGTAGGACCCAGCTGCCTTAACCACCAGGTGGGACCCCGGTCCTCCTATATTGGTTCTCTATGGATTTTTCAGGGGATCGTTTTTCTGCTGCTCCTGATACCTCTTACCTGAAGCTCTCCCAGTACTCTGGTCTCTTTGGCCAAGCTCCACCCACACAGTTTGGTTTCTCACAAACCCCTCCCCGCAGGACCTTTGCACACGTGGCCTCTGCTGACCGTTCCCACCCTCTGGTCTTTCAGATCTCCACCTCAGGGTCAGTGTTACAGAGACCTTATGACCCACACTGCATAAATCAGTTCCCCACTAAATTTTCACCAAGAAGTCTTCCTTCATAGCTCTTAGTTCTTACCACCGCAGACCTGGGCGTGAGAGTTCTCTGCCAGAGGGCGTGTGTGCTCACCAGAGGGACAAGGGTGAGGGAAGGGGAGAGAAAGACCCACCCTAATAGGACAGGTCATACCGCAATCCCTTCTCCATTTCTTCATCCTCTTGGGACCTTGGCATGCATGCACATGTGCCTGGTGTGTTTCTCAAACCGCAGGCTCTTAGAGCTCAAACCACAGTCAGTCCTGTGGGATCCAGTCCCCCAGACCACCACACCACAGGCCGGCCCCTCAGCAAGACTGTGTCACACCCGGGCGGAGACTGCTCCTCCTTCTCTCCTGGGGTCTGGCCGTTGCATAGTGGCCGCTCGGTATTTTTTGAACATGTATGAACAGTCCTTACTGTCTATTATCCAAATAAAACACCGAATCACATGTTCTAATAGATTTTTTTCAACTGATCATTTATATTAGGTTTGATAAATGTGTCCATGTTAAATCACATTTAGTTTAGTTTTATATTTAACCAATGATCTTTATTGAGCAAATATATGAAAAACAAAATTCAAAAGATGTGTATCAGTGAAGTTTTTCATGGAGCCTAGATGACCTTGGACAATCCAGGCAGAGTAAGTTGCTGCATAAATAAATCAGGAAACACAAGGCTCCAATTTTGCCCTTCCCCCATAGTCTGCACAAGTTTTGTTCCTGAGCCCGTGATACCTAGCATATGGTTGACTGAACCACCGAATTACATTGATGCTTTTGCAAAAGAAGAAATACTGAAAACCTCAAAATAGTATCACTGTGGGAGTAGTGGGTGTGGTGGTGGTTAGGGTGCTGGACCTTCAAATGGTCACCAGCGGTTCAAGACTCAGACCTGGCTGCTTGCTTTCTCACTTTCCTTCTCTCTCTCTTTTTGTCTCTCTCTCTGGTGAGTATAGTGAGTACACATGCCCCATAGCAAATTAAAATAATAATAGTAATAATGATAAATAAAATTTAATTTTTTTTTCTATAGGGGCTGGCAGGTGGCGTGGTAGTTAAGGGCACTGGACTCCCACATGGTCGACTGTGGTTTGAGTCCCAGATATGGTGGCTTGTTTTCTCACTTTCCCTCTTTCTGTCTCTGGCTAATTCTTTCCCTCTCTGGTCAAATTAAATAAAGTTAAATAAAATAATTCTTGAAAAAAAAATTTGCTATAGGGCATGTATGTTCAACACAGACAAACAGAGAGGGAAAGTGAGAAAGCAAGTCACCAGGTCTGGGACTCAAACCATGGTCAGCCATGTGGGAGTCCAGTGCCTTAACCACCATGCTACCAGCTGTCATTCTAAATAGATTATTTTAGAGGTTTTTGCCATGGGGTACATGTGCTCACCAGAGAGAGAGATACAGAGACAGTGTCAGGGAAAGTGAGAAATTACTCCCCAGGGGAATGGCTACGCC
>NW_006201052.1:11578-28121 GCF_000334495.1 Tupaia belangeri chinensis | reverse complement strand
CACACATCCTTCCGGTGTGAATTTTAAGCCACTGGTTTCGAGACTCAAACCGTGGTCCAGTGTATGGGAGTTCAGAGACGTAGCCATTACACCATCTGCTGGTCCCTAGAAATAACACCTTTATATAACTATATTTTGAGTTCATCTGCTTTGATGAAAAATCACATTCTGGTATGATGCTTGGGGAAATACAGCAGAGTGGTTAAAAACACGGGCTCTGGAGCTGGCGAGCACAGGTTCAAGTCCCCGTTCCATCACTTCTAGCTGTGTGACCCTGGGCAGGTTACTTCCAGCTCTCTTTGCTCTTCTGTAAAATGAGGGTGATCATGATTCTCACAGGGAAGTGGTGAAGACCGAATGAGATCAGATCTGAAGAGCTGCTTACGGCTGCGTGTCTGGCACAAGCTGGGTCTAGAGGAGCGTTTGGGGTGACACCGAGACTATGGAGACCGCCTGCTCAGATAGCACGGCCACCTCCATGGCGTGTGGTGAGGACCGTACATGACACCACAGGCACAGTCTAATCAGTTACCGGAGCGGGGACTGTTTCTCCTCAAACCAGCCGTTCCGCTGTGACTTCTGACTGAGGGCAAACGTCACTGCTGAGTGCCGAGAGAGGACGCCGCAGCTGACAAGCCGAACACCTGCTTTCTGCCAAGGGTGTCACGACTCCGCTGAGGTGCCTTCCTCTACCTAGGGAGGGATTGTCGGCCAGGAGGTAAGTCTGGTTGCAGGAATTCCAGACACTTCACAAAGTCATCTTGTTTCCAACAGCGCAGCGGGACAACAGGTCACAGGAGAGAGGCCCCAGCCCTCACGGAGTTTATGATAGACTTGGGGGTGACAAAAGGGACACGTCACCCACAACAGAAAGTAGTTCCGGATGCCTGAGGGCTACGTACCAAAGTAGAGGACAGGTCCAAGAGTTGCGAGGTGTGGAGAAGGGAAGAAGGCCAAGCCTTCAGGGGTGGCTTCAGACCAAGGTCTGCCTCCAATGTCATTGCAAATCCGTCTCCTACCCTTCCAGACTGCCAGCGTGGGGGTGGAGTGGTGTTATAGTCATCTTTATGTCTCTGGTCTCAGCCTCGATGGCAGGGAAAGATTAGGGAGGAGAGCAGAAGGAACAAGAGGAGGGGCCAGAGCTGATGTAGTGGTTAAGGTGCTGGACCCCCACGTGGCTGGTCAGAGTTCAGGTCCCGGACAGAGTGGCTTGAAACTCACACTGGGCATGTGTGCATGTGTGCCCAAAATCCCAGGAGGAAAATGGAACAGAAGGGATTGCAGTATGGTCATCCCCCAGGGGCTGATTTCTAACTTTCTTTCTCTCCATCTCTCTCTCTGTCTCTCCAGTGAGCACAGGCACCATATAGCAAAAAGCTCTCCAAAAAACCCCTGGCTGCATCCTTCTACCTCCTGTTTTTGTTCCTTCCCCCACTCCTGCTTGGTACATAAGCTGCCGAAGGAAGCACTCCCTCTGTGTAAATTAAAGCAAGTCTTGGCAGACCAGCAGGTGGCATGGTGGTTAAGGCAACGTGGCCAACCCCATGGTTCAAGTCCTGGACCTGGAGGCTTGAAAAATCATGCTGGGCACGTGCCTGTGCGTGCCCAAAATTCCAGGAGGAGAACGGATTATGGCATGGCTCTCCCTGGGGGGTGCTTTCTCACTTTCTCTCTCTCTGTCTCTCTCTGGCAAGCACATGTGCCATATGGCAAAAACCTTGAAAAAAAAATTAAAGCAAGTCATTTGAATGCCTACATCAAAAAAAATATAGGCGCCTTCTGTGCACAGGAAGCAATCCTGAGTCTCGCATCCGTGTCATGTCGGGGTAGGGGTGGAGGGAGGGAGTCCAATGAGCTTTTGTTTAATGTTTCTTCTCTGAGAAGAGACAGGGGCAGGGAGAGGCCGTGACTCAGGCACCCCCCCCAAGAGTCTCCGTGCCAGGATCCCCTGCAGCTTCAGCCAGCCCCGGTCACGGGGCACGCCTGCAGCCAGCGTGTTCAGGGAGCTCTGTGAACACACGGCCAGGCCCTTCCCCCGCAGCCAGCATTGCGGAGTGCTGCCTTCCTGCTGCCCACCCCCTGGCCCTGAGCAGGTCTTAGAAATCAAAAATCTAGGCCAAACCATGATGGCCCGGGGGTAGTGCCCCACTGCACGATGCGGAAACCCTGCAGAAGGCCAGGGTTCAAGGCCTCTGTGCCGGGGGCTGCCTAACTAGAGGGCTGGGGGTTATGCTGTGAGACCCTGTTGGGAGTGCCTGTCTTTCTCTCTTGAAAAAAAAAGAAAAAAAACTTAAAAAAAAAATCTAAAAATGAAGGACCAGCAGATGACATAAGGTTACGTTGCTGGACTCCCACGTGGCCAGCCACAGTTCAAGTCCTGGACCCAGCAGCTTAAAACTCACATGGGGGCGGGGGTAGGGGGCATGATGGTTAAGGTGCTAGATTCTCACATGGCCGACCACGGTTCTAGTTCTGGACCTGGTGGCTTGCTTTTTCACTGTCTCTTTCTTGCTCTCTCACTCTGTTCTTCTCTAGTCAAATTAAAGTGGATATGGGCCAGCAGGTGGTGTGGCGGTTAAAGGCACTGGACTCCCACATAGCTGACCACAGTTCGAGCCCCGGACCCAGCAGCTTGCTTTCTTGCGCCCTCTCTCTCTCTCTCTCTCTCTCTCTCTGTGTGTCTCACTCTGGTCAAATTAAAAACATCAATAATGATAAATAAAGGTAATAATTATTTTTAAAAATTAAAGTGGATGAATAAATAAAGTTAAATAAAACAATTCTAAATAAAAAAAATGACTCACACTGGGCGCATATGTGTGCATGCGCAAAATCCTGAGAAGAGAATGGAGAAGGGATTGCCACGTGGCCATCCCCCCTGGGGAGTGATTTCTTGCTTTCTGTCTCTCTGTGTGTCCAGAGAGCGTACACGCTCTATAGCAAAAATCTCTCTCAAACAGACACACACACACACAAAAAAGAAATAGAAATATTTTGTTCTCTTGTCACAAGGGCCAACATGGGTTGGCCCGTGACTGGTGGTTAAGGGAATCAGATCCCACATGTCTGACCCTATGGTTCGAGTCCTAGACCTGGGGGCTTAAAAATCACACTGGGGGAGCCGGAAGGGGGCGTGGTGACTAAGGGAGCCAGACTCCACATGGCCGACAGTGGTTCGAGTCCTGGGCCTGGGGGCTTAAAAATCACCCTGGGGGAGCAGGAAGGGGGCATGGTGGCTAAGGGAGCCAGAGTCCACATGACCAACAGTGGTTCAAGTCCTGGGCCTGGCGGCTTGCCTTCTCACTTTCTCTCTCTCTTTCACTCTGTCCCTCTCTGGTTAAGGTTAAAATAAATAAATGAAGTTAAATAAAATAATTATTTCTTAAAAAGTCACACTGGGTATATGCACACGTGTGTCCAGAAATCCCTAAGGGATGGAGAAATGGAGGAGAAGGGCTCAGGGTGTGACTTTGCCCCATTGCGGGAGGATGGGAGCTGCTTTCTCCTTCTCCCTCTCTCTCTGTCTCTGTCTCTCCAAGTGCACATGCCTACAGGCAAAAAATAAAATAAAAAATAAAAAATTCCCTGTCTACCATGGCTGCATCCCAGTCTGTCCTCTAAGAAAACAGTTTTCAGTTTGGTATGTGTTCTTTAGGCATGTTCTATTCAATATTTTTATTCAGCAAATGTCAGCAAAGTACCAGGCACTGTTCTAGGCCTGGGCAATAGGCATCTTGTTTCGGGGACCAGCAGTTGGCATAATGACTAGTACCTAGACTCCCATGAAGTTGACCATGGTTCGAGTCCCGGATAGGGACTGAGGGAAGCATGGGGTGACCCCAAGCCTTGCAGACAGAGTGGCAAAGCCTGCAAACAAAGCAAATGTGTGCGTTGGAATCTTTCTGGCTCTCTGATCAAAAACACCCCAGACTGCGAGTCAGGAGGCCAAAGTTACAGGAGGTAAATTTCAAAGCAGTAGCATTTAAGGGAACCTCAAAAACTATGGGAAAACAGAATTAAAATATAAAAATATCAGCTGAGGTGGTGCAGTCTCTAGCACCCTGGACTACAGTGCTGGAAGCCCCACGCCAACCATGGGTGCAGATCCCTTTGTGGGCCTGAAAACACTGGGCATGTCGTAGGCACCAGAATCCTAAGGAACCAGAGGGCTAGGGAGACCCTGGAGTGATAAGATCTGGTTGAGGGTGTTCTCTCTCTTTCTCTCTCTCTAATGCACACACTTGCTCCCTATTACAAATTTTTAAAATTTCCTTTGAGGGGGTACCAGCCCATGGTGTGGTGGTTAAGGCACTGAATTCCCACATGACCAACTGCAGTTCGAGTCCCAGACTGTGGCTTAAAAATCACACTGGGTTGGGACCAGCAAATGGAGTAATTGATGTCACTGGACTCCCACTATGTCGCTGGACTCCCACGTAGTTGACCGTGGTTCGAGTCCCAGACCCGGTGGCTTAAACTCACATCAGGCACGTGTGCGTGCGTGCCCAAGATCGTGAGAAGAGAACGGAGGAGAAGGGATTGCAGCGTGGCCATCCCCTCTGGGGGGTGATTTCCTGCTTTCTGTCTTTCTCTCTCTGTCTGGCGAGCACATGTGCCCTATAGCAAAAATCTCTCCAGAAAAAAAAAAAAAAATCACACTGGGTTGGGACCAGCAAATGGCGTAATTGATACGTCACTGGACTCCCACATAGTCAATCACAGTTCGGGTCCCAAGTCCGGTGGCTTAAAACTCATGCCAGGCCCGTGTGTATGCATGCCCAAAATATTGAGAGAATGGAAGAGTAGGGATTGTGGTGTGGTCATACCCCCTGAAGGGGTGATTTCTCGCTTTCTGTCTCTCCAGCAAGCACACACACCCTATCGCAAATGAAACTCATGCTGGGTGCATGTGCATGCATGCCCAAAATCCCAAGAAGAGAATGGAGAAGGTATTACAGCATGGCCATCCCTCCTGGGGATGTTTCTCACTTTCCTTCTCACTGTCTCTAGAGAGCGCTTGTGCCCTATGGCAAAACCTAAAAATAAATAAAAATTTTAAAATTTCATTGAGAGGGACCAGCAGATAGCGTAATGGCTTTGTCGCTGGACTCCCAGGTAGTTGACCACGGTTTGAGTCCCAGGCCTGGTGACTTAAACTCATGCCGTGTGTGTGTGTGTGCATGCATACCCAAGATCCCGAGAGAATGGAGGAGAAGGGATTGTGGTGTGGCCATCCCCCCTGGGGGGGGATTTCTTGCTGTCTGTCTCTCTGTCTCTCTCTGTCTTTCTGGTGAGCACACGTGCCCTAGAATAAAGACCTCTCCAAAAAAATACAAAAAATAAAAAAATCCCATTGAGGCTCTCGCTGGAGCAGCAGTGTCCAAAATGAAGTTCAATCCTTTCGTGACTTCTGACCGAAACAAGAACTGTGGAAGGCATTTCAGTGCACCTTCCCACATCTGCGGGAAGATTATGTCTTCCCCCCTTCCGAAGAGCTGAGGCCGAAGTACAACGTGTGACCTGTGCCCATCCTAAAGGACAACGAAGCCCAGGTTGAACGAGGACACTCTAAGGTCAGCAAATTGGCAAAGTGGTCCAAGTGGCAGGAAGAAGTATGTCACCTACTGAGAGGGTGCAATGGGAACAGGCTGATGGCACAAGTGTCCCTGTGGCCATTCACCCCAGCAGGGTGGTCCTCACTAGACTAAAACTGGACCACAAGTGTCCCTGTGGCCATTCACCCCAGCAGAGGGGTCCTCACTGGACTAAAATTAGACCAAGACCGCAAAAAGATCCTTAAATGGAAAGCCAAGGCTCACTAACTAGGAAAGGAAAAGGGCAAATACAAGGAAGAAACAATTGAGAAGATGCAGGAGTAGAATAATCTTATACACACTTCTTACTAAAAACTGCTAAAATGGAAAAAAAAATTCTACTGAGGGGCCAGCAGGCGGTGCAGTGGTTAAAGCAGCTGGATTCTACATGGCTGACTCCACGATTAAAGCAGCTGGATTCTACATGGCTGACTCCCCAACTCGGGTCCTGGACCTGGTGGCTTGAAAATCACGCCAGGCGCGTGTGCGTGCTCAAAATCCTGAGAGGAGAAGGGATTGCAGCGTGGCCATCCACACTGGGGGGTGATTTCTTGCTTTCATTCTCTTTTTCTAGCTCTTTCTATCTATCTCTGGCAAGCACATGCACCCTATAGCAAAAACAAATAAACAAAAATGAAAATAGAAAGCTCCTTTTCTCGACAGCTCATTACTTCTTTATTTAATTTTATTTGTTAGTATTATTATTAATTTTTCATTTGACTAAAGAGAAACAGAAAGAGAGGGGGAGAGAACAAGAAAGTTAGAAAGCAAGCAGCCAGGTCTGGGACTCAAACCATGGTCAGCCATGTGGGAGTGTCCCGGCCCGCGGGATGGTAGAACAGGTTCCTTGGGGGAGGGAGTGAGAGATGGGACAAACACACGCACACACACTACCAGGTGCTGATCAAGTCGTCTTCTTCCGTCTACTACCGTTTATTGAAGAGAAATGGCAAGTTATACACAGCTGGTGGGAACCAACTGGTTGCCCAAAATGCAAATGAGATAGAACAGCATGAACCAATCATTGCTGTGGGTGGATCTCTCCCGTTGCCTAGAAACCCAACCACTTCCGGGGAGAATGGTTGATCACATGATTTCTGAGAAACGGTTTGCTCAGTGAGGAAGTAAAGCCTAATGGTTTCCAAGATGGCGGATAGCTCGAGATGGCTTCCGTATGCAGTGCTCGCCACATGGGAGTCCAGCACCTTAACCACCACGCCACCAGCCAGCCCCAAATGAATCATTTTTTTTTTTTTAACAAATGAGTTTCCTGGTCCAGCAGACAGACCCTACATGGATAACCCTACAGTTCAAGTCCCAGATCCAGAAGTGTGGAACAACAGGCACGTGTGTGTGTGTGTGTGTGTGTGTGTGTGTGTGCGTGTGATCAAAATCCCAAGAAGAGGGACCAGCAGTCAGCATAACGGCTATGTTACTGGACTCCCACGTAGTTGACTGTGTTTTGAGTCCCGGACCCGGTGGCTTAAAACTCACGCTGGGCATGTGTGCGTGCGTGCCCAAGATCCCGAGAGGAGAATGTTTGAGAAGGGATTGCAGCATGGCCATCCCCTGGGGGGTGATTTCTCGCTTTCTGTCTCTCTATCTCTGTCTGTCTGACAGAGCACGCGCCATATAGAAAAAAAAAATCCCAAGAAGAGAATAGAGAAGGGATTATGGTGTGGCCATCACCCCGGGGGTGATTTCTCTCTCTCTCTTCTCTATCTTTGTCTCTCTGTATCTCTCTGCCAAGTTCACACACCCTATGAGGAAAATCTAAAATAATAATAATTTCGGCCAACAGCCAGATTCCACATGGCTGACCCCACAGTTCAAGTCCCAGACCAGGCTTATGTGCACACGTGTCTAAAACTCCAAGAGGAAGGCGAGACGGAGGAGAAGGGATCACAGTGTGGCCAAGCCCCATGGTGGGGGTGGGAGTGCTTTCTCCTCTGCCTGCTTCTGTCCCTGGTGAGCACAGATGCCCTCCAGCATAAATAGATGATCAACACATAGATGATAGATAAAACAAGTTATCGCGTTGTAAACTTGATTTCTTTGAGGCAGCGTCCCCATAAATTTTCTTTTTTTTTTTTTTTTTTGAGAGATTTTCACTGTAGGGCGTGTGCGCTCGCCAGACAGACAGAGAGAGACATAGAGACAGAAAGCGAGAAATCACCCCCCAGGGGGGATGGTCACGCCGCAATCCCTTCTCCTCCATTCTCCTCTCAGGATCTTGGGCACGCACGCACACGTGCCCGGCGTGAGTTTTAAGCCACCGGGTCCGGGACACGAACCGCGGTCGACTACGTGGGAATCCAGCGACATAGCCATTACGCTAACTGCTGGTTCCCCCCATAAATTTTCATAAAGCGTAGTGACTGCACTTCCACTCAAGCTCTACCATTCATAAATATGATGTTTATTCTTCCTTCAATTTTAGCAGAATGTGTGTTGCTCTAATAGGGACTTTTTTTTTTGTTGTTATAGGACATGCATGCTTGGCAGAGAGACAGAAAATGAGAAATCACCCCCCGGGGGATGGCCACACCACAATCCCTTCTCCTTAATTCTTTTCCCAGGATCTTGGGCACGCACATGCATGGTATAAGAATCAAGCCACCGGGTGTGGGACTCAAACCACAGTCTGCCATGTGGAAATCCAGCACCTTAACCACCACACCACCTGCTGACCCTGGGACACTTTTCAAAACAGTTTTTTATCCTTAGTGCCTCAAACTATCCCTGTTCAGACATGGTATAATGAGTTAGGATAAGTTTATTTTGGTGCAAAAAAAAAAAAATGAAATTCATGTATAGAGTTTTTTAAAATTTTTTAATCTAACACTTTATTTATTATTATTTTTGTTTGACAAGAGAGAGAGAGAAAGAGAGAGAGAGAGAGAGAGAGAAGGAAACTGGGAAAGCAAGCTGCCAGGTCTGGGACTTGAATCACAGTCAGCCATGTGGGAACCCAGCGCCCTTAACCACGACCACACCACCTGCTGGCCCCATCAAGCGTAGTTTTTCATACTAAGCATTTCTCCATGAATTTTTTGAAGTTCAGTGGGCTGTGCTGGGTGTGAGCTCCACAGTCTTGTGAGCTGGGGCATAAATGGGTCTTTTTTTTTCCTGCCAGTCACCCTTTCTGAGGGAAGCTTTTTGGTATGGAGAGAAATTTTCCATTTAAAGTCTCTGTAACTATTAGAAAGTAAGTTGAAGATCAGGAAAGACCCCCAGGCTTCCCTTACCTCTCTATCCTCTAGATATGGAGACTTCAGAGTCAGCTTAGAAGATCCCTCCATTCCAAATTAGAGGTAAAGAAGCCTGTGTCCCAATTTGAGGATGCCAAGTCATCCCACAAAAATCTCTTAAAATCACAAACAAACCCAAACAAAAACAACAAAAACAAAAGAAAACAAAAAAACCTTAAAAGCATTTCAAACATTTGTTCATTTTCCCAATGCCAAAAAAGGTTGTTCAAGTCAACTTACCTTTTTCCAGATGGGTAGGGGAAGGGAAATAAAATCCAAAAAATAACACCACATATCACACCTCCCAACTCTACCTTCTCAGTCAACGGTTGTAAATTCTTAGGTCATTAGATATATATATCAAAATCAAAACCTTGGGATAATGATTCAGCCCTTGCTTCATATGTATGACTTTCATGTAAAATGTTTCTACTTAAACAAGTAGAAAAAAGTTAGCAGTGCAAGAAAATGGCTTAAGTTTGTTTTAAATGGCAGCAATCCAGTTGTGTGTAGAAGGAAAAAAGGCACCATTTCAAGATGAAATGAGTTGGATATTTGGAATTTACTTATATGCTAGTCAATAAGTTACTCTGATTGGGACCAGCAGTTAGTGTAATGGCTGTCACTGAACTCCCATGTAGTCGACCGCAGTTCGAGTCCCGGACCCAGTAGCTAAAACTCACGCCAGGCGTGTGTGCGTGCGTATCTAGGATCCTGAGAGGAGAATGGAGGAGAAAGGATTGTTGTGTGGCCCTCCCCCTGGAGGGGGAGTTCTCGCTTTCTGTCTCTCTATCTCTGTCTTTCTGGCAAGCGCATGTGCCCTATAGCAAAAACCTCTCCAAAAAATAAATAAAATAAGTTACTCTGATTAACACAAATCAATACCACCTTGACTTGGTGACTGCAGAGAATTTTAATTACTTTTTATAGGTGCATTTTTCTTTATCTTGGATTTCATATAACATTAAGTCAAGAACTAATGTTTAAAAAAAAAAAAACACTATACAATTTATAGCCTTCCTCCCAGTCTATTTTGAACTCAGTTTGTCTGTTCAGTTTTACAGGGGATGAACTTTTAACACAAAGATTTTAAAGTTTGACAAATCTCTTCCAATTGAAAAAAAAAGTTTTTGTTTTTGTTTTTGTTTTTGTTTTTTTGCTAGCTTGACAATTTTAGAGGCAAGGAGCATGAAGAAAATAAACTAATTTAAATCACAAAATGGACAGAAACCGATATATGTCACTTTTTCTATTTGCATTCAGTGGGAGTTTTAAATTTTCAAGTAACTGAGCCTTCATTAAGGAAAAAAAAATATGAAAAATTAAAGTGCCTTCCAGTTCTAGCTTACTATAAAGTTTCTTCTGCAAAAGTACAAAATTAAACCTATCATGAACTAAAGACAACAGTGCCATTCAAAGGCAGAAGGGCTGCCACATTAAGAATTGTTCTTATTGGGGCAAACCCTGGCCCATTCTGAGATGGCTGCTGAGCTTCAGCTGTGAAATATTGCTTTCACTGACTAAAAATGAAGATTTTCTGCTGAGACTTCTCTCTCCACATTCATTTCTAGATTGGTAGGGCAACCTCTGCATCCTTCTCTCCATCTCTCTGTCTCTCTGTGCTTCTTAACTTTTTAAAAAAAATTTTTAAGGTAAAGCACTCTCTGGGCTCTCAAGCCTCTCCTTTATCTTGCTAACTTGTGCCCTCCCCCCTCCCACTTAGGAGAGGCACAGCCCAGGCCCATTCTGAGATGGCTACTGAACTTCAGCTGTGAAATATTGCATTTGTGCGGCATTAGTGCATGCCACGTGGCTTTCATTTTTTGCTTTTTAAAATTAAAATATAAAAAAGTTTTTATGTTTTTTTCCTTTTCTTTTTTTAATTTCCTCTTCTCTTTTTGAATTTTATTTATTGAATAAACCATCTAACATCTTTCAGGTGAAAAAATACTAAATTTGAATAAAGATATTATAAAATGAATTAGAACCCAATAAAAATTAGCTTTGGGGAGGCAACACTATTCTACTCAATTAAGGCAAACATTTTTATAGACCATAGATGATTTTTAACACCCAATCATGCCATTAATTCATAGGGAATAGGTTCTAGTAGCTCAGGCTCCTTTCCATTGGTTCTCATAAAGTGTGCTTCTCTGGGTGGAGCAGGCTGGTACTTTAGGTGAACCCACGTACCTTTCTCTTTGGCTTCCTTCTTCTTCTGGTCATTTTCCTTCATACATTTTAGGAAGCTATCTCTGCTCTTAGAATGCTTAATATGCTCAATATGCACATTGATTCTCTTGGCAAGAATTTTGCCCTTAACTTGTTTACAACAATGCCAACAGCATGCTGGGTAACATTGTAGACTGCTCCAGTTTTGCCATGATAACATTTGTGGGGCAATCCTTTTGATCACTACTCATTCCCTTGATGTCTTCAATATCACCTTTC
Source organism: Tupaia belangeri chinensis (assembly GCF_000334495.1). Classification (NCBI taxonomy): domain Eukaryota; kingdom Metazoa; phylum Chordata; class Mammalia; order Scandentia; family Tupaiidae; genus Tupaia; species Tupaia belangeri. The sequence goes on along the minus strand of NW_006201052.1, from coordinate 16,825 downwards.
TTGTAGATTCGCATATACATTGCCAAAAGAACCACTCCATGTTTTCTAAAAGGCCTAGAGAACACAGATTGGTTGCCAACCCTCTTTCCTTTTGTGATCTTCATTTTGGTTAATTACTGGAAGATGGCGGTTCCGACCAAAAGGAAGTTCTTTTCTTTTTTCTTTTAACTTCATCCCTTGGCTGCTCAGCCTGCATGCACTGAATGTCTAGACTGGTCTTTGTGAACAGTATCCAAACATCTGATTACTATTAGGGTCAGACTATTTCTCAATTCCCACTAATTCTGACACACATAGAATGAATAATGCAACGGAAAGAGATTGCAAATCACCTCCTCCAGCAAGCCTCTGAATGCTCAGATTGAACTTCAAGAATTAGGAAGAAATGCACAACCCATCAAGTGACCAGAAATCACCACAAGAGCATGAGGAATATGAGAAAGCAAAAAAATACCTCTCCTCCAAGGGGAAAGAATAACATCCCTTCACCCACAGACAGTACAAAAGAACTCATGGAAATGTTAGATAAAGAATTTAGAATATCCATAGTGACAAAGCTAACAGAGATACAAAAGAAGAGAGACAATGAAATCCAGAATACACAGGAGAAAAGAGCCAACGATTTCCAGGAGGTGAGGAAGTTCTTGCACAGTCTGAAAGAGGAAATACGCACCATAAAAAAGAATCAAATGGAGCTGTTAGAGGTGAATGCTTTAACACAGGAAATCAAAACTTCCTTTGAAAGTATTGAAAGTAGATTAGAACAGAGAATCGAATCAAAGACGTACAAGATAGAATCACTGGCCTAGAAAATCCACCATGAAGACTGAGAAAATAGCCCCCCTGAATGAGAATAATATACAAAAAAACTACTAGATACTGTTAAATGTCCAAACATCTGGATAATTGGTATCCCAGAAGGTGAAGAAAGTAATAAGGACATTGATAATCTATTCCATGAAATCTTGGAAGAAAACTTTCCAAACCTAGAGAGGCATTCAAAGATCCAGACCCAAGAAATATCAAGGACTCCTCATAGAATCAGCCCAAGAAGATTTTCTCCAAGACACATGTAGCCAGGTTGGTCAAAACAGCAGACACAAGATATTAAAATAGGCAAGAAAGAAATGTCAAGTTACTTTTAAAGGATATCCCATCAGACTAAGTTCGGACCTCTCATCGGAAACAATATGAGCAAGGAAAGAATGGGAAAATATATTCAAAGTGTTAAGCGAAAAACAATTACAACCTAGAATACTATAGCCAGCAAGATTATCCTTCATCTGGGAAGAAAAGATAAGAACGTTCTCAGATAAACAAAACCTAAAAGAATTTATCAACACCAGATCAGCTCTCCAAGAACTGCTAAAGGGAGTGCTATCCCAGGAAAACTAAGCCAGACACACATAAATAGGAATACAAAAAAGCAACCAAGAGAATAGCCAGCTTAATGGTAGGGACGAGTCTGGAATTGAATGTTAACTTTCAGAGTTTAAATGGAAAGATCAGACCACAGTAACACTGCAAATTCAATAGAAGAGAGGTTAATTACATGAGACTGAACTAGTGAAATAGAATTTTTTGACTATAGATTAAAACATTACTGATTTTCTTTGATGCTTTGATTTCCATATTTAAGAATTTTTGTCTTCTCTTGAACTGTTGCACTTTTGAACTCTTGAACTTTTAAAGAACTAACTCCAATTCTCCTTAAACTATTTCTAAACATTTAAAAGGAAGCAACCCTCCCAAATTCACTCTATGAAGCCTACAGCATCTTAAATCAAAATTCAGACAAGGACATGAACATAAAAGAAAATTTCAAGCCCATAACCCTGATGAATATAGATGAAAAAATTCTTAACAAAATATTTGCAAATCGTATTCAGCAACATATTAAAAAGCTTATACACCATGACCAAGTAGGATTTATACCAGGCATGCCAGAATGATTCAACATACACACAACAATAAATATAATACTTCACATTAACAAAAGGTAAGATAAAAACCATATGATCATATAAATTGATGCAGAAAAAGCACTCGATAAAATACAACACCCCTTCATGATTAAAACTCTCAGTAAAATTAGCATAGAAGGGACATTCCTCAACACAGTAAAAGCCATCTATGAAAAACCCAGAGCTAACATCATACTGAACAGAGAAAAGATGAAAGCCTTTCCACTGAAAACTGGAATGAGACAAGGCTGCCTGCTTTCTCCACTCCTACTTAACACAGTAAAAGTTCTAGCCAATTCAGCTAGACAAGAGAGTCAAATCAAAGGCATCCTAATAACAAAAGGAGAAGTGATGTTGGCAGAGATAGTTTGATGTTATGATGCTACACATAAAAAAGCTAAAGGAATGCACACACACACACACACACACACAACCTCTTGGAAGTGATAAATGAATAGAGCAAAGTGGCAAGATACAACATCAATGCACAAACATCTATAGCATTTTTATACACAAACTATGGAAAGATTGAGACAGAATTGAAGAAACAAATCCCATTTACAATAACCACAAATCCAATAAGATATTTAGGAATAAACCTTACCAAAGGCGTCAAAGATCTCTCCAAAGAAAACTATACAACACTAGAAAAAGAAATTTAAAATGATATAAAAAGTGGAAAAACATCCCATGTTACTGGAGTGGAAGAATTAATTTAATCAAGATATCAACCATACCAAAATTAATCTACAAATTCAGTGCAATCCCAGTCAAACTATCAGAGATCTTTCTCACAGAAATAGAAAAAAAATCATAAAATTTCTCTGGAAGCATAAAAGGTCCCATATCACCAAAGCAATACTGTGCAAGGGGAATAAAGGAAGAGGCATCTCACTTTTCAACTTCAAAACATAACAGAAAGCTGTGATCATTAGAACAGTATGGCACTGGCACTAAAACAGACTGGCACACCAATGAAACAGAATTGAGAATCCCCAAATGAACCCCAAAACATACAGCCAGCTGATACTTGACAAAGGACACAAGATAATCCAACAGGAAAAAAGAAAATCTCTTCAGCAAATGGTGCTGGGGAACTGGATATCCACCTGCAGAAGAATAAAACTGGATCCTTATCTCTCACTCTTAACACAAATTAACTCAAAATGGATTGAGGATCTAAACATAAAACCTCATGGAAAACACAGGAAAAACTCATGGAGACCTTGGAGTAGGCAAGGATTTCTTAAAGAAGTTCCAAAGGATAGGCAATAGTACCAAAACTAGACAACTGGGACTATTTGGGACTATATTAGGCTGAGAAGCTTCTTCACAGCCAAAGAAACAATAAGTAGAGTGAAAAGGCAACACTGAGTGGGAGAATACATTTGCAAATTATACCTCACATAGGAGACTGATAACCAGAATATACAGGGAACTCAACCAGCCTACCCACAAAAACAAACTAACGAACAAACAAAAAACAGTCCCATTTACATATGGGAAAAGGAGCTGAAGACGACAAACGAATAGCACAATAACATATGAGAACATGCTCCACATCTCTTATCATAAGGGAAATGCAAATCAAAACCACAGTGAGATACCACTTAACCCCAGCCAGAATGGCTAATGTTGGAATATTCACTTTGCAAGCTAAATAGCATGATTGAATGTATAAAAAAATGTTGAAATAAAATAAATAAATAATGATAAGTGCTGGCAAGGCTGTAGTGAAAAGGGAACTCTCCTACAATGTTGGTGGGAATGTAAATTTAGTACAACCACTTTGGAGAACAATCTGGAGATTCCTTAGAAACCTACAAATAGAACTATCATATGACCTGGTAATTCCACTCTTAGATATTTACCCAAAGGATAGAAAAACTCTCAGATGGAAAAACATTTGTACATCTATGTTTATGGCAGCACTATTATAATCGCTAAGATATGGAATCAACCCAAATGTCCAAAAATAGATGATTGGATGGAAAAAATGTGGCATGTGTACTCTATGTAATACTACTCAGTCATAAAAATAATTTTAAAAAAAGAAACCCTAACATTTGGTACAAAGTGGGCGAATATGGAAGACTTAATGCTAAGTGAAGCAAGTCAGACAATGAAAGACAGCCTCTGTATGTCTAGATATGGAATCAACCCAAATGTCCAAAAATAGATGATTGGATGGAAAAAATGTGGCATGTGTACTCTATGTAATACTACTCAGTCATAAAAATAATTTTAAAAAAAGAAACCCTAACATTTGGTACAAAGTGGGCGAATATGGAAGACTTAATGCTAAGTGAAGCAAGTCAGACAATGAAAGACAGCCTCTGTATGTCTCCAGTCAATATATGCTGATTGTCTGTACTCTACAGCAGAAACAGAAAGTTTGGAAGGAGTAGTAGCAGGGAGGACAGCTGCAGATACTAGAGATAGTAAGGATAAGGGTAATACAGAGGTGGGTAATGGAGGGAGGGAGGGGAAAGGGGTAGGAAGAAAAGTATGCTTGCTTGACCAAAACTGGTAATCTATATATTAATGTCTTTGTCTTGACTCATATGCATGGTATTCGTGCTGGAAAATAAATGTTGTACACTGATGTGATAAAATAAAAATTAAAAAAAAAAAACAAAAAGAAAACAAAAACAAACTGGGGACCAGCAGATGGCATGGTGGTAAGGTGATAGCACTCCCACATGGTCAACCACAATTCGAGTCCTGGACCCGGTGGCTTGCTTTCTCACTTTTCCTCTCTTTCTTTGTCTCTCTCTTCAATAAATAAATGAATAAATAAAATTAAATAAATAATTCTTTAAAAACAATCCTGTTGGGGTTGCTGTGTCTCTGACTCACTCATAGAAAAAATAATCAAGAAAGAAAAGAAGAATGTAAATCTGACTGAAACATGGTGGAGAAAACATTTGAGCAGGGACTGCCGTGTTGGTAAGAGTTCTCTAGGGAGGCAGAAGCAATAGAAATGTAGAGCTATGTAGGAGGGATTTACTAGAGGAATCCATTCACAGGATTTGTCAACTGGGATGTCCCACAATAGGCCACTTGTCCACTTTGTGTCAACTGACAGGAGGATGTTGTTCTTTATAACTGAGTAGTATTCCATAGTGCAAGTGTCCAAAGGGACTCCCTGTCTCTCTGGAGAGTGAGCATGCCCAAAGGCAAACAAAAATTAAAACAAGAAACACTTGTTCTTCCCCACAGTTAGGCACCTCAGGTGATTAGAAGCCACAGTGGGAGTGTCTAAGTGGGGGAAATTTTCCTT
>NW_006201052.1:4124-11554 GCF_000334495.1 Tupaia belangeri chinensis | reverse complement strand
TGGGAACCAGCAGTTAGCGTAATGGCTATGTCGCTGGACTCCCACGTAGTGGACTGCGGTTCGCATCCCGGACCCGGTGGCTTAAAACTCACGCTCGGCGCATGTGCGTGCGTGCCCAAAATCCCAAGAGGAGAATGGAGGAGAAGGGATTGCGGTGTGACTATCCCCCTTGGGGGTGATTTCTCACTTTCTGTCTCTATGTCTCTCTCTGTCTGTCTGGCGAGCACACGCGCCCTATAGTGAAAAACCTCTCCAAAAAAAAAGAAGGTAAAAAAAAAAAAGGAGTGTGTTTCCTTTGTTCTTAACCAGTGCCTGAGGGGAAATGGATATGTCCATAAATGGGGACGATACCAGGGCACTGGTAGACAGTGGTGCCCTTCTTTCAGTCTTCAACCCTACCTTTAACAAAAACCCTCTGCCTTAAAGAGAAAGTACTCACGGTATAGGTTTTAAATTCCCCAAGTGCAGCCTTTAAATCAAATCTCCTTCAATTCCAACTAGGAGATTTTATGGGCCTCCATACTTTGCTTATAGTAATGTTCCTATACACGTACCAAGGTGGGACTTCCTTGAAATGCATAATGCCCGTATCTCATTCTCACAGAAGGAGAAAGACCTCAGTTCAGGAGATGCAGATGACCTGCAAATGCCTCTATAACATTATGAAAGCTGATCGAGACCCCAGACGGGGGATTGGAGCCTTACTCATCTCCAATACTCGATTCTTTGTGAGCAAACTCTTCCACAGACCTTGGAAGGATAAGGTTATCTCCAAGAGAGAGAACCATAAACAAATCCAACCTTTCCCAAACATTAAGCAGTATCCTCTTAGATCAGAGGCCATGTTAGGAATTAAACCCTTGCTCAGGACTTTTTTAGATAAGTAGCAAGGCCTTATTTCTACTTTTGGTGAAATTCAAGAATCTTCTGTACAGATTCCAAGTTTTTTGAGACAAAGACTTCTGTATTTAACCAACTACTAACCTAACATTTTCTAAACTCACCTATAACCTACAAGCCTCCATTCCAGATGTCCTGCTTTTGGGGCCAGGCCAATGCAAGGACTCACACTACTTTGCAATGTTGTTTATATCTCTTGCACTCAGAACTGAATAATAAAAAGAACCACTGCATCCGAGCAGCCTGAAAAACACCTCTGTGTTTTCCTGGTAGGTCACTCAATTTTGTGTTTAGACTAAAATGTTTTAATTATTTCCTACAGAGCCTTGGTTGTTTCCATTGACACACACAAAATTGAACTTAGCTACTTCTCTCAAAATTGAGCAAAGATACTTCTCTGTTTACAACAGAAATGAGAGATAAAGGCATCTACCCTTGGAAAAGAAATACCCTGTATGGTATGAAAGGTCAGAGGGAAAAGGATCAGACCCAGAACACTACCAGGGAGCTGCTCTGGAAAGGGAATGACAACCCCTGCCTATTTAAAGGGTCTGGCGTGTTGGAGGACCCAGTTTTGTCCCGGTTCGTGTAAGTTTAGGGTAGTTTAGCCCATATTCACAAGTGAAAATGTACTAATACCAAATGATTTTTTAGAAGTCCCTTTCATTGTCTTCTAGCCCATAATCACACTTCTTTCTCATATTTCTCTTTACTAGAAATTCAGAATTCTTATCTCCCGTCGAATGACGTAACACAGTCATGGAAGGAAAAGGGAGAGAAAATGCTTATTGACCTTAATCACTGTCCTGGTCTGTTGGACAAGGCTGTTATCAACGGCTTTTTTTTTTTTTTTTTGGAGAGATTTTTCACTGTAGGGCGCGTGCGCTCGCCAGACAGACAGAGAGAGACATAGAGACAGAAAGCGAGAAATCACCCCCCAGGGGGGATGGTCACGCCGCAATCCCTTCTCCTCCATTCTCCTCTCAGGATCTTGGGCACGCACGCACACGCGCCCGGCGTGAGTTTTAAGCCACCGGGTCCGGGATACAAACCGCGGTCGACTACGTGGGAGTCCAGCGACATAGCCATTACGCTAACTGCTGGTTCCCATCAACGGCTTTTGAAGAGTGTAGGATAATAACCCGGGAGGACTGAATGTTGCCAGAAGAAATAAAGGAATTTTAATAAACTGCTAATCTTCTTTTTATGCACAATACTAAATCAAAAGTCCACAGCTCTTTATGAAGCAATAAACATTAACTTTTTTTTTTTTGGAGAGGTTTTTGCTATAGGGAGCATGTGCTCACCAGACAGAGACAGACAGAGAGACAGAAAGCGAGAAATCACCCACCAGGGGGGATGGCCACACCGCAATCCCTTCTCCTCTATTCTCCTCTCGGGATCTTGGGCACACACGCACACACTCCCGGCGTGAGTTTAAGCTGCCGGGTCTGGGATTCGAACCATGGTCGACTACGTGGGAGTCCAGTGACATAGCCATTATGCTAACTGCTGGTCCCAAACATTAACTTTTTATTAATCAAAACAATCCTTTCTCCGTGGCCTTTCTGTGCAATTCCAGGTGAATTATGTTTCATGTGTTGAAAGTAACTTAATAAAGGGAACATATAAGTAAATTAATTTGTACTTTTCAAAAATATAAAATAATAAGACTACACACAGGACAGCGTACTAGCATATTATAAGAATTCTCTCATAATTGGTAGTTTTCAAAGTACATCCCACAGAAATCTAAGTTTCCACAGAAGACACCATAAGATTACAGAACAATCATAGTTTCAGAGTACCCATTCCTCTTTGAGCTTTTGTTATTTTTTTTAGAGAGAGTTTTGCTATAGAGCATGTGTGCTCACCAGAGAGCCAGAGAGTCAGAAAAGGAGAAATCTCCCCCTAGGAGGGATGGCCACACCACCATCCCGTCTCCTCCATTCTCCTCCCAGGATCTTGGGCATGCACGCCCTCGTGCATGAAGTGTTTCAAGCACCAGGTCTGGGACTCGAACCATGGTCGACCACGTGGGAGTCCAACGAAGTAACCATTATGCCATCTGCTGGTCCTAGGAAAGTTCTATTCTTAAACTTTTTTTTTTTAACCTAGGAAAACCAATGTTTTTTTTAATCTTATTTTATCTCAAGTTCTTATATACATTCAATCATGTCATTTAGTATGTAAAGTGAATATTCCAACATGTGTACATTTCTCACCAGTCCAATTGATTATAATAAAGGTATATTCAACAAATAATATCCCATTTATTTGTCCCATTAATGGTTTGCCTCTTCATTTTTCTCCTTAATGTCCTTCCTTAGACTCTATTCCAACACCTGCACTCTTCCCACATTATCTGGTATTCACAATTTACTATGTTTCCAAATCCTTTAGTCATTCAGTTTCGGTCATAGAGTGTGGAAACTTGGTATACATTAAGTGGGGACATACAATGTCTCTCTTTCATAGCCTGGTTTGCTTCACTCAGCAGTTAATCTTCCATATTTATCCACTTTCTGTAAAAAGTCAGGGTCTTGTTTTTATGGCTGAGTAGTATTCCATAGGGTATATGTGCCACAGTTTTTCAATCCAGTCATCTGTTTATGGGCATTTGGGTTGGTTTCATGTCTTAGCAATTCTAAATAATGCCACAATAAATATTGATGTGCAAGTACTTTTCTGATTAAGAATTCTTCTGTCCTTTGGGTAGATACCAATGAGTGGGATTGTTGGGTCATATGGAAGGTTTTTTTTTTTTTTTTTTCGAGAGGTTTTTGATATAAGGCGTGTGTGTTCGCCAGAAAGACAGAGAGACAGAGAGATGGAAAGCGAGAAGTCACCCCCCCAGAGGGATGGCCATGCAGCAATCCCTTCTCCTCCATTCTCCTTTCGGGATTTTGGGCACACACATACATGTGCCTAGCATGAGTTTAAGTTGCCAGGTCCAGGACTTGAACTACAGTCGACTACATGGTTGTCCAGCGACATAGCCATTATGCCAACCACTGGTCCTCATATGGAAGTTCTATTTGTAGATTTTGAGGAATCTCCCAATTATTCTCCACAATGGCTGGACCAATTTATATTCCTACCAGCAGTCTAAGAGAGTTCCCCTTTCACCACACCCTGCCAGCACTTACCATTTTTCATTTTTTTAATCTTAGTCATTCTGACTGGGGTTAGGTGGTACCTTATGATTGTTTTGATCTGCATTTCAATAAGGGATGTTGAGCATTTTTTCCATATGCCTTTTGGCTATTCGTATGTCATCCTTAGAGAGTGCTTTTTTTCTACTCTTTCTCCCATCTTTTAATAGGGTTCATCATCTTTTTCCGGAACAGCTGCTTGAGTTCCTTGAGTATTCTGGTTATCAGTCCCTTATCTCATGCACAGTTTACAAAAATATTTTCCCATTCTGAGGGTTGTAAATTCACAATAATTACTGTGTCTTTTGCCATGGAAAAACTTGTTAGTCTGATGTAATCCCACTTGTCTATTTTAGGGATTATTGACTGTGCTTTGGTATCTTATTTAATAAATCTTTGCTTACCCCAATGTCGCTAACTGCTGGTCCCTGTATTTATATATTACTTCCATGAATTTTTTCATTGAAACCATTAGACCTTTTATGTATAAAATCATGTCATCGGGAACCAGTAATGGCTATGACACTGGGCTCCCATGTAGTCAGCCGCGGTTCGAGTCCCAGACCTGGTGGCTTAAAACTCACGCCAGGCCCGTGTGCATGTGTACCGAAGATCCCGAGAGGAGAATGTAGGAGAAGGGATTGCCGCGTGGCCATCCCCACTGGGGGTTGATTTCTTGCTTTCTGTCTGTCTCTCTCCCTCTGTCTGTCTGGTGAGCGCAAAGATCGCAGGAGCCCGATGGCAAAAACATCTCAAAAAATTAAAAAAAAAAAAAAGAAAAAGAAATGGGTCATTATCTGTTGAAGAAAATGCGTATAGTATTCTCAACTGGATTGGTGAGAAACGTGTACATGATGGAATATTCACTTTGGAAGCTAAGTGCCATATGTTATTGAAGGTATAAAAGAAATTGAAATAAAAATATTTTAAAAATTATGTTTTTAAATGTAACTTGGTGGAAATGTGCATGTAAAACTCTGTCATGAAGCTCAATAATGTTAGGAAGCTATAAAAGAGTAGCTCTCATACCATTATTTGGTATTTTCCTAGTGGAAATCAATCCCTAGCAACTCTAGAGGCACTTAGCATAATTCTAAGAATTTTGTAAACATCAAATGCATCAGAGCCCCTTCAAGGTAGTGTGCTATGACAATGGAGCCATGCTTGTTAACTTGACAGTGCTTTTTCATTTCTCTTATTAGGTCTAGAATGATTTGGTAAACCAATGCCCCACAAAGGAGCTATGTATACCTTGGAACTACTAAAGTTCAAAAATAAACTGTTTTTCAACTGATGTAGAAACACTGAAAAATAAGCAACTCTCTCTCCAACAAAATAATTTAGAAAAAATGTCTTCAAACATCTTCCCTTGCATCACATTTGCATTTACACATTCTTTCTTCATCATATTGTAAAATGTTACATGTGATTTTTTTTTCTGGTAAGAACTATTAAGAACATTTTACATCTACATCATACTTTACAATTTTCAAAGTATTTAGCATTCATTTTTATTTGTGTACCCAGGAGTCCAGTTTCATGACTTAGAAGCAGTTAGACCCTAATCCTCTCATTTTTTTCAGAAAAACAGAAACAAAAACAAACAAACAAACAAAAACTAAGCTAACTAAATGATGAAAAATCCCAGCTATCACGGTCAGCAGGTGGCTCGGTGGTTAAGGCACTGGACTTCCACATGGCCCACCATGGTTCAAGTCCTGAACCTGGCGGCTTAAAAATCACACCAGGCTTATGTGCATGACCGAAATCCTGAGAGAACAGAAGGGAAGAGACTATGGTGTGGCCATCTCCCCTTAGGAATGATTTCTCATATTCGCTCTCTCTCTCATGGGCACATGCACCCTTCAGAAAAACATTTAAACAATCAGCTAGCTAAAATTTGGATTTTTATACTGAGTCATTTAACTTGTTCTCTTAAGCTATGTAGCTCTGATGCAGTACTGACCACAGGTTCAAACACCCACTGGAGGTCTTGGAACATTCCCCCTCATAAGAGGGGTCTACCGTAACTGATTTGGTCTGATGGTAGCTGCTATTTCAAGATTCTAAATATCATTGCCATTTTGATCATTAATTGTTCCAATAATGGAAAGACATAAACGAACTTCATTTGAAAATCCGAGTATTTCAGGTCAGATGGTGGCACGGCAGTTAAACCCAATACTCGAGTTCAGACCCACACTGAAAGTTGGCCAGCCCAGATCCAGAGACTCCCTGGTACACTGGGCATGGGTGTGCCCAAGATCTGGGCTCCCTGAAGCTGAGGGTAGACTGTGGCATTAAGACCCTGTTGGGGTGCTGAATCTCTGTCTCTCACTCATGGAATGAAAAAATAAACTTGAAAAAAACCCCAAATAGTTGCTTGATTTAACCACTTAAAAACTATTGTACAACTGCCCAGTAAAAAATTTTACAAAAATTCTGTAAGTAAAGAAGCAATTAAGGAAGTATCAAATAAGAAAAAGATAATTTTAACTTAAAAACAGAAATTAGTATTTTTTTTTAGTGCTACAGGTTTCTTTAATTAATACAACAGGAAGTACTCATCTTGATACATTTCGATTATAAACCTGCATCTGTGGCTAATGCTTGGAGAAAGGGCAATAAACCTAGGATGGTGCAGGAATACTCTGTAAAGGGTTATGAACACTGCCACACTTAAAGCAATGAACAACCTGCCAAAGCATCTCAAAGTGCACCTTTAGTTACTAGGAAATAATGTTTAATTCTAAAATCTAACAAATACAGCTTCTAAAGAAATTTACAACTATGTCAGTTTAGATATTGAATATAGCTAACAAAAGGGTATCTCTTCAAAGTCAGAGCTCCGGGGACCTCAACATGAGGTTACCCAGGTCTCATAGAAAGACTGCTTAGTAGAGATCTTTTCTGTTGTTTTTTTTTGATAAGTTTGTCACTCACTGCTGCTAACTTCCCATTAGTCCTGTGAAGGTCACAAGTGACAGATACTTAGTATTCCGTTTTTCCCTGCATGGTTCCTAAATGACCTGCATTTTTAAAAAACGTTGCTAAAGTAGTTAATGAAATTTTTCATGTATAACACTGAACATGTGTCAGAACTTACTTTCTTTACACTATTATAGGTTTAAAATGGATCTAATCAAGTGTGAGTATTTCTAGAGGGATTGTCCTAACAAGTAATTCAGACAAAGTAGGGAGGAAGAGGAAAGGCCATTGATGATGTATGGTTTAACACCTGCTGCCTCTTGGAATGGTTCCACATAGAAAATTCTTTAAGACACCATTAGAAATACTTGTGCTTAGGGACCAGCAGATGGTGTAAGGGTTATGTTGCTGGACTCCCATGTAGTTGAACGTGGTTTGAGTCCTGGA
>NW_006201052.1:0-3082 GCF_000334495.1 Tupaia belangeri chinensis | reverse complement strand
TATCGGTCTAAATGATAAAGCTTCAAAATACTAAACTTAAAGACTAATAGATCAGGCTCAGTATTTGAGAATATTAAGGGAGAGAAAAGAAAAGCCATATAAAACCAAAAAAGGCACAGAGACAAACCGTCCTGCTAGACCGACCTATTAAAGCTACGTTCATTTGCTGACATCTTCCAAAATTATATCATCTTACTTAGCTTTCACTTCCTATTAATCTCATCAACACGTCCCACTTATTACAGGCAAACTAATATGCTTCGTTTACTTTCTATGATTCTGTTTTTACTTTCTTATTCATCTGATAATGATTTTTTTAACTTGTGATTTTTCTAGATAGAGTTGCTTATATTTTTCCAATTCTGCCTTATTAGTATTTTCTTGAGAAGCTCTTATTTTGACGAGTTCAAATTCTAGATCGTTAATTCTGCTTTCCATCTAACTTCTTACTGAAGCATGATTATACTCTCTTATCTGCTTTAAGTTTTCTTGAGCTGCTGTGCTTGTGCCTATAGCAAATTAAAATGATACATTTTTAGAATAATTATAACATGAATAATTGTGTATTTGTTAAAGAAAATACATTTTTTAATTGCCAAAAGACACATGGACTTGCCAGGGAGAAAGAGAGGAGGAGGGAGCATCGCCACAATGGAGCATGGTCCTCCACTTTTGCATCCTTCTCTTCCATTTCTTCATCCTGGTGGGATTTTGTAGCATTTTTCTAGCTGTCGTGGCTGGGACTCAAATTACAGTCAGCCGTGTAAAATAAGGTTCCCTGAACTACTTGGTCAGGGGGCCACCCTAAAAAGATAAATCTTTTAAAATAATTATAACGTAAATACATGTGTATTTGTTTGCTTTAGTTTTTAGTTACTGACTGAGTGCAATTTGAAACATGTAGAAAATAGGTGAAATTCAAAATGTTTATCTTGGGCCAACAGATGACATGGAGGTTAAGAGGGCTGGTTCCCGCATGGCTGACTACGTGGTTCAAGTGCCGAAAAACATGCTGGCCATGCACCTGTATATGCCCAAAATCTCAAGAGGAAAATGGAAGAGAAGGGATTGTGGAATGGCCATCCTCCTGGGAAGTGCTTTCTCGTTTTCTCTTTCTCTGTCTCTGGTTAGTGCATGCACCCTATACCCAAACAAACAAAAATCTTCAAAATCAACTAAATTAAATCTGATTAACACCACACACACACACACACACACACACATTTGAGGGTCCTACCCCATAGCATAGTAATTAAGTGCTGTACATTGAAAACTGGGTCCCAGATGGCTGACCACAGTGCAAATCCTGGTCCTGGCAGCTTGAAAAATCATGTCAGGTGCATGCACATGCATACTTAAAATCCTGATGGGAAGAAGAAATTAAGGAAAAGGACTGTAGCATTACCACACGTCACTGGGGATGCTTTCTTTCTACTTCTGCAAATGCATGCACCTTCTGAAAATTATTTTTTAAAAAATTTTGAGGGCTGCAGACTAGCAGCTGGAGTAATGGCTATGTCGCTGAACTTCCATGTAGTTGACTGCATTCGACTCCTGGACTTCCAGACTCCTGCCAGGCATGTGGGGTGCATGCGGGGCCAAGATCCTGAGAGGAGAATGGATTGTGGCATGGCCATCCCCCCCTGGGGGGGGGGGGGGGGAGAGTGATTTCTTGCTTTCTGTTTCTGTGTCTTTCTGGAGAGTGCATGTGCCCTATAGGGAAAACCTCTGAAAAAAACATTTTTTTGAGGGCTGGTCCTGTAACAGAACAGTTATGCACTCAAGGTCCAGTCCCAGTCCTTGTGTCTTCTGTGCTGGGTAGGTATAAGCCTGCCCAAGATCCTGGCAGGACAATTAGAGGAAAAGTACTGTGGTGTAACCAGCCCCACTAGGAATGATTTTCTTTCTCACACACATGCATCCTCTTTTATAATTAACATTTTTTCTTTGTACTTCAAAAAGGGGGGGGATGAGTCATTTTTATGTTAGTACTCTTATAATCTGATAATTCAAAAACTAATAGAATCAATTTGATAATTAAAAGACTGAATAATATAACTTAAGCATAACTCAAGAGTATGGTATAATTTCTTAATTACAATTTTTTTGTTTTCCTCCTAATAGTCTTGTTTTAGACCAACGGGATTTTTAAAAATTATTTTATTTAACTTTATTTATTTAAATTTGACCAGAGAGGGGCAGAGAGAGAGTAAGATAGAGAAAGAAAAGGAAAGTGAGAAAGCAAGCTGCCAGGTCTGGGACTCAAACTTTCCTTCTAGAAATCTACAAAAGAAACAACTATAAGGGAAGCAGAGGGGACTAATACAATGCATACATCCCAAATGTAATTTGCAGTAAAATTAAATAAAGCACATTACAGATAAATAACCTGTAAGAATTGATTGTGTTGGACCGCCGACGGCAAACAGTTCCTGAGTTGGGGGGTGAGGATTAAAGAAAGACAAAAAGACAGGATAGAAATGGGAGGACTGCCAGTCAATATTGGTCAGCCCCGAGTTAAGTTTATTGTTGATATTTATACACACTCCAGAGACTTCTGTGATGTAAGGTTTTAAGTCCTTACTGAATTTATCATGTTGTTATAACAATACTTGGAACATTCGGTTCAAAACAATCCCAAGACATTCTGCTCATGACAATGCAGCCACCCAAGGCCGTGTCCGGATAAAGATCCTGGTCTTGGGAACCAGCAGTTAGTGTAATGGCTATGTTGCTGGACTCCCACATAGTCGACCGCGGTTCACGTCCCGGACCCAGTGGCTTAAAACTCACGCCAGGCACGTGTGCGTGCGTGCCCAAGATCCCGAGAGGAGAATGGAGGAGAAGGGATTGTGACGTGGCCATCCCCCCTGGGGGGTGATTTCTCGCTTTCTGTATTTATGTCTCTCTCTGTCTGGTGAGCGCACATGCTCTATAGCGAAAATCTCTCCCCCGCCCCCCAAAAAAAGACCCTGGTCTTATTCTGGTGGTCACGTCCTGCAATTCCTTACATCTCCTCTTTGGCTCCCCACAAGATGAACTTCTTTCAATTTTTCTTCTATCCTGTCTTGCTCTTCCTCCA
>NW_006201051.1:0-823 GCF_000334495.1 Tupaia belangeri chinensis | reverse complement strand
ATAGATAGATAGAACAAAAGAAAATAGCAAGATGACTTCAGAACCTGGTGAATTTGACCCCTAGGCTGAATGATCCTGGGCCATGTCTGGGAGACCTTTACACATGTCCCAGGGCCTGCTCCTGGCCAAGCACTGAAGATGCAGAGCACCCAGTCCTTGGGCACCCAGCAGTGTAGCCACAGGATGCAACAGGGCCAGACCCACTATCAGAGAGGCCCATCCAAAGTAAAATCTGGGAATCTGGGAATGCTGTGTCCTACTTTTTGAAAATAATGTTGACACAGAGATGTTTTAAGTCTCATCTTCATGTTTCTGGCACCTCAGAAGTCATTTTCTAAGCACAGTGGACATCACTCTGAGATACTGGGCATTATGGAGATTAGGGATGACGTGACCTGGGTTTGGGTACAGGTTCTCCTCTTTCCATTGTGTGTCTCTTGCCAAGTCACCTGACCTCGGAGCTTCCTCATCTGTAACAAATGAGTAATACTACTCACTTCTTTGGTTTGGCATGGCATTAAGTAAGGTGAATTGAGTGTTACACAAATATTATAAAACACTATAGGATATTATGGTGATTTTTCTCAGCTGGGGCTGTTTATAGATCACTTGGAATTGCAGAATCACATTATTTCTAGATGTATTTAGTTTTCACATTTCAGGCCAAATTAGAGTAGGATGTGAAAATTCCAGACTAGAGAAAAAAAACTACTGCATAAATGTAATTGATCAAGTTTTCCGTGTTTTGTCCTTCAAGAACTTAGGGACCTCCCAGAAGTTAAAAAATTTTTCTTTTTTACATTTATACTCAGTCAAAAGTGAG
>NW_006201050.1:0-1046 GCF_000334495.1 Tupaia belangeri chinensis | reverse complement strand
CATTTTTAATCCTTCCTCTATCAGTTGAAGAGACTCACAAACTTTGGGATATTTAAAAAGGTCTGGGATATCATAGGCCTGCATTTCAATTTTATCAATTTCTACCTACAGAGAGCATAATAATTCTGGGTCTGGGGAGTCAGAAAACTCTTTAAGATTATTTCTGACACTTTTATATGTCCTTTTAGCTTTGAAAGTAAGTCTTAGCAAATTTACAAGAGCACTGTCACATAATAAGAAAAGTATGTTTTTCTGAAAATGGCCCTAAGGTCAATTGAATGGGTTGAGATATGGGAACCTCTTGACCTTGATTTGAAACCCCCACCACTGAAATTACCTTTTTACACCAAGGGATTTGTTGACCTAGTAAAGTGGGGTTTAGAGTAGTTAATCCACCAGGATTGTACAAGATTCCCCATTTATTTTAACTTCAGTTTCCCCATGTTTAAGGAAATTTAAGGGTATTATGTGATGCCACAAGGATTCACTGAATCCCCTTCATATTTTCCTTGACATTCTCTTACCAGATAATCTATGGGAGTCTTGTCAGTGTTTATTATCATGAGAATTAAGATATCTTGGGCTCCCTTTAGTGATGAAACAGTCTGGCCTAAAGGGAGGGGGGTTACTGATGGACTGATGTAGGAGGGGGGAGAATCTCTTTTCCAGGGGTCTGACTGCAATGAAGACAGACATCTCAAGGTAAAGAATTTCTGTTTCTGGGAACTTTTGGTCATGATATAAAATGAGAATGAGAAGGTCTCTTTAGTTTTGGTCCCTGTAACTGTTGTAATGGAGAGACATAAGCTTATTAGCTTTCTGGGGTTTTTATTCTAGAGTTCTCTCAAATGTTCTGCTAGGGCAGCTCATTCAACCATGTGAGTAACTTCCCATCCTTGTTTGTAGTTTTTAATTATACTACTAAGCTCAGGATGGGGTTCATTTATAGATGGTGCAGTTAATACTGTTTTAGTCTCTTCAGGAAATATCCCTTGGTATATTTTTAGCCCATAATGATGTTTTACAAAAAGTGTTTTTTTTTTTTT
>NW_006201049.1:428-1527 GCF_000334495.1 Tupaia belangeri chinensis | reverse complement strand
GAACTGCAGTCAACTACAAGGGAGTCCAGGACTGTAACGATTACGTCATCCACTGGTACCTCACTGCTCCTGCCTGTATGATTTTGTTTCTAGAAATTGTCACAGGCTAACAGCACTATCAAGATGCAGTGAGGTCATGAGTGATTCTGAGGCTGTTAGGAAAGGAGGTTTCAGGGCTGGAACTTGTCACATCTCCATGGGTCCCAACATTTCAAGACACTCTGGCCACATTTTCAGTCACAGCATCCATAGCTTACCTCTGAGGGGACATGTCACCCTTCGTAAGCTGACTTGGTCTCTGTTTACAGCATGCTCGGTGCTGGGAGAGAGCTCCTGTGTAAGCACTCCCAGCCCTTTATCACAGATGCTTGATATAACCCTGCAGCTCCTTTCTCCTGGAGAAGGAGATCCTGAGCCCCATGTGGTTTGGCACAGAGGCCAAGTGTCCCCAGTGTTGAACTATTGATGTTGGGCCCCACCCAGGCTCCCTTCCCTAAGATGTCCCATCCCAGCCCTGCAGGAGTTTCTGGGATTGCCTCCCAGATAAACTGCCTGAGCTTGCTCTTGATCAGGGACCCACACTGCAGACCCATCATGAGGTTGACCCGGTATGGAGTACTGAGATTTGCCACCATCTGGTGAGTGTGAATGTTTGTTACCTCATTCTCTTTCAAAGTAGAGGAGAAAATGGAATTAGATGATGAAAAGGTGTCATAGTCACATTTTGACAAATGACACTCCATCAGAAATAAGAGCATTGGCTATCAGGGAAGCCTGGTCCTGTGATTGGCAGCTTCTGGGGTGTTTTCCTCATCTGAGATTTGATGGCTTCTCCTCTCCTACTGTGGTCACCACCGTCATCCCTCTGTAATCCCAGTGTCAGCACAGACAGTGGGGTTTGACCACTGGACAGAGCAGAGTAAGGCTAGGGTGGGGATGAGGACCTGTAGAGGCAGTTGTGACTGTGTCTTGCTTCAGGGAGTGACAGGAGGTGTTGGTGACTCTTCCTGCAACCCTTCTACATGCTCAGGATGCTCGAAGGGGATTGACCAGTCTCAGGTGGCAGGAGCCCTGCGGTGACCCCATACACCTTGTGCAG
>NW_006201049.1:0-317 GCF_000334495.1 Tupaia belangeri chinensis | reverse complement strand
ACTACATGGGAGTCCAGCGACATAGCCATTACACTAACTGCTGGCCCCACCCCCGATGATTCTTACATCTCCCTCCATTTCTGTGTGGATCCCCTTCTGGCAGACCTCAATGGGAGCCCATGTGTGGATCCTGACAGGTCCGCTGAGCCCAGACCAGCTCCTGAAGCTATTCATTAGGAGCAGTGGGAGGGGGAAGGGCTGTGGTATCGGGGGATCAGCTGGGCCAGGTCTCCTGTAGGTGACAGGGCAGGTGCTGGATGTGCGGACCCTAGATCTGCTGTGATGTAAGGGTGAGTTGGGTTCTGTGGGAGTTGCAG
>NW_006201048.1:0-1421 GCF_000334495.1 Tupaia belangeri chinensis | reverse complement strand
GGCTCATTAAAATCAGAATATTGATATCTTGGGAAGCTTTTTAGTAAGAATGGGTAGGAGCAGGGATTACATCAGGAATGTTAGATATCCCGAAGCATTAATTATCACAAAAATCATTAGATATTATTACAGTATATTATTTATACATATTTAAAGGAGATTAGAGGTCTTTTTTGTTTTCAAAGTTATCCTAAATCACAGTTAAGAGGGAATTTAGCACGTACATTCAGATACATCCAATTATAAATTTCTTATGCCTTTTTGTCTAAACTGCCTCCAGTGTCACCTATTCCTTTTATTCTGAGGAAGTAGAGGAAGAAAAGTAAATGATCTCCCCAATATCACACTCCAGTTAGTGGCAGAACTGGGCTGACCACAACTTAGTTCTTCAGACAGTATACAGCCATGTTGGCGGGGCTGCTCTTTGATCCCAGGACTCACAAGACGAAGATGAAGAATCGCACTCCAGTAACTGAGTTTGTCCTTCTGGGAATCCCTCACACTGAGGGGCTGGAGAACCTGCTCTTCGTCCTGTTTCTGGCCTTCTACCTGCTCACTCTGCTGGGAAACCTGCTCATCCTCTCAGCTGTTCTCACTTCCCCCAACCTCCACACCCCCATGTATTTCTTCCTGGGGAGCCTCTCAGTGTTCCACATCTTTTTCCCATCGGTGAGTTCTCCCAAAATGATGCTCTACCTGATGGGGCAAAGCCGCACCATCCCTTACTGGGGCTGTGCCTGCCAGCTCTTCTTCTACCACTTCCTGGGCTGCACTGAGTGTTTCCTGTACACCATGATGGCCTACGACCTCTGTGCGGCCATCTGTCACCCTTTGCGATACTCAGTCATCACCGGGTGTGCATCGTCATGCCTCTGGGCACCTGGCTGGGGAGCTGTCTGCATGCGTCTGTCCTCACTGTTCTCATCTTCAGGCTCCCCTACTGCGGCCCCAACGAGGTGGACAGGTTTTTCTGTGATATTCCAGCGGTGCTGCCCTTGGCCTGCGCAGACACCTCTCTAGCCCAGATGGTGAGCTTCATCAACATGGGTGTGGTTGCGCTCCTGTGTTTTCTTCTCATTCTCGCTTCTTATACTCGCATGGTTATCTCTGTACTGAAGATCGGCTCCTCAGAAGGCAGGCGCAGAGCCTTCTCCACCTGCAGTGCCCATCTGACTTCCATCCTGCTCTTCACGGGCCGGTGGTCCTCGTTTATCTCCGACCCGCCTCCAGCCCTTGGCTGGACTCTGTGGTTCAAGTTCTGAATAACATTGTGACCCCTTCCCTGAACCCTTTGATATATTCCTTGAGAAACAAGGACGTGAAGTCGGCGCTAGGAAAGGTATTAAGGAGAACTTCATTGTGAGGAGTAAACTTGGTGTCGTGACCCATCGTTTATCAGGGGGCAATTGATTAGTCTCTTA
>NW_006201047.1:0-486 GCF_000334495.1 Tupaia belangeri chinensis | reverse complement strand
TAGTCAAAAAGCTTTCAACTTTTTTCATTCAGTATAAAGTTTTCTATAGGTTTTTCATAGATGGCTTTTATTATGCTGAGAAATTATTTTTATGCTGATTTTACTGAATCTTAATCATAAAGGAACGTTGTATTTTGTCAAATGCTTTTTTGTATGACCACATAACATGGCACAAAGCAAGCCATTCCAAATGCAAAGGTATAGAAGATATCTAGAATTTTCTTTGACCATGATGGAATCAAACTTGAAATCAACTACAGAAAGAGCTGTCAAAAATTCACAAACACATGAAACTAAGCAACCTACTGCTAAATTTCTTTACAAGTATAGACGAAATTAAGACTTAAATCAAAAGGTTCATAGAAACCAATGATAATGAACAAAGAAGAGTTTATAATCTATGAGACACAGCAAAAACAGAGGGGTGTTCATAGCAATAAGCGCCCATAAGAAGAAAGAAAGGTGGCAAATAAGCAACCTAACCAC
>NW_006201046.1:0-935 GCF_000334495.1 Tupaia belangeri chinensis | reverse complement strand
AGAAAGTGAGAAATCATCCCCAGGAGGGTTGACCACACCACAATCTATACTTCTCTTGGGATTTTGGGCATGCACACCTTCCCGGTGTATCTTTTAAGCCTGCAAGTCCAGGACTCTCCATGGTTAGCATGTGGGATCCAGCTGCCATGCCACCTACTGGTCTCTCCTTCAATATATTTGTAATAAAATTAGTTAGTTGTAATACTAACTAATTTGTAATGAGTTTATTATTGAACAGTTAATAAATTTTAATTTCTCAGTTGTAATTTATAATACAGTAAGAACTGATATATGTATATATAAAGCTCTTTAGGGTTTCAATATGTTTTAAGAATGTAAAGGGGACAAGCAGTTGCATTAAAATTAAGGTGACTGGGGGGAACCAGCAGTTAGCGTAATGGCTATGTCGCTGGATTCCCACGTAGTCGACCGTGGTTCACATCCTGGATCCAGTGTCTTCAAACTCACGCCAGGCGCATGTGCGTGCATGCCCAAGATCCCAAGAGAATGGAAGAGAAGGGATTGTAGCGTGACCATCCCCCCCGGGGGGGTGATTTCTCGTTTTCTGTCTCTATGTCTCTCTCTGTCTGTCTGGCGAGCGCACGCGCCCTGTAGCGAAAACCTCTCCAAAACAAACAAAAGAAATTAAGGTGACTGGACCTCATATGGCTTACTACATGGTTTGCGTCCCAGACCCCAGGACTTGAAAACTATCCAGCAGACATGTGCATTCAAGCATAAAATCCCAGGAGTAGAACAGAGGAGAAAGGATTGCAACATGGCCATCTACCCTGGGAGATGATTTCTCCCTTTGTCTCTCTGTTTCTCCTAGGCAAACACAGGCACCCTATAGTAAACTACAATTAATTAATTAATTAGAAAGTAAAGAATTTCAGGATTCCAAAGACCACAAAAAGCTCTGAATTAAATGGATG
>NW_006201045.1:0-1803 GCF_000334495.1 Tupaia belangeri chinensis | reverse complement strand
AGAGAGTATTCCATGATGCAGTCCAGCCATTCATGCACGCTCCACAGACACTTCCTGGACGGCATAATGACTATGTCGCTGGACTCCCACGTAGTCAACCACGGTTCGAGTCCCAGACCCAGTGGCTTAAAACTCACGCCGGGTGCATGTGTGTGCGTGCCCAAGATCCTGAGAGGAGAATGAAGGAGAAGGGATTGCAGCGTGGCCATCTCCCCTGGGGGGTGATTTCTCGCTTTCTGTCTCTCTGTCTCTCTCTGTCTGGCAAGCGCACGCGCCCTATAGCAAAAACTTCTCAAAAAAAAAAAAAAAAAAAAGATTATCCAAGTCTGTAGTAAACACAAATACAACTTTCTTATACCACATGAAAAGGCCATATAAGTTGGTAAGGCAACAATGGCTGGAAACTAAATGACCCCCAAATAAGGCAAGTAGCCTACAGAAACTTACAACCAGTTTAAACTTGCTAAGACTGGCCTTCAAGCAGCTGCAGTTGCTGTCCCCCTGTGCGGTGGTACTGACGCAGGCTGTGGTGGGCTGGTTGACATTCCCTGGCTTCATGCTTTGACAAAGTCAGGCGGCTCCCACAGCCTTTATTCACATTTTCTTGGAAAAAGGCTGAAATCAAAGGATTACTATGATTTGACAAACACTGTGTCCTCCTGATTCCAGTCAATAAAAGAAGAGAGATTGGGGCTAGCCATGGGGTAAGGTGGCTGGATCCCACATGGTCAACTGCACGGTTTGAGTCTCAGACCCAGAGGCTTGAAAAAAACGCTGGGCATGTGTGCGTGCGTGCCCAAAATTCTGGGAGAAGAATGGATAAGGAATTGTAGCATTGGGGGTGTTGTTTTTCTCACCCTCTGTCTCTCTCTATTTCTGTCTCACTCTGGTGAGTGCACATGCCCTCCGGCAAATTTTTTTCAAGAGAGGGAAATGAGTGATGGATGGTGCCCGGGCCCTGCACAAGCCTGACTCGGCGCAAGCACCCGGTTACTCAGCATGCCCTGTTTTTCTCTCCAGCTAGAATGGACTTGATGAACTGTCCCTGACGGTGCCACACCATTGGAGCCGTCTCCTTTCCAAGAACCATTTATACGTTTGTTCTGATATGAGGAGAGAAAATGAAGATATGAGGAGACTTCAAAGAGTTTGTGGAAATGGAATTAAAATTTAAGTTTATTTTGGTACAAAAAAATTTTGAAATCCACACACAGTTTTTCATAATAGGTGCCTTCTCCTCCATTCTCCTCTCGGGATCTTGGGCACGCACGCACACGCGCCCGGCGTGAGTTTTAAGCCACCGGGTCCGGGACACGAACCGCGGTCGACTACATGGGAGTCCAGCGACATAGCCATTACACTAACTGCTGGTTCCCGAACTTTTTGAAGACCTACATAAACTGTACTTTCTCTAACTCATTCTCTTAGGAGAATTTTTATACACTTGCACTTGAATATACTGCTATTAGAGGGTAGAAAACACCCAAATATCAGAGCTCCGCAGGAGAAGGGAAGGTCATAATTGACAGTCATCTCAATTACTCTCCGTGCCTATAGAGTGGGGGGAAGAGCGCCTCATTCTCAGAAAGCCAAAGGCCAGGCTGGGCCCACAGATATTGACCATGGACAAAATCTTTTCATTCCCCTCTCCAGAAATTGTGAGAGAATAACAGAGTATCTATATGGTTTGTATTTTTAAAACAATTTAAGAAAATCTTCATTGTCTGAGAAATAGAATCTATTGAGAACAAAAAAAAGAAAAACTAATAATTCATTTTATGTATCTATCTATTTACACACACA
>NW_006201044.1:0-2048 GCF_000334495.1 Tupaia belangeri chinensis | reverse complement strand
CCTGTTTTCTGATTGTGTTGGCCAGGACTTCTTGCACTATATTGAAGAGGAGTGGAGAAATTGTCTTGTACCCGTTTTTAGTGAAAAAGCTTTCAACTTTTCTCCATTGAGGATGATGTTCGCTACGGGTTTTTCATAGATACCTTTTATTGTGTTGCAAAATGACCCTTCTAAGCTGATTTTGCTGAGAGTCTTGATCATGAAGGGATTTTGTTTCTTATCAAATGCTTTTTCTGCATCAATTGATATGACCATATGATTTTTATCTTTCTTCCTATTAATATGATGTATTACATTTATGGTTTTGTGTATGTTGAACCAACCTTGCATTCCTGGAATAAAGCCTACCTGATCATGATGTATAGTCTTTTTTAGAAGTTGTTGGATATGGTTTGCTAGTATCTTGTTGAGAATCTTTGTGTCTATATTCACCAGGGATATTGGTCTATAGTTTTCCTTCCTTGTTCTGTCCTTATCTGCTTTAATGATAAGGGTGATAGAGTCTTCATAGAATGAATTAGGGAGAGATTCACCCTTCTGGATCTTTAGAAATAACTTGAGCAGAATGGGGGTTAACTCTTCTTTGAATGTTTTATAGAATTCAGAGGTGAATCCATCAGAGCCAGGGCTTTTCTTTGTTGGCAAGTTATTTATTACTGATTCAATCTCCTGGCTTGTTATGGGCCTATTCAGACTTTCTATAATCTCCTGGCTCAATTTAGGTAGATTATTTTTGCCTGGGAATATGTCCATCTCATCCAGATTATCTTGTTTCTTGGCATAGAGATGTTCATAGTATCCTCTAATAATGTTTTGTATTTCTACTATGTCTGTTGTTATTTTGCCTGCTTCATTGCAGATCTGATTCACCTGGTTCCTTTCTCTTTTCTTCTTAGTAAGTCTTGCTAGTGGTGTATCGATTTTGTTTTATCTTTTCAGAGAACCAGCTTTTACTTTAATTTATTTTATGTATAGTTCATTTATTTTCTATTTCATTTATTTCTGCTAGGATCTTTATTATTTCCTTTCTCCTGGAGTTTTTTGGATCTCTTTGCTGCTGCTTTTCCAATTCTGTAAGGCGTGATGTTAGGTGATTCATTTGCATTCTTTCCATATTCCTCTTATGTGCACTAATTGCTATGAACTTCCCTCTTATGACTGCTTTAGCAGTGTTGCAAACCTTATGGAAACTCATGTCCTTGTTGTCATTGGTTTCCATGAATATTTCTATTTCAGTCTTTATTTCTTCAGTAGTTGTGGAGTCATTCAGGAGTAGGTTAGTTAGTTTCCATGTATTTAAATATTTTTGAGGATTTCTCTTGAAATTAAACTCAAGTTTAGTTCCATTATGGTCACAGAAGAGGCTGGGTATAGTTTCTATACCTTTGAATCTGTAGAGGCTTGTTTAGTGCCTTACAATGTGGTCAATATTTGAGAAAGTTCCATGTGGCAGTGAGAAAAAAAATTATCTTGTGATTTTTGGATGGAAATTTCTATAGATGTCTGTTAAGTTCATTTGATTTATGGTATCATTTAGGTCCTTTATCTCTTTACCTATTTTTTGTCTAGATAATCTGTCCAGAGGGGATAGTGCAGTGTCGAGGTCTCCTACTATTAGTGTGTTGCAGTCTATCTCCCCTTTTAGATCTAACAGTCTTTCCTTCACATATTTGGGTGCTGTGATAGGTGCATAGATATTAATAAGCATTATATTTTCTTGATCAATTGACCCTTTTACTACAATATAGTGCCCTTCTTTGTCTCTTCAAACAGTTTTTGTTTTAAAGCCTACTTTGTCAGAAATTAGTATCACAACTCCAGCTCTTTTTTGGTTTCCATTTGCATGGAAAACCTTTTTCCACCCTTTCACTTTCAGTATATGTATGTCTTTATCGATGAAGTGGGTTTCCTGTAGGCAACAGATAGAAAGTTTTTGTTTTTTAATCCATTCAGCCAGTCTGTGTCTCTTGATTGGTGAATTTAATCAATTAACATTCAATGTAATTATTGATATAACTGGGCCTGTCTCGATGTTTAAGTTGGCCATT
>NW_006201043.1:4791-5454 GCF_000334495.1 Tupaia belangeri chinensis | reverse complement strand
GCCCAACGTCTGGTCTGAGTATGAGGAAAGACTCAGGCAAGTAAACACTCTTTGCAACTGGCCAGATATTATTGAGTAAGGTACGGATCCTATAACATAAAATGAGAGTAAAAGTTAAAGACAAGCTAGTGTAAAAGAAATACCAGAGTAAAGTAAATACCAAAGTAAAACAGATGCCTTAGTAAAAGAAATACCAGAGCTGAAAAAAGAAATACCAGAGTAAAGAAATACCAGAGTAAAATAAGAAAATAATAAGACAATTTGGGTGTGTGTTATTGCATCTATTTCTAACCCACAGCCTTTCACACTCAAAGAAACGTGCTCATGCCGAGCTAGTCCTGGCAGGACAGGAAATGACGGAGGCCTGGTGTCAAGGCAGTCTTGACTGAGCAGGCATCCTAAATTCCCCCAGGTCTGTCTCAGGAAGCACAGCGACTGACCCTCGGGTTTAATGCAGAAAAACTTGTGTGATAACCTGACGTTGAGTTCCCTCTCCTGGCAATACGCCAGTACTTTATTTGATGTACCGTTGTCTGATGAAACTGTTAAATGGGTAAAAGCTTCCATCTTCTGGCTCTTGCTATGGTGCAGGATAAGGTGTGTGATTAAGCTGAGGATTGGCTTCCTCTACTCAACATAGGCCAGTGTTTCCTAAGTTCTAAT
>NW_006201043.1:613-1791 GCF_000334495.1 Tupaia belangeri chinensis | reverse complement strand
CCATAAGAGGTAGTGCATTAAAAGAGCTAAAAACACTTTCCAGAAGGTATAAGAGTAGCAACTGACTTTACAAGTTCAGAGATGGCAATTTGTCTATAACCAGATAATTAGTGTGACCTAGGGAAGAACTATCATGACAAGGATGGGTGTGAAGTCTAAGGTCTTTATGAAAATAACCATAAATTCATGCTACTGGACTAAAGGAGGGTACCCAGGACTCGAGCTGAGAAAATTAACTTAAAACACTGCTAAACAAGGTCAAATAATGCTAGTGATGATTATAAAAGACTGAATGCATTCATAACTGAATTACAGAGTTTGAGAGAATAATTCCTTACCCATCAACACTGTTTTCAGAAATAAGGCACTCCTGTTTAAGCCTCTGATACTGCTGACGGTGGACCTGGAATGTGAAACAGGCCTTCATGGGGCCACATATACGAACTTCCCCTTAGTCTACCTAATGATCCAGAACATTCGAACCTACACCACGCTCCTTCAACCTGAATTCTGTCAATGAGAGAACTAGGATGTCATGCCAGCCTTCACGTAATGCAAACCCAGGCTCCAGCCAGTAAAACGCCAAAGAAAACGAGGCACCACCAGAAGAGAGACAGTAGATGTCTGTGCCCCATAGCAGAATGCTCACTAGAGGTGGCTTGTTCTCTGTCAAACTATAACAGACTATGTTTTTCCAGCCTCACCTTTGGTAATTAACGGCCGTTGATTATTATTATTATTAATGAATGATGCTAGTTAATGACATTTTTAGTCAAAGTTCAGGGAATATTTTTTTCTTTTTTGCCAGGCCTCCAGTAAATTAGTTGGTTTTATAAGACAGAGTATAATAGGTTGAGAAATTCAGGAGGCAGAAATCATTCAAAAAATATTTTCTTAGAAATTCATTGATTTTTCTGGGAACAGCAGATGACATAGCAGTTGTCGCTGGACTCCCACATAGTCTATGTGGTTCGAGTCCTGGAGCTGGTCGCTTAAAACTCACTCTGGTTGAGTGTATGTGTGTGTGTGTGCCCAAGATCCTGAGAGGAGACTGGAGGAGAAAGGATTGGGGTGTGGTTATTCCCCCTGGGTGTGTGGAGGGTGGTTTCTCACTTTCTGTCTCTTTGTCTCTCCAGCAAGCACACGTATCCTATAGCGAATATATATATATATATATA
>NW_006201043.1:0-381 GCF_000334495.1 Tupaia belangeri chinensis | reverse complement strand
ACCTTTGGCAGGCTTCTGGCTGCTAAAAAGCAGCCCCAGTCATTGAACCATCCAGGAGCCATCACAGCAGCCATTAACTCATTGCAGTCCAGACACAAGTGGCAGCAGAGGGAGGGACATCAGCTACGACAAAGTTCAGAGCCCTTTCCATCCTCCAGAAAAAGCCCCACAACCACCAGCCTCTGCCATCTCTCCTCCTTTTTCTTCAGCCACATACTCCCAGGCATAACAGCCTAATACTCCCATACACACACCCTAAAGAAAAATCTTTCTTAAAAAATGAAAATTAGCTATTCACGTTTTGAAGGTAGTTAATATTTTTGTGACAGTTTTGGGCGCAGCATATTAAAACAGAAATTGTATTATTATAACATATAACAA
>NW_006201042.1:0-826 GCF_000334495.1 Tupaia belangeri chinensis | reverse complement strand
TTTTTTGTTTTTTTTTGTTTTTAATTTTTTTATCACTGAATAGCATTCTATAGAGTATATGTGCCACAGTTTTTCTAGCCAATCATCTGTTTGTGTGCATTTGGGTTGGTTCCATAACTTAGCAATTGTGAATAGTGCCACAGTAAACATCAATGTACAAACACTTTTCCAATTAAGTATTCTTCTGTCCTTTGGGTAAATGCCAAGGACTGGTATTGCTGGATCATATGGTAGTTCTATTTTTTTGAGGAATCTCCAAATTGTTCTCCACAGTGGCTGGATCAATTTACATTCCCACCAGCAGTGTAAGAGAGTTCCCCTTTCACCATACCCCTACTAGCACTTACCATTTTTTATTTTTTCATCTTAGTCATCATGATTGGGATTAGGTGGTATATCACTGTTATTTTTGATCTGCATTCCCCTTACAATGAGGGATGTTGAGCATTTCTTCATATGCCTTTTACCTATTCCTATGTCATCTTTAGAGAGTGACTTTTTCAGCTCATTCTCCCATCTTTTAAAAGGATTGATCATCTTTTTTTGGAACAACTGCTTGAATTCCTTGTGAATTCTGTTTATCAGTCCCTTATCTGATGCATAGTTTACAGGAATATTTTCCCATTAGGAGGGCTATTGACTCAAACTAATCACTGTGTCTTTTGCCATGCAAAAACTTCTTAGTCTGATGTAATCCCACTTGTCTATTTTGGGGATTATTGACTCTGCTTTGGTGGTCTTATTTAGGAAGTCTTTGCCTACTCCACTGTATTCCAGAGTTTCCCCATTAGTTTTCCAGTAGTTTTATAGTTTGAGGTCTTAGATT
>NW_006201041.1:0-1944 GCF_000334495.1 Tupaia belangeri chinensis | reverse complement strand
ATTATTATTATTATTAAAGATTATTTACCTTGACACTAGAGAAAAATAATTTAAGTATAAGGGCAGATATATAAATCTAAGACATTTGGAATTGCCTCTGGATAATCCAGTGACTTCTGAGTAATATGATATAAATAGTGAAAAAAAAAATCCACCCACCTCTTTGGTCAAAGAAAACACTTTTAATAACTTTATTAAGCCTTAGGACAGAAATCAGAGAAACATCTTTCTCATGATGCATCAAGATGATGTTTAAGCAAGAGATCAACATAGATCAGGGCATGCTGGGAACAGACACGTCTCGTGGTGTCTTCTGAGGATGAATCCATTCTTCTGTGCCCAAGAACAACCCAGCCTCTCACTTCCAGGGTGGGTGCTCAGCAGACACATTTGTACCATGAGGTCCTGTCCCTTGTTTTCAGTGCCTAAGTCTGAGGTGAACCCCTGCCTCAAGTTGGGCCAGTTATTTAATCTTCTAAAAATTTAAAATTGACTAGGAGACATGGTCCTATGGGTGGCGAGAGCTGAGGTGATATAAACTCGGGAGCTGCAGGGTGGACATGTTAGCTGGAAAGGACAGTCAGTCCATAGAGAGAGGAAGGAATATGGCTAATGGGCGGAGGGAGCTAGAGAACACAGACCACATGGCCAGAGAAGGTCAGAGGGGCTGCTCCATGTTTTGATGGCTTTTCAGTCTGAGTTCTTCTTCTTACTGTTATAAATTTGCCAGATGGTGTGTGTGTGCTTGCCACAGACAAGAGAAAGAGAGAGAAAGCGAGGAAGCATTCTCATTGGCAATGGTCACACTGCAATCCTTTCTCTTCCTTCTTTCCATCCTTTTGGAATTTGGGCATGCATGCACACACACCTGGCAAGTTTCTCAAGCCACCAGTTCCAGGACTGGAATTATGAAGTGGGCCATGTAAGGCCTGACTAAGAGCCACCCTGAGGTTCTATGCATCATTCCTTTATTGTAAATATCCTCTACTTTGAACATGATCAAAGAGGATTTATGTTACTGGCAAACAAAAACATTGACCAAGACAATTCCCACTTCCATCAGTCTTCCCCTGGTCATTGATTTCTTCCAATTCATTCTCTCTTGGGAAGCCCACCGAGTTCCTATAATCTCTTAGTTTCCTTCCTTTCCAAGAGCAAATGCTCACAATTCAAACCCCCATCTTGCCCCTACTTATTTGTATTTCGATCATGTTGATGCCCCAACAGACCCAGATTCTCCAGAAAGCCTTCTGGTTCACCTCAGGGATCCCCTTCCAATGACCTCCAGTACCATCAGATTGTGTCAATGGGTCCCAGTTACCAGACCAGAGCCGAAGTCCAGGATGGTTGTATCAGAATCATCAAGAACATGTTTAAAATAACACTCCTTGGCCTAGTTGAGATGGTCAGACAGCCACCACTTGGAGGCTGGAAACCACAGTAAAAACCTAGTTTCAGTTCTCAGGCCAACCTGAACATTCCAGTTCACCTATAATCCTAGCTAATTGGGAGGCTGAGGCAGGACAACTGTGATGCAGCAAGACTCTGCTCTTTCTCCCATGAAGAAAAAAAAATTGTAGACTCCCTGCCACCACTCTTCCTTCCCTTCCCCAAGACCCTGATTCAGTACTTTTGGGTGATGTTACTTTTAAAAGGCTTCCAAGTGATTCTTACATGCATTCTGGCTTGAAAATGACCAATCTGTATCTCGTACATAGATATAAACTTGACATAACTGTATCGTAAGGTTACTGATCTCTTTATGTGTTTTTCTTTTCTTTCTTTCTTTTTTTTAAAATTTTTTTTTGCAGTTAACTAAAATCTTCCGGGCCACATAATTAGAAAATGTTCACATGGAACTCTTAGAGCTCCTCTCCTACCACATACCTTCCAGGTCTACTCTGCTACCCTCGTACCTGATATAATTGACCCCATTGAGGGAAG
>NW_006201040.1:0-700 GCF_000334495.1 Tupaia belangeri chinensis | reverse complement strand
CAGTAAAAGAGGAATAATCAGAACATTTGAAAAAGCAATAAATAAAACCTTCAGAGCGCTGATGAGAAAAAAATTATACATCAAAGAAGCTTGGTGAACTACAAGTTGGATAGATCCAGCGGGCTACACCCCAGAGCCATCGAACTGAAAATGTTGAAAGACAGAGAATATCTTGAAAGAAAGAAAAGAGAACTATCCATGAAGCAAAAGGAAATCTGAATAGCAGACTTCTCAACAGAAGACATAGAAGCCAAAAGAACTTTTAGTTTAAGGAATGAAAAGGAAAGTATGAAAAAGGAAAATAACCAAACAGAAATTCTCGACTCTGAAAATACATTGACACAAGTTAAAAACGTGGTAGAGGATCGGACAGTATATTTCAGTTGGCAGAACAAAGAGTCAGCAAACTTGAAGACAGGTCAACTGAGACAGAAAAAGAATGACGGAAAAAAGAGCCCAGAGTGCTGTGGTGAACCGTGGAGTGTCACAATGTGTTGTGGAGTGCAATTAGAGCATACTTATCAAAATTAAACATGTACACCCAGAGTGCTGTGGTGTACCGTGGAGTGTCACAATCCACGCAATAATGTTAAGATGATTTCATGAGGAACCATTGCAGTCACGAGGCAGTGGAACACATCCATGTGCTGAACAGAAAGACTGTCAACAAAAATTCTACATTCGGCGAAACTACCTTTCA
>NW_006201039.1:0-507 GCF_000334495.1 Tupaia belangeri chinensis | reverse complement strand
ATTATATAGCAAAGGCGTTAGAGATATGTCAGCATAAAGCATGACGTAAATTACTTTCTAATCGAACCTGTTCAATTAGACTGATTGCAGTAAGAACTCCAAAGACCACTGCTTCTAAAAAATCTGTTTGATCAAACTAGCTGATTGTAAATTTCCTGTAGTACTTAAAATAATTTCTTGGGCTAGAAATTGTCACCAACATAACACAGGGTGGTGTGTCATGAGCAAACTATCTGCACACCAAAATCTTGTGTGGATGACACGTAGTGGGTAAGTCAGTAACAACTTAATAATTAAGTCTTCCCCACTGATTGTTGAAGCCGTCAATGAGAATTCCCCCTACTGACATGAATCATTTGTGAATACTGTAATTTTTTGGATCCCTCCAGGTAACCGGGTATAACATAGGGGTGGGGGATCCAGGACATGGGTTCAATCAGCATTATCTTCTTGCACCCTGTGGGAAGCATTACCTGCATGGCTAGCACTCTCATCCTTGCCCGAAAG
>NW_006201038.1:0-1363 GCF_000334495.1 Tupaia belangeri chinensis | reverse complement strand
GCTGAACTTGCTATTGAAAATAGTTAGATTGTATAAGAAATTGTGTGATTAATAAAATGTGAGGAAAAAGGGAATGGAAAACAACTGTAGACACCAGAGATAGTGTGGGAGGAGGGTGAGAAATGGCAGAGGGTCAGAAATAGGGGTTTAAAATAAAATAAATTAATTTAAAAAAAGAGGGTTTAAAAATAAATTAATTAATTTAAAAAAAGAAAAAAAATTAATTGGTATATATCATTTGGCTTGTAAAGAGAATTTACCCAACATGAAATACTTCTCAGACCAGTCCAGTTGATAATACTATACATACTATCATCAACGGGAAATAAACCATTTCTGTGTCCCACAAATATCATGCCTCTCTATTTTGTCTCCTGTTTTCCTTCTCTATACCTTTCCCTTCTCCTTCTCCATGTTCCACACTAGCTTCAGCGCCCATAACTATTTTCACTGCTTATATGCCCTCCAGTATTTCAATCTCTACTATAGAGTGTGGATAGTCTTTATATATTAAGTGGATACATACAATATCTTACATAGGCTGGCTTGCTTCACTCAGCAATAAATCTTTCATATTCGACCATGTTCTATCAAATGCGAGGATCTTGGATTTTTTTTTTTTATGGCTGAACAGTATCCCATAGAGTATATGTGCCACACTTTTTCAATCAATTCATCTGTTTGTGGACATTTGGATTGGTTCCATGCCTTAGCAATCAAATAATGTGGCAATAAACATTGATGTGCAAGTGCTTTTCCAAAATGGTAGTTCTATTTGTAGATATTTCAGGAACCATTCTCCTCTTGGGATCCTGGGCACGCATGCACACGCGCCCGGCGTGAGTTTAAGCCACCAGGTCTGGGACTTGAACCGTGGTTGGATACATGGGAATTCAGCGACATAGCCATTACGTTAACTGCTGGTCCCAGGATTGTATTTTTAAATTTCAATTTCTTTTATACATTCAATCACGTTATTTAGCTTGGAAAGTGAATATTCCAATATGTGTACATTTCTCACTAGTCCAGTTGACAATACTATAAAGTTATCTTCAACAGATAATAACTCATTTCATTTATTTGTCCGATAAGTGCCTTACAGCTCTATTTTTCTCCTTAATGACCTACTTCAGACTCTACTCCTTCACCTACCCTCTTCCCACACTGTATCTGGTATTCCCAACCATTACTATGTTTCTATATCCTTTAGTCATTCAGTTTTGGTCCTTAGAGTGCAGACACTGGGTATATACTAAGTGGAGACATACAATGTCTCTCCTTCACAACCTAGCTTGCTTCACTCAACAGTAAATCTTTCATATTTATCCAGTATCTGTCAAAAGCCAGGGTCTTGGGACCAGCA
>NW_006201037.1:9292-27258 GCF_000334495.1 Tupaia belangeri chinensis | reverse complement strand
TTCCCAGACCCAGTGGTTTAAACTCATGCTGATCGTATGGGTGGGAATGCCCAAGATTCCAAGAGGGCAATATAGGAGAAGAGATTGCAGAGTGGCCATCACCTTGTTGGGGTGATTTCTCACTCGCTGTCTCTCTTTCTCTCTGTCTTACTGTTGTCTCACTTCCTATACCAAAAACTTCTCAAAAAATAAAATAAATTAAACTTAGGCTTGGTCACTAAATAAGTGTTTTTTAAATATATGTTAATACATAGATTGAAAATACTTATATAATGACCACAGTAATTTACATAGTCTCATCTAGGTATTACTTTATAGTATATTTATTCTACTCACAAAGTTTTATGCCTAAAGGCAACATATATTCTCAGATATGTATATGAGTCGAACTCAAAATTGAAAGTAATTAGTCATTAAGATATTTTTGAATCAATAAAATGTGAGGAAAATAAAAAGGGAATGAAAAGCAACTGCAGTATTCAAAGATAGTGTGGGAGGAGGTGGGAAATGGTGAAGGCTGAGAAATTAGGAGAAAAATATATATACAAGAAAGGAGAAATGGAATATTATCAAGGATTATGTGTATGATTAATCCATGATACAGTGTTTCCAAGATAAAAAAAATCATACTTTGAACACAATAATGATCAGTGGAAAAATAGAAAATAAATCTCAAAAAAAAAAGAAGTTGTTCAGGGCTTTTTTCATATTTTGTTTACTTTTTAAAATTAAGTACTAATACACTGTGTAATGGTCAAGTTAATAGTATTATCAACCTATCACCTTCCATTTTTGAGTCCCTTAATTGTTTTGCCTTATTTTTTTCCCCTCTTGATTTCCTTTCTTGCACCAGTCCCCATTTCCCGCACCCTCTCACAATGTCTCTAGTATTCAGATTATTTAAATATGTGTACCTTTATAAACTCTTAGCACCAACCTATGAATCCTAATCCCTATATATTATTGAAAAATTTATATTGTAACTACCCTGAGAGTTACATTATGAAAATGCATGGAAACCAAATTAACTGAGATAATTCATTTGAAAATATTTTTGAGATCAAACGTCAGCAATGCGGACCAATTGAGGGTGACTTGGTTGTATGGCTGAACTCTCACGTGTCTGATTCTGTTCCAGTTTCTCAACCATCAGCTTAAACTCACAAAAGGTACGTGTGTGTGCATGCCTCATATATTGAGAGGTTAATATACGAAAAGGGATTGCAACATGGTCATCCCTCTTGGTGGAGGGGGGTGATTTTTTATGTGCTGGCTCTCTGCTTCTTGCTGTCTCTGGTGAGTGCAGCCACACTATATCCAAAATCTCCATCAAACAAACAAAAAATGTCAGCAAATATCTTGTATCAAATGAAATACAGACTGTGACATACTCCAAGAAGGTAAAATTTGATGATTGCTTAAAGATCAGTTATAAAAGATAATAAAGAACTGACTTTAAGTTTGTTATAAGATGTGTGTGTTCACCTAAGACAAGAAGAAAGAGGAAAAGAGAGAATGATAGAAAGGGAAATCGCCCCTTAGTTGGAGAGTACCATGCTGCACATTTTCTCCTTTAGACTCCTCTGTACACTTGGGCCAGATTCACATGTACCCGACATAATTTCCAAGTTACAGTAGACTGAACCATGTGGGATTTATTTGTCTTAGGCACTATGCTCTCTGCTGGCTCTGCATAATGTTTTTCTGCATGAAATAACATCAAGAAAATTAAAAATAAAAACAACTGCTCAGAGTAATATTCAGTTTTTAAGCAATGTTGGGTAAAAAGAGATCAAAATATTTTTTTTTCTTTTCTTCTTTTTGGAGAGTTTTTTTACTCTGGCCAGAAAGACAGAGAGAGACAGAGAGACAGAAAGCAAAGAATCATGCCCTGGGAGGATGGCCATGCTGCAATCCCTTCTACCCCATTCTCCTCTCGGGATCCTGGGCATGCAAGCACACGCTCCTGGCGTGATTTTAAGCCTCCCTGTCTGGGACTGAAACCACAGTCGACTTCATGGGACTCCAGAGACATAGCCATTACACTAAGTGCTGGTCCCAAAATGTACATTGTTTTATAAAAATTTGTTCTGAAAGTTAACAAACTTATACTCGAGCAGAAGAAACAAGAGAAACAAACAAAATCTATTATATATCTATACCATTAACTCAGAACTGTTTGGATCCTATTGCATTGGAATCAATCTGAGGGTTCTGAAAGTTCACTTTTAAATTTGTTATTTTCACAGTGTTCTTCATCCACATGGGTTTTCATCACAAACACTGTACCAAATTTTAGTCAGGCCAGAGTTATTACTTATATACATTATCAATGACAGGTAACGTTTTATTTTTGTCTGTTAAATGTTTACTTTGTTTTTTCTAAGATCCCTTCCCTTCCCATGATTATTACCCATCAACTTTTATAGTCTATAGTATCTAAAGTTGCTCTCACACCTATTATATTTTCCAATCATTCTTTTTATGATACAGAGTGAAGACAATTTGCATATTTTCACTGAGGACATACAATGCCTGTCTATCACAGTTTGCCTTGTTTTGCTTTGTAAGATAATTTTTATATTGTTCCACTTAGTATCCACTGACTGGTTCTTATTTTTCCTGACCAAGTAGTAATCCATATTTTTTAAGAGGCACAATTTAAAACAACAACAATAACAACAACAACAAAAAGCTTATCTAGCTTATTAGTTTAGATTGGTTGTGCACTCTAGCATTCATGAACAATGCCACAACAAACAGGGAAATGAAAGTGAGTTTCCAGCAGAGGGTTTTCCAATCCTCTTGGCAGATATACAAGAGTGGAATGACTTTTCTTAATGTCAGTTTTTTTTGACTACTGTTAAGTGGCATCCCTTTTTAGGTTTGATTTGCATCTCCTTTATGTTATGAGATGCAGAGTACTTTTTAAGATGATCTTTCGATTGGTTTGTCCTCATTGGAGAATATGCCATCTTTTCATCGGACTGATTTCCCCGACTCCAAGTAAACTGTGCTGAGTTCTCTGCGTAGTCTGAGACAGTTTGCAAATATATGTCCTCATTCTAAAGTTCGTCTTCTCTTGCTAATTATTGTGTCTTATTTTGGCAGAAGATTCACAGCTTAATATAGTCCTAGTTTCCTAATTTTTGAAAGTTTTTTTTTTGTTGTTGTTTGTTTGTTTGTTTGTTTTGGTTTGAAGGTCTGCTTTAAAATGTGTTTGCCTTCTACTATGTTTCCATAAGTGTCTTTTTTTTTTCATCATACTTTCTATATTTTAGGTTGGGTGTTTAGAACTAACACTTTTTAATTCATTTTGGTTAATGGTAGTAGACATGGATGCAGCTTTACTACTCTGCAAAAAGATATTCAGGGTCTCCAGCAAGAATTGCTTCTCCCACTAAATTTTCTAGTGTCCGTAATAAAAACTCACATGTTTGGATGTTTTGGGGACTACTTCTGGGTTTCCTATTTAATTCCATTTGTCTATACTTATGCTGTTGTATCCATACACGTTCTTATGATTATCACAGTTTTCTAATACTTTTGAGACAGAAGTGAGAGACTTCCTTTTTTATTCTTTTTTAATAGTATTGCTCTGGTGGTATGAGCTTTGTAATATTCCAGACATATTTTATGATTTTTTGTTCTTATTCAGTGAGGGCTATTGCTAATATTATATTTCATCAGAATACATTGGATTTGCAGATTTATTTTGGTAGTACTAAGGTTTTTTTTATTTTTTCTTTATTTAATTTTAAGATGTTTTAGGAATTATTTTATTTTTAATTTATTTTAATATTTTATTAGTATTACTTACTATTGAAATATATTCAATCATTATACATCATTTACTTTGTAAAGAGATTTTATCCAAAATGATACACGCCACTGAGCAGATGAGTTGAGACTACTATGCATGACAACACTAACAGGCAAAAAAATAATATCTGCGTAACAGAAAAGTCTTACTTCTCCATATTTTCCCAAATTTTCCTTTCTATATTTTTCCTCTTTTCTATCCTTCTTCCACTTTGATCTAGTTTCTATAACAATTTTTAATATTTTTATTTCCCACAATCTTCCAATCTGTACCATAAAGTGTAAACATTTGGTATATGTCAAGTGGAGTCATACAATGTCACTTTTTCAAACCTGACTTGCTTCATTCGATCATAGTGAGCCCACTTTCTATCAGATATCAGGATTTTTTTTTTAATCTTTGAGTAGTATTTGATAGTATTTGAAATCCTGTTCCACAAGTTTCCATCCATTCATCTATTCATGAAAGTTTCCTTTAGTTCCATATATTAGCGATTG
Organism: Tupaia belangeri chinensis; assembly: GCF_000334495.1. Classification (NCBI taxonomy): domain Eukaryota; kingdom Metazoa; phylum Chordata; class Mammalia; order Scandentia; family Tupaiidae; genus Tupaia; species Tupaia belangeri. The sequence continues at coordinate 22,938 of NW_006201037.1, read as the reverse complement.
TGAATAGCGCTGCAAGAAATTTAGTATTCAAGTGCTTTTCTGACTCAACATTCTCCTGTCCTATGTGTACATTCTTAGAAGTGGTATTACTGAATCTTACGGAAATTCTATATGAACGTCCTTGAAAAATTTTCATATTGTTCTCCATAGTGGCTGGACCGATTGACATACTGACAGTTTATGACAGTGTATGAGAATTTCCCTTTAACCACTTTCCTGCCTGCACTTTTTTTTGTTTTGTTTTGTTTTGTTTTAATATTTGTCATTCTGAGTAGAGTTAGGTGGTATCTTATTGTAATTTTTATATGAATTGTCCTTATAGTGAGGATAGTTCAGCATTTTTTATATACTGTTTTATATGCTCTTCAAATGTCTCTCTTAGATTTTTGTTTATTCACTTTATTCCCTCATCTTTTTATTGAGTCAAGTCACTTTCTTCTGGGTATGTTCCTTGAGTTCCTGTTATATTCTGGTTATTATTCCCTAATCTGAGGCATAGTAAACAATATGTCTTTTCCCATTCCCAGGGTTGGAGATTCATACTAGTGACTGTGACTTCTTAATCTGATATAATCCCACTTTCCCACTTGTGTATTTGGGGAGTAGTCCCTGTGCTTTGGGGGTCATGCCAAAGTGTCTTTACTACTCCAATGTCTCTGAGAGTTTCTCCAGTGTTTTGCGCCAGTAAGTTTATATTTTACAGTCTTAGGTTCAGAATGTGATCCAATTTGTATTGACATGTTAATAGTGATAGAGAGCAGTTCAGATTTATATTTTTGCTGTTGGAAATCTAGTTGTTTCAAAATTAATTTTTCAAAAGGCTTTTTGTTCCCTCACTGAATTGACTGGTACCCTCAGTGAAAGATCATTTGGCTGAATGTTTTGTGATTCAATTGTGGGGCCTCTACTCTCTTTCATTAGTCTTTGTGTCTGGTTTTGTGTCAATACCAAGATGTTTTGATTATCACAGCTTTGTAATACATTTTGGGGGCAGAAAGAGATGTCACCCACTTCACTCTTGTTGTGCCGGATGGCTTTGGTAATACCTGGCCTATTGTGATCCCAGACAAATTCTATGATTGTCTGTTCTAGACATGTGAAGAACATCTCTGGTACTTTGATTGGGATTCTTTTAAATATGTCAATTAAATTGGGTTGAATTGCCATTATGATTATATTAATGCTTCCAATGCACCAAAAAGAAAGTTCTTTCAGACTTTTTTTGTGTCATTTTCAGTTTTTTCTTTTAGCTTCTCATAGTTTTTTTGTGACGGTATTTAGCTTATTTTATTAGATTTATTCTTAGATATCCAATGCTATATATGACTACGGTATGTGAGATTACTTTCTTCAGTTACAGACTCTGTCTGCTTATTGGTTCTATATAGAAATGCTATAGACATTAGTAAGTTAACTTTACAATATGTCACATTATGCATTACTTACATTTAGAACATTTTAGAACTTCTCAAAAGATGGATACCATTGGTATTTTCATTTATACAATTATTTCATCTACAAACAGAGATAATTTCAACCCTTATCTTTGTATTGGAATATCTTTTCCTTCATTCTGTTGTCTGATCACATTGGCTAGGACTTCCACTACTGTATTAATAGGAGTTGAAAGAACAGGTGCCTTATCTTGTAAAGTTTTGTTGTTGAAAAATGTCAGATCTTTCTCATTTAATATAATGTTAGTTACAGATTTTTCTTAGATGGCTTTTATTATGCTGAGAAACAATCCATCTGTGCAAATGTTACTGCGAGTCTTAATCATAAAGAAATTTTTTTTTGTTTATTTTTTTTTTCTTTTGAGAAGTTTTTGCTATAGGGTGCATGCGCTCGCTCGCCAGGCAGACAGAGAGAGACAGAGAGACAGAAAGTGAGAAATCATCCCCTAGAGGAGATGGTCATGCCGCAACCCCTCCTCCTCCATTCTCCTCTCGGGGTCCTGGGCATGCATGCACATGTGCCCCACGTGAGTTTTAAGCCACTGGTCCAACGCGAACCATAGTTCACTACGTGGGAGTCCAGCGACATAGCCATTAAGCTAACTTCTGGTTCCCAAGAAATGTATTTTTCTAAAGGCTTTTTGTGAATAGGGTGAAATGATCATATGCCTTTTGTCTTTCTTTCTGTCATATGGTGTATTAAACTTACTGTTTTGTGAGTGTTGAGCCATTTGTGATTGTGGACCCACCATTACTTCCCCGGAGTTAAGCCTACCAAGTCATATTTGATAGTCAAGTTTATGTGTAGTTGAATACAGTTAGCAAGTGTCTTGTTGAGAATATTCTTATCTATATTCATCAGAGATATAAGTCTATATTTCTCCCTTATCTTTATATATTTTTAAAATGAGGGTGATGGCTGCTTCATACAATAAATGAGGATGGGATCCCTCGTTTTGGATCTCTACAAACAGTGTGAGTAGTATGAGGATTACCTATTCTGTAAAAGTTTTAGAATGTAGCTATCAAGCTTTTACGATGTGGACTTTTTCGCTGGGAGGTAATTTATTAGTGATTCAATCCCATAGCAAGATATGTCTCTATTCAGATGTTCTGTGTACCCCTGAGACAATCTTGGTAGCTAATATATGTCCAATAATTTGTCCATTTCAATCAGTATTTCTTCTTTGTTGGCATCTATTCTTTCCTAGTATCTAAGGATGCTTTGAGTTGTATAGTTTCCGTTTTAACATTTCTTAATTCACTGTGAATTTATATTATCTTGTTCCTTTTTATTTTCTCCTTAATTAGTCTAGCTAATGTTGTGACGATCTTGTTTATATTGTCAAAGAAACAGCATTTGCTTTGATTTATCTTGTATATAGTTCATTTATTTTTTGTTATTGTCGTCTTTCTAATCCCCAGGTGTATGATGATAGGGTGTCCTTTTCCATCCTTTCCATCTTTTTATTTACTTTTTTTCTGCACTCTATTGCTATGAACTGTATTTTTATGACTGTGTTTGCAGTGTTCCTTAAATTAAGGCAATGTGTACTCATTATCATTTCCTTCTATGAATCTTTTAAGTTCTAGTCCCTTCAGTTGACCTGAAGTCAGTCAGATGTAGGTTATTAAGTTTACACAGATTTGTGTGTTTTTGAGGGTATCTTCTGAGATAATTTCAGGTGTAATTCCATCAAGCTGGAGAAAATCCTGGATATTTTATTACATCTTTGAATTGTATGGCTGTTTTGGTGACTTATCATGTGTTCAATCTTCAAGAAAATACCATGTGGATCGGAGAAAAATATATGCTTTATGTTTTGGGGTGGGAATTTCTATAGATTTCTATCAAGTCCAGCTGATTTATGGAGTCATTCAATGTCCTTAATTTCTTTGCCTATTTTTTGTCTTACTGATCTGTCTGAAGGAGATATGACAAGTTTGGAGTTAGAAGAATTATTATGATATACTCAATCTCTCTTTTTAGAAGTACCACACCAAAAAGTTGTTTTATTTTGTTTATATATAGAGGAAAGTGTTTAAAGAGACAAAGAAATTCAAGGACTAGAGAGAGAGAGACTTTACCTACCTGACTAGCATTAGAGTCTTGAAGGGGAGTTCTGAATGGGGAGGCTTCCTTGTCATGAAGCTAAACTCAAAAAAGGCAGCAGAGCTAGAGATGAACATACTTGGATGGAATCAGTCCTGATAGCACTGGGGTCTGGAAAGGGAGTTCCTTATAGTGTGAGTTGAACAGCCATAAATCTAAAACCAGAAGGGACAGTAGAGAAAAACATAGACATGCCTAGTTTGATACCGTACTGACTAGCTCTGGTGTCTGGAAGGGTGGGTTAGTGCCTGTTATTTGGGGGGTGGGAATCACAGCCATGAAGCTGTCAACACAGAAGAGACAACACAGATAGATATGATGATGCCAGGATATATTCATTCCTAGCCAAAAAATGAAGAAAAAAAAGTAGCAAATGTATGACACAGAGGGGAAAAATACCTATTACTTTTTACAAGAGAGAAAAAATGTTTGAAGAGACCAGTAAGAACATGAGGGAGAGAGGGACTTAGACTAAAATTGGGGCCTAGAAGATAGGGTTTCTTGCTTAAGAAATTCATATTACTAAAGCTGAATTCAAAAGGAATACAGAGAGAGAAATAAAGAGGTCTGGTTGCATCATATTTTGAATAGAACAGGGTCCTGGAATGAGTGTCCTCCCCATGGAGAGGTCACAGTGGTAAAGCTGAACCCAGAAGTGACAGCAGACACAGAGATGGAGAGACCTGGATGGGTTCAGTCTTAAGAGAAGGAAGAAGAAAAACTTTAGCAAGAGAAAGTCATTGAGGGGACAGAAAAGTGTGTTAATTTTAAAACAGGAAAAAGTTGACAAGGTCAAAGTAGAAGAGAGTGAAAGATTTTTTCTAGCTGACTAGCACTGTGGTCTAAAGGAAGGCGTGGCTACGCAGCATTGAAGATAACCTGGCATGGCTACACAGAAGATAACCCAGACAGCACAGCTTGGGAATGTTTGTTTGTACGCATTCTTTTCAGACTAGCACTGAGGTTGAGAAGAGCGTTACACTGCTGGAAGCTTCACATTCATAAAGATGAACCCAGAGGTATTTCCAAAGCAGGGATAGAAATGCCTAGTTGGATTCTGTCCAATCTACCACTTGGTCTGCAAGAGGGGGGTTTCTGAATGAGGAGGCTTAACAGCCGTGAAGCTAAACCCAGAAGAAACAGTAGAGGCAATGATGGAGATGCATGGTGGATTCGGTCCTATGTATAGAAAAAAGAAAATTTACCTAGAGAATGGCACATGGGGGCATAAAGCTGTTTTTCTTTGTTTGTTTGTTTTTTAAGTTAGAAGAAAGTTGGAAGAAACACAAAAATCAAAAGGCGGAGAAAGACTTATCTACTTTACTAGCACTAGGGTCTGGCTGGGGTATCCCAGCTGGTGAATTTCATAGTAGGAAAGTTTAACACAGAAGGGAACCACAGACAAAGATGAAGATGCCCGCCTGGATTAGTACCTAGATGAAGAAAGAAGAGTCAAATTAGAAACAGGCCAATAGGCAAAGAAGGAGTGGAGAGTTATTTTTATCTCTTTTATTACAGAGAAAACAGCTTGAGGAACCTAGTAGAACAAGAGTGAGAGACAGAAACCTTGCCTACCTCATTAATACCGAACCAAGGGACAGGGGCGGAAATCCCTTGCTGTGAGATTCATAGGCATGAAGCTGAAAGCAGAAGAGAGAGCAAAGGCAGAGATGGAAATGCCTGGTTGGATTCTGTACTGACTATTTAACTGTGGTCTCAAATGTGGGACCCTGGCTGCGGAGGCTTTTTAGTTGTGAAAATGAACCCAGAAAAGATTTCAGAGACAGAGCTAGAGATGTCTGGATGTATATATTAATAGGCCAAAAAAAGAAAAAAGGCCTATATAAAAGTCACAGGAAAAGGTCACAGAGGGGACAGAAATGTGTATTTATTAAAAGAATAAAAATTTGGAATTGACATAGAAGAAAAAGAGGGAGAGTCATTGCATACCTGAATATCACTGTGGTCTGGATGGAGGGGTTCATATCTGGGGGACTTTCACAGCCATGAACCTGAACCAAAGAAGGACACAGAAGCAGAGATGCAGAAGCTTAGTTGGATTCTGTCCTTAATAGTGTTGGGCACTGGAATAGATGTAGCCCTACGGGGGTGTCTTCATAGTCCTGAAGTTTGACACTGATGATCCAGCAGAGACAGAGATGGAGATGCCTGTATGGATTTTGTCCAAAATGTAGGAAGATGATACAATTTTGCAAGTGAAAGACAGGCCCATACATTGAGTAGAATTGAGTCCTCCTTGATGAGTCTATGGGATACAGTACATTGTGATTCCCTGAGATCCCCTAAAATATCAGTTCTATCTATCCAAAAGTTATTTAGAGTCTGAGAAGAGAAGTGATATTGTTTACATCCAATACAAATGTAAACTGTAGAAAAATTGTCATAGATGATTGCTTTCTAGTCCTTAAGTTTTCCAGTATAAAAACCCATTGACTTCTGCACCAGTAATTTCATGAAAACATACTATGCATTTAAACATGCTTTGGTAAGTATTTGTTGAATATATGAAACATTTATTGAATATATGAAACAACTCTTGAGCAAAAGAATGAGTCTCTTGATTTATTTCTTTATGAAAAATAATCTCTAGATTATTGTAAGCAGCTTTCCATCATGGCCTATGTATAGTCTTTTCATTTCTAAATTTTCTTTCTTTCTTTCTTTTTTTTCTTTTTTGTTGCTATAAAGCACATGCCATCATGACAGAGAGTTTCTCTGGTGAGAGAGCTTCAGTTTGAACAAGAGATATACAGTTAGTTTGATGTCCAACCCAGGACAAGTGGATGGATGGCCATAGTACAATTGTTTCTCCTTTTGGGATTTTGGGCACACAGATACATGCATCTGGCATGATTTCAAACCACCAGGTCTGGGACTGAAACTGAAGTAGGGCATTTGGGATCCAGCACTCTCACCTCCACACCACCTGCTGGCCTCTTGGCTCTTTGTAATAGGTTATATTATGTATATTAAGAATTTGCTACTTACTCACTATGTTTTTTTCCATCGGTATTTATGGTAAAATGGATCAGTGAAAACACAAGCTTCATTGGTATTTTAATAAGAAAAATAAGGGTGTAGTAAATTAATGGACTGAAAAAGTTGATGTCAAAGATTGAACTTTTTAGTCATTGAAATAAAAGATGATGTCAGAATTTATTGCTTTCTCTCATGGTAACCAGTGCTTGACTGGCCAGACACAGTCACTTTGAACTGAGAAAGTTGTTGATCTAATATAGGATTCTGGGAAGAGTAGAGATTAAGGACCAGCAGACATGCAGAACCACAAGTGGGTTGACATCCTCTGTAGTGGCATGGTTATTCAGTGAGAGTGATGTCAATTTGTTGACACTGGAAAGCATATTTATCAGAGTGGGTTTGTCGTGGATAAACTTTCTTTCTAAAGCAAGTGGCTCACATGGAGTATTGATAAATAAGCAGATTGGTCACTTACTGAGAACCTGTAAAACTGATTCCTATATGGTGGCACATCTGTACAACACAGTGTTTCCTGGTTCTAATCCATAGGAGAAGGTTCTGGGATTGCATCCACAGACATTTCTGAGTGCCAGGCTTTTGCATTTTTATGTTCTTGAACTTGATGAGGCTAGAATTCAGTTTCAGCATCAGGACATCATTATTGGGGGTGCCGTCTCTCTGTCTTCTTTCTCTCTAAAAAATAAATAAATGAATAAAATTGTAAAAGCCTTTTTGTCTCTGTATGACCACAGCTGTGGGGCAGTCCTTTTCTAACCTTCAGATGAATTTGATCAGATGCCTTATGTTTAGCTGTTGATTTTTGTGCCAACCTGTGACATAGTAGTTAGGGTGGCTTCATCCCACAGGGTTGACGACATGGTTCAAGTCCCAGACTTCATTGGGCACATGTGCATGGGTACCCAGGATCTAGTAGTGAAAGGATAAGATGTTGTAGTGTAGCCATTCCCTCATGGGCTTTCTCTATTTCAACACTCTCACTATAAACTTACTAAATACACACACACAAACCAGCCTGAATAGTATTTCTTTAGTTTAGGAGCCAGCAGGTAACCTGGTTGTTCAAAGGCACAGGCCTCCTATATGGCAACTTGGTTCAAGTTCCATCCATGGCAGCTGTCTCTCTCTTTCTCTCTCTCTCATCAAATAAGAATCAAATAAATATGATGATAGTAAATGAATGAACAGAAAACAAAACAAAACAAAACAAACAAACAGAAACCCCACAACATCTTTTAGTGTTTCCTCCCCTTAAGGGAGTGTGTGTGTGTGCTAGCTAGAGAGAGGGGAGTGTTAGAAAACATCTTTTGGGTGGATGACCTTGCCTGAATTTCACCTTCTACAGTCTCTTCTCAGGATTGTTTGCATGCACATTAACGTACCTGGCATGTTCTTTAAGGTGCTAGGCAGGAGTGGGACTTGAACTGCACACTCTTCTGTGTGGGAATCCAAATCTTAACCTCTCCACTACCTGATGGCCCATACATTGAGTAGAATTGAGTCCTCCTTGATGAGTCTATGTGCTACAGTACATTGTGATTCCCTGAGATACCCTAAAATATCAGTTCTATCAACCCAAAAGTTATTTAGACTCTGTGAAGAGAAGTGATATTGTTTACATTCAATACAAATGTAAACTGTAGAAAAGTTGTCATAGATGATTGCTTTGTAGTTCTTAAGTTTTCAAGTATAAAAACCCATTGACTTCTGCACCAGTAATTTCATGAAAACATACTATGCATTTAAACATGCTTTGGTAAATATTTATTGAATATATGAAACAACTCTTGAGCAAAAGAATGAGTCTCTTGATTTATTTCTTTATGAAAAATAATCTCTAGATTATTGTAAGCAGCTTTCCATCATGGCCTATGTATAGTCTTTTCATTTCTAAATTTTCTTTCTTTCTTTCTTTTTTTTCTTTTTTGTTGCTATAAAGCACATGCCCTCATGACAGAGAGTTTCTCTGGTGAGAGAGCTTCAGTTTGAACAAGAGATATACAGTTAGTTTGATGTCCAACCCAGGACAAGTGGATGGATGGCCATAGTACAATTGTTTCTCCTTTTGGGATTTTGGGCACACAGATACATGCATCTGGCATGATTTCAAACCACCAGGTCTGGGACTGAAACTGAAGTAGGGCATTTGGGATCCAGCACTCTCACCTCCACACCACTTTCTGACCTCTTGGCACTTTGTAATAGGTTATATTATGTATATTAAGAATTTGCTACTTACTCGCTATGTTTTTTTTTCCATCATTATTTATGGTAAAATGGATCAGTGAAAACACAAGTTCCATTGTTATTTTAATAAGAAAAACAAGGGTGTAGTAAATTAATGGACTGAAAAAGTTGATGTCAAAGATTGAACTTTTTAGTAATTGAAATAAAAGACGACATCAGAATTTATTGCTTTCTCTCATGGTAACCAGTGCTTGGCTGGCCAGGCACAGTCTCTTTGAACTGAGCAAGCTGTTGATCTAATAATAGGATTCTGGGAAGAGTAAGATTCAGGACCAGCAGACGTCCAGAGCCACAAGTGGGTTGACATCCTCTGTAGCGGCAAGGTTATTCAGTGAGAGTGATGTCAATTTGTTGACACTGGAAGGCATATTTATCAGAGTGGGTTTGTCATGGATAGACTTTCTTTATAAAGCAAGTGGCTCACATGGAGTGTTGATAAGTAAGCTTATTGGTCACTTACTGAGAACCTGTAAAATTGGCTGATTCCTATATGGTGGCACATCAGTACAATACAGTGTTTCCTGAGTCTAATCCATAGGAGAAGGTTCTGGGTTTGCATCCACAGACATTTCTGAGTGCCAGGCTTTTGAATTTTCATGTTCTTGGTCTTGATGAGGCTAGAATTCAGTTTCAGCATCAGGACCTTATTGGGGGTGCTGTCTCTCTGTCTTCTTTCTCTCTAAAAAATAAATAAATGAATAAAATTGTAAAAGGCTTTCTTGTCGCTGTATGACCATGACTGTGGGGCAGTCCTTTCCTAACCTTCAGATGAATTTGATCAGATGCCTTATGTTTAGCTGTTGCTTTTTGTGCCAACCTGTGAAATAGTAGTTAGGGTGGCTTCATCCCACAGGGTTGACTACATCGTTCAAGTCCCAGACCTCACTGATAGAGGAACACATTGGGCACATGTGCATGGGTACCCAGGATCTAGTAGTGAAAGGAGAAGATGTTGTAGTGTAGCCATTCCCTCAGGGGCTTTCTCTCTTTCAACACTTTCATTCAATAGCAAATTAAAAAAATAAAAATATAAAGTTGCCTTCCCTCAACTATGTTTGAAGTGAAAGTTGATTCACATTCATAAACTGAAGATTTTTTTATAGTTTAAACTTTAGGTTGAAAAGAAGTGTTCAGTGATTTCTGTCTGGATAATTTCTTGGTGTATATGCTTAGTTTTAACTTGAAGAGTTATTTATATAACTGTTTCATAGATCATTAAAACACAAGTTCCATTGTTATTTTAATAAGAAAAACAAGGGTGTAGTAAATTAATGGACTGAAAAAGTTGATGTCAAAGATTGAACTTTTTAGTAATTGAAATAAAAGACGACATCAGAATTTATTGCTTTCTCTCATGGTAACCAGTGCTTGGCTGGCCAGGCACAGTCTCTTTGAACTGAGCAAGCTGTTGATCTAATAATAGGATTCTGGGAAGAGTAAGATTCAGGACCAGCAGACGTCCAGAGCCACAAGTGGGTTGACATCCTCTGTAGCGGCAAGGTTATTCAGTGAGAGTGATGTCAATTTGTTGACACTGGAAGGCATATTTATCAGAGTGGGTTTGTCATGGATAGACTTTCTTTATAAAGCAAGTGGCTCACATGGAGTGTTGATAAGTAAGCTTATTGGTCACTTACTGAGAACCTGTAAAATTGGCTGATTCCTATATGGTGGCACATCAGTACAATACAGTGTTTCCTGAGTCTAATCCATAGGAGAAGGTTCTGGGTTTGCATCCACAGACATTTCTGAGTGCCAGGCTTTTGAATTTTCATGTTCTTGGTCTTGATGAGGCTAGAATTCAGTTTCAGCATCAGGACCTTATTGGGGGTGCTGTCTCTCTGTCTTCTTTCTCTCTAAAAAATAAATAAATGAATAAAATTGTAAAAGGCTTTCTTGTCGCTGTATGACCATGACTGTGGGGCAGTCCTTTCCTAACCTTCAGATGAATTTGATCAGATGCCTTATGTTTAGCTGTTGCTTTTTGTGCCAACCTGTGAAATAGTAGTTAGGGTGGCTTCATCCCACAGGGTTGACTACATCGTTCAAGTCCCAGACCTCACTGATAGAGGAACACATTGGGCACATGTGCATGGGTACCCAGGATCTAGTAGTGAAAGGAGAAGATGTTGTAGTGTAGCCATTCCCTCAGGGGCTTTCTCTCTTTCAACACTTTCATTCAATAGCAAATTAAAAAAATAAAAATATAAAGTTGCCTTCCCTCAACTATGTTTGAAGTGAAAGTTGATTCACATTCATAAACTGAAGATTTTTTTATAGTTTAAACTTTAGGTTGAAAAGAAGTGTTCAGTGATTTCTGTCTGGATAATTTCTTGGTGTATATGCTTAGTTTTAACTTGAAGAGTTACTTATATAACTTTGTTTCATAGATCATTTTCCTTTTGGTTTTGGTAATTTTATGTGCTCATAGTCAACCCATAATATAATTATCTTTGGTGGGAAGTTTCAGTCCTTTGTAAATTTACAAAGGCATATTAAATTGGTGTGCTCAGGACCAGCAGGTGGTGTAATGGTTATATTGCTGGACTTGCATATAGTCGACTGTAGTTCAGGGCCCCCACTTGCAGCTCAAATTTCATGCAGGACAAATGTGCGTGCATGCCCAAAATCCTGTGATGAGAATGGAAGATTAGGGATTGTGCAATGGCCCACCCCCATGGTGAGTTATTTATCACTTTCTATCTCTCTGTCTCTCTGGCTAGCACATTTGGTCTATAGAAAAAACTCTCTTAAAGGTAATGTGATGTTCTGGGTGGTAACAGAGGCTCAGTGAAGGAGCTGAGGCCAACTGCCATCCAGGTACTGCCAGTGATCAGGTGCGGGTCTCAGGTACTGTCAAGTCACCATGCCTGCACTGCCCCACTCCAGAGACCAGTGGCCCGTCACCTGGTCGGAGGAGTGACCCGAATGTGTGGCCACAGGTAATGGAAACTGAGAACACCAGCGGCTATTCCCTGCAGCAAGCTCCAGTTTTTATACATGTCCATTTCAATAAATGATGTCCAAAGCTCCTAACATGGCAGTTATGAATGAACAGCTAGGGACAGCAGAAGGGCCATCTGAAGCTCCTGCTTGAAAACCTGCACAAGAGACTCCAAAAGGAAAGAAAATAAAACCAGAAGCAAAAGAACCAAAAAAACCCCAAAAAACAAAAAACAAACAAAAAAACAGTGGAATCCAAAAAACCCACTGAGTTGACAAAATATGGTAAATCGGCAAAATCAACAGAAAAGCAAGAAAAAAACTACAGATGAGTTTTAAATGAAAAGGAAAGAAGACCGTTTAATGGTGTTTCAGAAGCTGAACTTTTGACCAGATTCTCCCTGACATTTTGATCTTCAACTTGGACATTGTGATTATTGGGATAAACTCAGGACTTATGGCTCCTTACAAAGGGTGTCATTACCCTGGACCTGGGAATCGTTTTTGGAAATGTTTCTTTATGTCAGGGTTGAGTGAGGCCCGACTGAATCACATGGATAATCACACTTTACCAGGAAAGTTCAGTAGAGGATTTACCTACATGGTAGAAAGGACACCAGGAAGCAAAGATCTTTCCAGAAAAGAATTTTGTAAAAGATTTTGTGTATTCCACTACAGAAATTATAGAAATATCACCCACGAATAGCGATGTGTAAAGAAAAATGTATTTATAAAATCTTTAGTAAAGAAGTTTTTAGTGTAAAAGTGAAGACCTTGGAATTTGGGCTTCAAGCCCATAAGATCCCAGACACAGAAACTCTCTGCTCTATGATGCCATCATCCAGTGCATGAGGTGTTCAGTGTCCTCAAGCCCAGGACCGAGTTTATTACTACACTAAACTGAAGGACTTAAGAGGTCAGGTGAAAGGCAGTGAAGGAAACACAGACCTCCAAGACATGCAGTACATATTCGACCTGCAGCTTGCCCAAGACGATGCAAAGAAGATGACTGTTAGGGAAGAAAAATATAATCCGGTTTACAAAGCAGTGTAGGGTGGTGCTTATAGTGAAAATCTGTGCAAGAATGAACCTTGTAGCTTCACTTCAAATGGGCTAACAGCTGACAGTGCAGAATGAAGAGGAAAATCAATTTTCAGTGACATTCCTAATTGGCAGTGGGTAACCTAGTCATTTACTGACCAGACTCCTTCCTTTCATAATCACTGTGGAACACAAGAAGAAGAAGAAGAAGAAGAAGAAGAAGAAGAAGAAGAAGAAGAAGGAAACCATGCTTAAGAATGGGATTTCTCAGCTTTGCTGAAATGCTGCAGTTTTAATACTGTTGTCAGGAGGCAGAACCTGGGTGTGCAACTGAAGTATTATGAGTATTTTACTCTAGTGGTATAATTACAGTCAAGAACATGTGTGTGGTAGAATCAACTCTATGAACCTAAGAAGGAAAAGTAGGATTTTTTTTGCTTATGAGATTTTATATTTGAATTAAACATCCTTCCAGAATTTTATATACGACATTGAATTCATGAAGAAATTGATTTTCTTTGGGGAGTGACTTTTGATCTGTAATTTTAAAATTCCAGTCTGAATAGTCAATTCTTAACTGTGCATAAACCTGGAGATGCTATCTTTTATCCCTCTATGCCTAAGAATGGCATGCTAATGATAGGACTTGCCACTGGTAAAGGAGCGAAGGTGCTGACTTTCATGTGTGAAGTTAAGCCTCAGTGGAGCCTCATTTGTTAGTTTTAGTGGTGTTTACTGGGCTCTCTGAGCCATATTCACTCTGGACCTCTTTGTTTTCCCAGTGCCGTTTGTGACAGTTGCTTGTAGTAGAAACATAGAATATGGTCTTG
>NW_006201037.1:7291-9225 GCF_000334495.1 Tupaia belangeri chinensis | reverse complement strand
GCCTCCTCATCCCTGTGTATTAATCCTCTAGTAGACAGAAACTATTCTGCTTGGATGGTAAATTCCAGAGAATGCAGTAGACCTTTTGTATTTTGTTACTTATCTATGTTTCACTTGAGAGAGATAAATGTGAAAGGGGAAGAACTGAATTTTCCCTGGTAGTATTTATCACCATTCTAATTTATTCCTTCCTTGGCTTTAAGCATGACTTGAAAAGTGATAAGACATTAAGTTTTAGGCTGAACAAAAAACTGGGGATGTTTCATTATCTTATTTAAACTGGTGCTTTCTATACATGAAATGTTTGGAAATAAATATTACAGGATATTTCTTGCTAGGTAAACCTAGTAAACCAATAATTTTTAAAACTTTTCTCTGTGCATCACCACTGTTTGCTACTGTAATTAAATGAACATCATGAATGGTTGGTATGAATTAAGTATCTTTATGAATTTCTAATGTGTTTTCCATTGCACTACAAATAGTCCATACTCCTGAATCTGGAGGTATTAAAGCTAGTTACTCAAAATAATGCTGTTTATATTCAAGTCCTAATCACTCCTGAGGATTCTGATTTCCTACATGGAGCATGCTTTTTTCTTCTGAAATATTTCTGAGGTTTATTTTCCCTCAGGAGGATACATGGCCTGTTCTTTTCTTAGTAATAAGAGAAAAACATTCTTGTTGTGAATCTTAACATGCTTTTTAGCTGTGGCTATTGTGTATTTTTATTTTCCCAAAGTCTAGATTGAGCTATGTAAAAGTCATTCACATTATTTAACTGATGTACTGTACTGGTGCTTACATGGACGTTTTGTGCAGGTGCTTTGAAGCACCTTTCATCAGGGAGTAGGAGCAATTGGATTATTTTTTTTCATGAGACAATCAAAAGCATGTAACTAGGTCTTGTTTTGGTATATAACTATTGCAGCTTTACAATAGATTTTATTTGAGAGGAAAAAAACCCACTAAATTATGACAGACACCCACTAAAGTATGGGTTTCAGGATTTTCCAACCATACAATTAGGGTATTTTTCATTAAACTTAACCAAGTAGTAACTGTTGATTTTTCCTGTACATGACAGTCTGAGACTTTTTCATTAAATAATATTGAAAGATTTTTAAATTCAAAAAGAAAAGAAAATGTGATGTTCTGATGTATGCTACTTATTGCATGAAAAGGTATAATGACAATTCTTTGTTCATATTATGCTTAGGCACTAGGCTAAACATACAAAAGTTATGTCATCATTTTATTTTTAAACAAAATTGTAACTAACCAGACTGTTGATTTTTGAACTATATATAGTGACAGATGGGTATTTTAAAAATAAGATCCTCCTCAACCTCCAGTATTTACCTAGTTTCTTTCATGTTATATATGCCACATGATATGTTAAAAATATTAAAATTAAACATTATCTTATATATAGATAATACCCAAAGTAATAGCACTAATCTATATGGCTCCCAGGTCTTACAGTCGTTCCTGGTAGGGGGTGAGCTCCAACTTCTGGACCAACATTACCCTGCAGAGTGGTGTTCATCCCCAGTACTAGCTTTCCTGTAGTTCCTGCTTTCCTTTCAAGTTCTTATGGAAACATCTGCACTCCCTGTGTCTAATCTTTGTGCTCACACTCTGTTTGCTAATTAGAATGTTGTTTCCCACTTTTGTCTGGAGAGCTCCTCTTCTTTATTTTCTCTCTTTAATATAAAGCTTTTCTTTGTCCTTAGATAAAACTTTTCATAGATGAACTCATGTCAACGTGTACCATTTATCCGCCTTTTGAAGCTGAAAGTACATTTCCTTGGATGTAGTTGATACTTTTGAATTGTTTTTCCATTAGTAAATGAATTTAGAAGGGAAAGAATTAGGATTTTTAAGAAAGTAACTTTTTTTAAGTATAATTATTAGAAACCAAAGGCTTTATT
>NW_006201037.1:6082-6996 GCF_000334495.1 Tupaia belangeri chinensis | reverse complement strand
CAAGCATCCTTGAAAAGGAGTAGTTTCAGTCATTTCGAGGGAAGACTGACTGTGAGGTAAGTAAGTATAGATATCTCCCTGAGAATTGTTGATGGTATAGACAAGAGAGAACTGGGTGATAAATGAAGAGCATGGGATTTCAGGAAGTTTTGTTTCTTTTTCTTTTTTTTTCCTAATCTTAAAACAGATGCTTCTAGACTATGTTTATATGCTATTGGAAATGATCCAATAGAGAGGGACTCATTTATTATATTTAAGTTTGTTTTAAGGTCTAAATATTAGAAGACTTAAAACATTATCTTTTTAAATATTTACAGTAAGCTGTTAGTAATAGTTCTTAAAACTTCTATTCATGTGTAGTTTCATGGTAAGAGGGCATTCATTCAAAATTGCCTTAGAAATGGAATATCCTAAAGCACTCCAACACATAAATGATGACTTAAAAGTTAAATTATCATACATAATATTTTTTTAGAGAGAGAGATATTTTTTGCTATACAGTGCATGCACTTGCCAAAGAGAAAGAGAAAGAGAAGTATAAAGTGAGAATTCACTCCTCAGGGGGTATGGCCACACTGAAATCTCTTCTCCTGCATTCTTCTCTTGGGATCTTGGGAACACATACACACGTGCTTGGCTCAGTGTTAAGTCATTGGGTCCAGAACTTGAACTGCAATGGATTATGTGGTAGTCTACCAGCATAAATATTACACCATCTGCTCATCCCCGTGCGTAGATTTTTTTTTCAAACAATATGAAGAATAATTCACCAAGCATTGGATTGTTCACCCACTAACATGGAATGTGAGCTGGGTTTAGACTGCCGTGAGACAGGCTGGTTTTACCCTACTTATGGCATACAAAATACAAACATGTAACCAACTGAACAGATTTCTTTTTATTTTTTCCCCCTA
>NW_006201037.1:5176-5935 GCF_000334495.1 Tupaia belangeri chinensis | reverse complement strand
ACTTGAAGTGCACAGACTGACATGTGGGAATCCAGTGCCTTAACCTTCCCAACACCTGCTGGCCCCTATGTCAAATAGAATTGAGTCCTCTTTGATGAGTCTGTGTATTACAGTTCCTTTGACATTGTCATTGTGAGTAGCTATGATTCCCCAAGAGACTCTGAAATATCAGTTATATCTGCCAAATATTCATTTAGACTCTTGTGAAGTGAAGAGGATTTTATTTAAGTTAAATACAAGTGTGAACTAAAGACAAATTGTCACAGATTATTACTCTCCAGTTACTAACTCCTCAAGTATAAAAAAAACTGGTTTTGCAGACCAGTAATGTCATTAATTCATACTATGAATTTGATAAGAGTTTGGTAAATATATGAAATAACAGTTGAACAAAAGCATGTATCTTGATATATTTCTTTTATAACAAAAAAATTCTAGGGCCAGCAGGTAACATGGTGGTTAAGAGTGCTGGACTCCCACATGGCCAACCAAAGTTTGAGTCCCAGACCTAGTGGCTTCCTTTCACGCTTTCCCTCTCTCCCTATCTCATTCTCACTCTGTCCCTGTATGGTCAAATTAAAATAAATAAAATTAAATAAAATAATTCTTAAAAAATTCTAGTTTATTGTGAGCAGATTTCCAAAATGATCTATGTATAAAGTCTTTTTATTTTTAAAAATCCTTTTTTTTTGGTACTGATCCTTGTGGCTATGAGTTAGTATGGCTGTGGGGCAGTTCTTTTCTATATTTGAGGTGACT
>NW_006201037.1:4283-5164 GCF_000334495.1 Tupaia belangeri chinensis | reverse complement strand
TGACTTTGACCAGATGTTTTCTGTTTAGAAGTTGCCTTCTGGGCCAGCTGGAGGCATGTTAGGAATGCTGCCTTGATCCCACAGGTTCAACTACATGGTTCAAGTCCCAGATCTCACAGCTAGAGAAACACATTGGGCATATGTGCTTGGATGCCCAAGATCTCTAAGAAAAGAATAGAGAAGAAGGGATTGCAGTGCAGCCATTTCTTCAGGGCTCTCTCTCTCTCTCTCTCTCTCTCTCTCTATCTCTCTCTCATCAAGCACCTGCACCCACAGCAAATTAAAAAAAATAAAAGTTGCCCTCCCCCAAATATGTTAGAATAAAAGCTGTTACATAATTGTAAACTGTAGACTTATTTTTGAGGTTTAAATTTAAGGTCAAAAAGAATTGTGTAATGATTGATGTCAACAATTTCTTTTTTTAGCTGTTTAGTTTTAGCTTGAGGATTTTTTACATATCTTTTTAGATGATTGTCACTTACACTTTTGCTTTTGGTCATTTTATGGGTTCATAATCAACTCCTAACATAATGATCTCTAGTGGAAACTTTTAGTTTTTCTAGAAATTTACATAGGCATATAATAGCAATGTTCCTATGCATGTTGTTTACTCCATGAAAAATAATTACAATTTTCTATTTATATTAGAATTGGTACTAGGCTAAACATACACACAAGTTGTCTAGTCATTTTATTTTTAAACAAAATCATAGCTAACCAGATTGTTCTCCTTATTATTTTTTTTTTTTTTTTTTGCTATAGGGCACGTGTGCTCACCAGACAGAGAGAGACAGAGAGACATAAAGTGAGAAATCACCCACCAGGGGGAATGGCCATGCTGCAATCCCTTCTCTTCCATTCTTTTCTCAGGATCTTGGGCA
>NW_006201037.1:1416-3535 GCF_000334495.1 Tupaia belangeri chinensis | reverse complement strand
TGGAGACTGATTCACCTTCTGATGGTCCACCATGCGTGAATGCTGACAACAGTTTACATGAAAGAAATCTGGAAGAAGAAAGGTAAACATCTGTAACTTCTTGATTCTCCTGTGAAGGAATATTTGCAGTGGTTACTTTTCCTAGAAATAAAACCAGGCCACACAAGAGAACACTTGAATCTTGATGCTGTTGAAAGGTTGACAAAAATGAGAGCAGGTGTCCTTGATAAGGACCAGTTTCAGTAGTTTCCAGGGAAGCCTGACTTGGAGGTAAGTAGAGCCATCTCCTTTGAGAATTTTTAATGGTAGAGGCAAGAGAGAACTCGGTGATAAATGAAGAATGTAGAATTCCAAGAAGTTTTCTTTCTCTTTATACTCTTAAAACAGATGTTTCTAGACCATGATTGTATGCTGTTGGAAATGATCTAACAGAGAAGGACATGTTTATTCAATTTAAACTTGTTCCACTGTCTTAGTATTAAAATGCTTAAAACATGATCTTTTTTTCACATTTACAGCAAACTGTTAATTATTGTACTTAAAGCTCTTTTTCATGTAGGAGGGCATTCATTCAAAATTAGTTCAGAAATGAATAACCTGATGTACTTCAACATATAAAGGATAGCTTAAAAGTGAAACTTTTGGAGCCAGCTGGTTGCCTAGTGGATAAGGCACTGGACTACCACATGGCCCACTGTGACTCGAGTCCTAGACCTGGTGGCTTGCTTTCTCACTGTCGCTTTCTGTTTGTCTCTAGTTTAATTAGAAAATAATAGTAGATACAATTAAATAAGTTTTTAAAAAGTTAAACTATTATGCTTGAATTTAAAAATTGTTTTTGAGTAGATTTTTTTCTTATGGCACATGAGCTCACTAGTAAGACAGAGGGACAGAGAGAGAGGGAAGGTGACAAGTCCCCTCCAGGGGGACAACTATGCTGCAATTCCTTCTCCACCATTCTACTCCTGGGTTCTTGGGCATGCACGAACATGTGCCCAGCTTGATTTTCAAGCCTCTTGGTTCAGCACTCGACCTGTGATCAGCCATGTGGAAATCTAGCAAGTAACTTCTATGCTATCTGCAGGCATCATAGATCATTTTAAAAAATATGTAATAATAAAAACAAACACTTAAGGCAGACTGAATATATTTCCCCCCCCCCATACTTATAGGGGCATGTGTCCTCTCCAGGGTGAGAGAAGGCTGTGGTGGGTGAGAAAACATTGCCGGGGGAAGGTCATGCCACAATCCCTTCTACTACAGTTTCCTCTTAGAATTTTTGGCAAGCACACACTCACAACCAGTGTGTCCTTCAAGCTGCTGGGATCACGACGTTAACTGCACTGTCAGGTGAGATCCTAAACCTCCAACCACTTTCTGGCCCCTAGCCTGAATAGAACTGAATCCTCCTTGATGAGTCTATGTATTAGAGTACCTTAGACATTATCATTACAAATAGCTGTGACTTCTTAAGATACTCTAAAATATCAGTTCTCTCTACCCAGTAGTTGTTTAGATTCTGGTGAACAGGGGAGGATTTTGTTTATACACAGCAGAAAAATAAACTATAAACACACCGTCATAGATTATTTTTTTCCAGTTATTCAGTTCTTAAGTATAAAAACGCATGTTTTCCTGTACCAGTTCTGTCAGTAATGTGTAGTATTAGTTGAATGTATGAAATGATAGTCAAACAGATGAATGTCTGTTGATGCATTTCTTCATATCTATAAAGTTTTTATTTCCAAAAAGAATTACTGTTATTTGCTATAAGGTGCATGCATTCACAAGAGAGAAACACAGCCAGAGAGAGAAAGAGAGAGGGACAGACAGAGGTAATGTAAGAAATTGCCCCCTTCAGGGGGGTTGACTATGCTATAATCCTGTGTCCTCTCGGTATTCATACACACATGCCTGGTGGAATAGCCATGCCACTGGTCTGGGACTCAGACACAGTCATCCATGTGGGATCCAGCACTCTATCCTCCATTCCACTACTGGCTCGTCTAAAAAATATTTAATGATTCAGAAATTACTGTGTATAATTTCAGGTAGAAATCGGATAGTCTTGGGACCATCAGATGACAAAATGGTTATATCACTGGACTCCCATGTAGTC
>NW_006201037.1:0-686 GCF_000334495.1 Tupaia belangeri chinensis | reverse complement strand
TAAGAAAAAGAAGAAGGTATTGTTAAAACAATTATCTAAAATGTTATTGGCATTGAAAAATACATTGTAAAACGTAATGTTGAAAAAAAATAGAAAATATTCCATTGTCAAGACATTTACTCTGAAAAAGTGAATATGAAATAGCAGTCATCGATAGAAGTATTCTTCTGACCATAGTTCTTTTAAGAAATACTTTGTGTTTTTGCTCATTTAAAAAGATGTATAATGATGACTTTTGTATATTTAGTATATGCTATAAATATCTGAGGAACATTTTGCTATACTGTTAGTTGTTTATAGGTCAAAAGCCAAATAAACTCTATGGATAATCTTGATGTCTTTACTCAGTCATATCAGGCAGCCTCAGAGGACCATGACTTGCCTCACTCTAATTACAAGAATCCTGCAGTGCTTAGAGTGGACTCTAAAGGTAGGACCTATGCATAAACATAAGGCCTTATTATGTATGTTGTGAAATTGATGCACACATGGCACAACAGGGCCCAGAGTGTACAGTGCTGTTCACCACAGATGTATGCTTTAAAGGAGAGTGAGAGCTACTGTATATTGTACCCTCTTCAGCCAGAAAGCTGTGATGGTTTCCACTGTACTTTTCTCAGTGTGACAGACACTCAGTCTTTTTGTTGACTCTCTTTCCTACACCTTTCCCCAAGATCAGGTTACCC
>NW_006201036.1:1926814-1927711 GCF_000334495.1 Tupaia belangeri chinensis | reverse complement strand
GCTGGAGGCTGGAAGCCTGAGGTTTGGGTGCTGGCACGGTCAGGTTTTGGCCTGGCTCCCTCTAGAGTTTCAGACCTCAGGCTTCAGGGTGGCTCCTGCCGTGGCGCAGAGGGAGAGAGTGTGCTCCGAGTGTCTATTTGAGGGCCAATAATCCTGCTGCTGAGGTAGCACGCACCCTCATGACTTAACCACCTCCCAGACGCCCCACCACCTCACACCGTCGCATTGGGGGTTAGGATTTCAACATATGGAATCTAGGGTGACAGAATATTCAGGCTGCGACAGCCCCCACAACTGGAGTTGGCAAAGCTGACATTTCGCTGTTGGGGTCTTCTCTGTTCCCACCCTTGGACTCCGTCTCTTTCCTGTTTCCATATTTTCTCTTTAACCCTGTAGAAGCCAAGGACAGACAGGCAGCAAGGAGCCCACCTTCTGGGGGTGGCCCTGTCAGGGACAGGGAAGTGGGGGTGGTGACGTTGGGGTGCAATGAAACCGTAGTCCACTAGAGCGGAGACCTGGGGTTGTGGAGGGCTGAGTAATGATTCCATGCCTATGTCCCAAGGGTGTGGGAGGCTTCTGGAAGCTGGAGAAGCCAAGGGCACAACTTGTCCTGCCCGCCCCGCCTCCAGGAGCCCGAATCAGACCTCGGCCGCTGAGACTCTAAGGGGATAGATTTGTGTCCATCACTGTGTGTGCGCTCATGGGTACGGCGGCCAGAAACTAGTACACACACACGAGAGAAGAACTCTAGACACGCTACATCTGGGCAAGTTCATCTGAGCCAAGAACGTCTCAGGCCTCACAGCACCCTGTCCCAGAGGAGGTTCGGAGAGCTGCACCCAGTAACGTGGCCGGGCAGTGCTAATGGACAGCAAGAGAGAGAAGGGAAGCCGCTCC
>NW_006201036.1:1922236-1923942 GCF_000334495.1 Tupaia belangeri chinensis | reverse complement strand
ATTGTTAGATCAGTTGTGGGCTCACAGCAAACTCGAGAGGCAGGTACAGAGATTCCCTACACACCCACTGCCAGCATCCGCCACAGTGAGACCTTGTCAAGCCCAGGAGCCCACCCGACATGTCACCTCCTGGGGCCCACAGTGCACCCCAGGGGTCTCGTTTTCCGTGTTTAGTTTTAAAGTGTATTTATTTTACAGTCACTCACTGTACATCACTGCAGCTTACAAAATGAACTTTCCCATCCAGAATACATTGTATAATGGCTCAATCGAAGATAGTACTCCAGGGACCAGCAGTTAGCATAACGGCTATGTCGCTGGACTCCCACGTAGTCGACCACGGTTCGAGTCCCAGACCTGGTGGCTTAAACTCACACCGGGCGTGTGTGTGCGTGCCCAAGATCCTGAGAGGAGAATGGAGGAGAAGGGATTGTGGTGTGGCCATCCACCCCGGGGGGGTGACTTCTCGCTTTCTGTCTCTCTGTCTCTCTCTGTCTGTCTTGCGAGCGCACACGTCCTATAGCGGAAAAAAATAAAAAAATAAAAAACCTCCCCAAAATCCTGACGGGAAGGAGGACTGGAGGGAAGAATTGCAGTGTGACCACGCCCGCTGGAGAATGCCTTCCCAGCCTCTTTCTCTGTGTCTCTCTGGCAAGCGCGCACATAAACAGTAATAATAAGAAAGAAAGTACACATTGACAGCGCCTAATTACCTTTAATTGCTCCTAAAGAAACCTATTCTTTTTATAGAAACACAACCTTGAGGTTCTAGGAAGACACCGAGCATGTCAGCTACAGGGAAGTGGGTGGCGACCAGCCCGTAAACCAGGGGGCGATCGTGGCTGGTTGGTTCTACCCAGCGAGAACGACCGCAGCCCCCCAGAAGCACCAGCCTGGACGCTGCTTGTCTATCAGAGCCACCCCCGTCTTGAGCACAGTTGGCATGTTCTATTCTTTTTTTTCCTAAAAATTATTTATTTTATTTTCCATTACTATTATTATTACTTAATTTGCTGTAGAGCACGTGTGCTCACTACAGAGAGAGGGGCCATGAGAAAGCAAGCCACCAGGTCCAGGACTCAAGCCATGGTTGGCCATGTGGGGTCCAGTGCCTTAGCCACCATGTCACCTGCTGGCCCCAGTGTCCTGTTATCTATCGCTCCATCTTCCCCGGTGTTTTCCACAAATCATGCCAGCAGGTTTTATTTCCATCTTCTATTTACACTGACATTTCCCCCAGGAAAACATTCAAGGGACTTGAGACTGGCACTTATTTTAACAGTCAGTATAAAACTGCTCGTTAACCTATATTAATGTTCGTTAAAATGTGGGATAATATTAAAGTCCTGTCGTTACACTTATCTCCATAATAACTGCCTCTTTCCCAAAGCAGAGCTGATTTCTTATGAAAAGGCTTTCAGGAGCCAGCAGTTGGTGTGGTGCTTAGGGTGCTGCGGTCACGTGGCCAACCGCAGTTCAAGTCCTAGACATAGTGGCTTGTTTTCTCACTCTCCACCCACCCCACACCCCCATCTCCTGGGGAGGGCACATGCCCTATAGAAAAAGCAGTTTAATTATTGTTTATATTATTATAATTTTATTATATTTTCATGTTTATATATTACTATTTATTCATGTTTATATATTACTATTTATTTAATTAATAAAATTAAATAAATAATTCTTTTTTTTAAAAGGCTTTCAGT
>NW_006201036.1:1903106-1905105 GCF_000334495.1 Tupaia belangeri chinensis | reverse complement strand
CAACCGCAGCTCAAGTCCTAGACATAGTGGCTTGTTTTCTCACTCTCCACCCACCCCACACCCCCATCTCCTGGGGAGGGCACATGCCCTATAGAAAAAACAGTTTAATTATTGTTTATATTATTATAATTTTATTATATTTTCATGTTTATATATTACTATTTATTTAATTAATAAAATTAAATAAATAATTCTTTTTTTTAAAAGGCTTTCAGTAGGTTGAGGCCTAGAAAAATTGGCCAAAGTTTGTCATGGTTTTTGACTCTTTTTTCTGTTCTGTGAGCCTTCCTGGGCTGGGACAGACACTCACTCATGCTCCTGTAAACAAGCTGAAATTTCTGAAAGATGCCATTTCTTTTTTCTTTCTTTCTTTTTTTTTTTTTTTGGAGAGGTTTTTGCTGTAGGGCACATGCACTCGCCAGAAAGACAGAGAGAGACAGAGAGATAGAAAATGAGAAATCACCCCCAGGGGAGATGGCCATGCTGCAATCCCTTCTCCATTTTCCTCTCGGAATCTTGGGCATGCACACACACGTGCCTGGTGTGAGTTTAAGCCACCAGATCCGGGACTCAAACCCTGGTCAGGTACATGGGAGTTCAGCGACATAGCCATTACGCTATGCTGGTCTTGAAAGGTGCCATTTCTTTGGTTGTTTCTGACATCAGGTCCTAGGCAGCCTTTCCATCCCTGATGCTAAGATACAGAAAGTAAGAGACAAATATAAAATGCAAATGTGGGGGAGAAAATAAGACAGCCTCAATGAAGATATAGAAAAGAGACATTATAGTTCATCTCACTGTGAGACTGTGGGGTCATAAGCAATAATTTATCACCAACAGAAAAGACTAAAAAGCTGGAGATGATACCAAAACACAGGCCTGCATCTTCACATGACTTAGAACACCTGAAGTGATTGACACATCGGGTCAGAGGTTGGCAGGTGGCGTGGGGGTTGAGGTGCTAGACTCCCACATGGCTGACCACAGTTCAAGTCCCAGGCCTGGCAGTTTTCTTTCTCACTTCCCCTTTCTCCCTCTGTATCTCTCTGGTCAAATAGAAATAATAATAATAATGGTGAATAAAGTTAAATAAAACAAGTCTTATAAAAAGATATCTTCTATGAGAATAGGCTGACTCCTAGATTTGATCATAAACGTAGAAAATGTTTAATTCTCTTAAGAACAAATAATTTTCTTTGACTTGATTAAGGAAAGTAACTACTCAAGACTTCGTATTCTCAATTACATATTTTATTTTATTTATTTTTTTTTAAGAGTTGAAAATATCTTTATTTGCAGATGACACGATGGTACACCTAGAAGACCCAAAGGTATCCATGAAAAAACTTCTTGAAGCAATAAGTAAATACAGTAAGGTGTCAGGATACAAAATCAATATCCAAAAATCCATAGCATTTCTATTTATGAACAACAAGTTGAACGAAGCAGAGCCGAAGAAAGGAATCTCTTTCACCGTGGCCACAAGGTATATAAGATACCTAGGGATAAACCTAACTAAGAAAGTCAAAGACATTTATAAAGAAAACTATGAAAATCTTTTTTTTTCATGTGTATTAACTTTATTTCCTTTTAGCTGTATTCTATTCAGTTAATAAATGCATGTGTTTCTTTTTTTTTTTATTTTTTATATTACATTGGATTACATATAACTTTACATTGACTTCCATTGCTTTTTCAAAAGGGAATGCCATGCATGTCAGTCAATACAGAGGCATCGATCTCCCCGCTTTATCATTCAAAGTCTTTTCCATGCATTTCCCAATAATTATTATTATTATAATTTTTTAAAACAATCACTATTTCTCATTTTGCTTGTTAATTAAAAGACTTCACCCATCATGAAATACTTCCCAGACCAGTCCAGTTGAGAATACTATACACGTCATCTTCAACAGATAATAAACCATATCTGTTTCTCACTAACATCCCCTCTATTGTTCACTTGCTATCTTTCTCTATCCTCTTCTCTTTTTTTTTT
>NW_006201036.1:1869061-1902814 GCF_000334495.1 Tupaia belangeri chinensis | reverse complement strand
TCCCATCTAGAATAAACTGCACAGTGACCCAATCAAGCATGTTATCATCAATAATAATCCACTTCTACTTTCTTGCTTATGCACATATATATGTTTTTTTTTCTCTTCCTCTTTTTTTAATTTTTTTAAATTTTTCCTATGTTTGTCCCTCTGCCCTGTCTCACTCTCCCATTACAATATCCCTGCTATATACAGTTGTCTTCCAGAAGAGTTACTGAAAAAGTGATACATACAAGTAAAGGGAGAGAGGCCACAAGTTCCAACCATCAGCTCATAAAGTTTTTGGTAATAGGGAGCATAAACTCCACTCAGGGTTGGATAAGGAAGGGTCTCCGGCAGATCCACAAGTGTAGGTGAGTCTCCAAGGAATGCAGTTTCAGGAAAGCAGTTCTGGTACACAGGGATAATTATCAGCTGATGCGGCACAGCAGTCATCTTGTAGTTACCAGGAATGGTGTTGTGGGGGTCTGCAGTGTGAGTTGTCCTTGGGTATCTGGCTTCCTTAAAAATGGCAGAGTAGTTCTTGTTTTCCCCTGAGGTAATGCAGGGCTGGTAACTATCATCTTCTTAAGTTGCAAGTTCTTCAACCTTGTTTTCGGCCTCCGGGCCATCCCGGGCCAGAGAGGCCGGGCAGGAAGGCCCCCCGGCCCCGTGGCGCGCCCTAGTGGGGGGGGCGCCGGCCAGGCCGTTCCCAGGGCCCATATTTTATTTTTTATTGCTCACCAGGCTTGTGTGCTCACCAGAGAGAGAGGAAGAAACAGAGAGAGGAGAAGGCAACCCCCGCCCCCAGATGGGGCATGGCCATGCCACAAGCCTTTCTCCTTTATTTCTCCCTCCTGTTGGGTTTAGGGTGCTCACATGCATGCACCCAGTGTGTTTTTCTAGTCACCAGAGCCTAGATTTGAAATGCAGTTGTCCGTGTGGGAGCCATCTCCCCTAACCACTAGGCTATGGGGCCAGCCCAATTCGAGATAACTTTCAGTATTAATGAAGACATTGAAATTGCACCACCCCTACCTTGGGAAGTATCATGAGCAATGCACACCGCGTAGAACATGACCACCTTGAGTCCCCTTCCCAGAAGGGCTGGGACTTTTTGTCCCCTCACTCCCTAGCGAGCTGATGCTGTCATAGGAAAATTAAGGAGTAAAGCAAACTAACGCAGCCACTGGGCATCCGAAGAAATATAAAGTTTACTACAGAAAGAACTTTGAAAAAGAAGTTTCTGACTTCTCAGAAATAACTCTTCCAGGATGCAGTCTGGGTTCTACGGTCATCCCGAAATAAAGAGGTCTGACCCCCGCTTGCCTAGTGAGCAGGAGGAAGGGAACATTCACCCTGAACTTGGGGTAGACCACCGGGAGCAACAGCCTCAGACGCATCTAACCAGTGCTCCAAAATGACAGAGTTGGGGGTTTTCTTTTTATGGAAAGGGGCCAATGGAAGAATAGAGAAGGGAAAAGTCACACAGTTGTGTTTCAGATGTTCATGTGACTAACACCAGTTTACAATGTTAGCATGAAATTGTCTGCGTGTCACTTCGAGGTGGAGATTCCATGCCTATATCGTCCCACAGCCCGGAACACTGGGACCAATTCCTCTGACTCCCTAATGGTCAGCTTGCACGGCTGAAGTCTGCTGCTTACAGCTCTCTCCGGGTCTGCTTAATTTTATTTATTTATTTACTTATTTATTTAGACGTTTGCTATAGGGCATGTGCGCTCACTGGAGGGACAGAGAGACAGAAAGCGGGGGCACCAGCAGTTAGCGTAATGGCTTTGTTGCTGGACTCGCATGTGATTGACCGCGGTTCAAGTCCCGGACCCGATGGCTTAAACTCACGCCAGGCGCGTGTGTGTGCATTCCCAAGATCCCGAGAGGAGAATGAAGAGACAGAAAGCAGGAAATCACTCCCCCCAGAGAGATGGCCACGTTGCAATCCCTTCTCCTCCATTCTCCTCTTGGGACCTTGGGCCAGCACGCGCATGCGCTAAGCATGAGTTTAAGCTGCTGGGTCCAGGACTAGAACCGCCGTCAACTACGTTGGAGTCTAGCAATGTAACCATTATGTCAGCTGCTGGTCCTTGGGTCTGCTTAATTTTAAATGCCTTACTAATCTTATTTCTGTTCTGTGTGTGTGTGTGTGTGTGTGTGTGTATCGTATGTATGTATGTATATGTATGTACATAAACAACAAAAAAAAAACAGGAAACACATTAGAATATCAAGTTGGCATTGATAACGGAAATACAGATTAAAAGCACAGTTTGATACCACTACAAAACCACCAAAGGAGCTAAGATTTAAAAGATAGAAAATGCCACGAGTTGATAAGGATACGCAGGAACTGAAAATCCCACACTTTACTGAGGAGAGTGTGAATGGATAAAACTATTTCAGGAAACTGTTGAGTAGCATCTTCTGAAGCTGAACAAATCATACAACCTACAATGCAGCCGCTCAGAGCACAGTGAGCGAGTGCAGGTGGGCACAAGGGCTCGGCAGATTCTTTGCTAACAGCCAAAATCTAGACACAGTCCAGTACGGCATACGGGAGAGTTTTCCCTTTTTTGTACCCTGTAAATTTACTATCTGTTCTATTTAATTTCTTTTTTTCTTTTTTGCCAGAGGCCACGTGTCCTCACCAGGGAGAAAGACACAGAGAGGGAAAGAAGGAGAAAGCACCGACAATGAGGATGCTCATGCCACAATCCCTCCTCCATTCCTCCATCCTGTTGAGATCTGGGCACACTGTGCATGCACCAGGTGTGTTTGCAAGCTGCCAGGGCTGAAATTTGAACCACAGCTGGTCACGGTGGGATCCTGCTCCCGATGTTCTGTATTTAGCCGCTGTGTTATGGGCTAGCCCTACATTAATATCTTTTCAATAGGGAATGAAGCCTCCAGTTGTGGTGAAGATGGAGTCAGCATACCCCACCCTTTCTCTCCCACTGAATGCAGTGTAAATCCTTGAAATGCAGAACAGCTCCCTGAGGACTCAGGCAATACATGGTAGCAGACCGATCGGACTCAAGTAAGACCAATCCCACAGGAAGCTTCTTAGACATTTTTCCCTTTGCTGTGCTCTGGACTGAATTCAAAGGCAGCTTGAAAATTGAAATGCCAGGTATGGGTAGAATAAATTCTTTTTTTTTTTTTTTTTTTTTTTATGGTGGTTTTTTTTTAGTTTTTTCTATAGGGCGCGTGTGCTCACCAGAAAGAAACAGAGAGACAGAGAGACAGAAAGCGAGAAATCACCCCCCAGGGAGGATTGCCATGCTACAATCCCTTCTCCATTCTCTCGAGATCTTGGGCATGCACGTACATGCGCCCAGCGTTAGTTTAAGCCACCAGGTCCGGAACTCGAACCACAGTGGACTACATGGGAGCCCAGTGACATAGCCATTATGGTAACTGCTGGTCCCGGTATGGGTAGAATAAATTCTGAAGACACCTTCTCTTTCTGACCCACTTTTCACAAGAAGGAAAGGATGACCCAGAGAGCAGAACCAAGAGCTGAGGAGAGGAAAATCCACTCCTGTCCAGAGAGCTAGCAGAAGCACACACACCTGCCAGGCCAGCTCACAACTTCTGCAGGCAGCAACCCCTTTCCTCTCCTACTCCACATCCCCCTTTCTGAACCACGTCTACGGCTGTCTCCCATGCCTGAACAACTGTTGCATGTTGGTGTGCTGGAGCAGAGATCTTGGCTCTTTATTCCTTTGCAAAATTTATTTATTTTTATTATTATTATTTATTATTGTTCATACATCCAATACATCACTTAGTTTGTAAAGAGATTTTACCCAACACAATATATGCCACACAGCAGGTGAGTTGAGAATACTACACAACATCACCAGCAGGCAAACAGCCATATCTGGGGAACACAGATGTCTTACTTCTCCATTTCCCCCAAATATCCCTTCCTGCACTCTTCCCCTCTCCCAGTCTCCTTCCACTTTGTCCCCAGTGTCCAAAATAATTTTTCATGCTTTTATGCCCTCTAGTCTTTCAGCCTCTACCATAGAGTGTAGACAGTTGGTAAGTGGAGACATACAATGTCTATTTCACAGTCTGACTTACTTCGTTCTGCAGTAAATTTTCCATGTTCATCCATTTTCTATCAATTGCCAGGGTCTTGTTGGTTTTTTTTATGGCTGAGTAGTATTCCATGGAGTATATGTGCCACACTTTCTTAATCTGTTCATCTGTTTGTGGACATTGGGGTTGGTTCCATGTCTTAGCAATCGTGAATAATGCCACAAAAATATTGTCATGCAAGTGCTTTTCTGACTGAGGGCTCACCTTGTCCTTGGGTAGATACCCAGGCCTGTAATTGCTGGATCATATGGTAGCTCTATTTGAAGGTCTTTGAGAAACCTCCAAATTGTGCTCTACAGTGATTGGACCAATTTGATTTGCATCTCCCTTATGATGAGGGATGTTGAGAATTTTTTTCATATGCTTTTTTGGCTGTTCATATGTCATCCTTAGAGAGTTGTTTATTCAGCTCATTTTTCCATCTTTTTAATTGGGTTAATAATTTTCTTCTGAGTAAGCCACTTGAGTTCCCTGTGTATTCCGGTTATCAGTCCCTTATCTGAGGCATAGTTAACAAAAATTCTCTCCCATTCTGAGGGTTGTCGATTCACACTAATTACTGTGTCCTTTGCTGTGCAGAAATTTCTTGATCTGATGTCATCCCACCTCTATTTTGGGGATTATTGCCTGTGCTTTGGGGGTCTTACTTAAGAAGTCTTTGCCTACCCCAATGTCTTCCAGAGTTTCCCCAGTATTTTCCACCAGTAGTTTTATAATTTGTGGTTTTAGGTTTAGATCTTTGATCCACTTTGAGTGGATTTTTGTTAATGTTGACAGATAGGGGTTCAGATTCATCTTTGTTCAGGTGGATACCCAGTTTTTCCAGCACCATTTGCTAAAGAGGTTTTCCTTTCTCCAATGGATTGACTGTTACCCTTTGTCAAAGATCAGTTGGCTGTATGTTTTGGGGCTTATTTCTGGGGTCTCTATTCTGTTCCATTGTTCCTCGTTGTCTGTTTTTGTGCCAATACCATGTTGTTTTGATTATCACAGATTTGTAACATAGTTTTGGGTCAGGACATGAGATGATACTCACTCTACTCTTTTTATGTAGGTTAACTTTGGCAGTATGGGATCTTTTATGATTCCAGACAAATTCTATGATTGTCTTTTCTACATCTGTGAAGAATGTCTTTTGTAATTTTATAGGGATTGCATTAAATATGTAGATTAATTTGAGTAGGATTGCCATTTTGATTATATTGATTCTCCCAATTCAGGAACATGGATAGGATATCCTTCCACTTTTTTGTGTCATTTTCAATTTCTTTTTAAAGATTTTAATAGTTCTCCTTATAGAGGTCTTTTACTTCCTTGGTTAGTTTTATTGCTAAATATCTTATACTTTTGTGGCTATAGTAAATAGGATTACTATATTTGTGGCTATAGTAAATAGGATTTGTGGCTATAATAAATAGGATTACTGTATTTGTGGCTATAGTAAATAGAATTCTTCAGTTCTGTATCCGTCTGTTTGTTTATGTATAGAAATGCTATAGATTTTTGTACATTAATTTTGTGTCCTGGCATGTTATTCTATGCATTTATTACTTTGAGAAGCTTTTTTGTGGATACTATTGGGTCTTCTATGTATACAATCATGTCATCCACAAATAGAAATAATTTCAACGTCCCTATTGGAATGCCTCTTATCTCATTCTCTTATCTGATCGTATTGGCTAGGACTTCCAGTACTATATTGAAAAGGAACAGAGAGAGTGGGCAGCCTTGTCGTGTACCAGTTTTTGGTGGAAAAGCTTTTCCCTTTTCCACCTTCAGTGTAATGTTAGCTATGGGTCTTTCATAGACGACTTTCATTGTGCTGAGAAACGATCCTTCTATGGCGATTTTACTGAGAGTCTTAATCATGAAGGAATGTTGTCTTTTGTCAAATGCTTTTTCCACATCCATTGAAATGATCATGTGGTTTTTATCTTCCTTTCTGTTAATATGGTGTATTATATTTATGGTTTTGTGTATGTTGAACCAATCTTGCATCTCAGAACTAAAGCCTACTTGGTCATGATGAATAATATTTTTTATATGCTGTTGAATACGGTTAGCAAGTATCTTGTAGAGAATTTTTACATCTATATCAGAGATGTAGGTCCGTAGTTTACCTTTATTGTTGTGTCCTTATCCATTTTGGGAATGAGGGTATGGAGGTTTCATAGAATGAATTTGGAAGGATTCCTTCCTTTTGGATCTCTAGAAATAGTTTGAATAGAATGGGGGTTATCTCTTCTTAAAAAGTTTTGTAAAATTCGGTGACGCCATTGAGACCTGGACTTTTCTTTGCTGGGAGGTCATTTGATACTGATTCAATATCATTGCTTGTCATAGGTCTATTCTTGCTTTCTATGTCCTCCTCAGTCAATCTTGGTAGATTATACATATCCAGGAATGTATCCATCTCATCCAGGTTTTCTTCTTTTTGGAATACAGTCACTCATAGTATCTTCTAATGATGTTTTGTATTTCTATTATGTCTGTTGTAATGTCGCCTGGTTGAGAATTTGATATATCTGGTTCCTTTCTCTCTTGTTCTTAATTAGTCTAGCTAATTTGTTTGTATTGTCGATCTTGTTTATATTTTCAAAGAACCAACTTTTGCTTTCATTTATTTTCTGAATAGTTTGCTTATTTTTCTATTTCATTTATTTCTGTTCATATCTTTATTATTTCTTTTCCCTTGACATTATATGAATTTTTCCCCAATTTCCTGAGGCATGGTATTAGGTTGTCCTTTTGCCACCTTTTTTATCTTTTTCTTATGCACACTCATTGCTATTAACTTCTTTCTTATGACTGCTTTTTCCGTGTCCCATAAATTATGGAAGCTCATGCATTCGTTATAGCTTGTTTTCATAAATCTTTCTATTTCAGTCTTAATTTCTTTTTTTTACAAGGCTGTTTTTTATTTTAATTTATTTATTTACATTCATTCACTATACATCATTACAGCATACAAAATGAGATTTCCCATCCAGAATACACTGTATATTGGCTCAATCAAGTACATCAACATACGTGTTATCGTCAACAAATAGTTTTCCATTTCTTCTTTCCTGTATATTTTGCCTTTTTTTGCCGTCCTTGATTCCCTATCTCTCATGCTCTGCCATGTCTCACCCTCCTCCTGCACTGTCTCTGGTATCCATGGTTGCTTTCTATGCCTTCTCGCCCCATTTTATTTATTCACTAATGAATTTAATTAATCTAAATATTTCCAATAGCAAGCACAGCTGATATATACATACCCATGAACACAAGTCTGACTTTAGGCATAATCCTCAGTGAGTAAAATGAACATACTATGAAGTAGCAACTAGCTGGGGCTATATAGCTTACTGCAGTCATCAAATATGCATTGTTTTTCATTTCAAGAAAAATAATTTTCATGTTTTTTTTTTTTCTCCTGAAACTTAATTTACATTCATCACCTAAGCATCGTCACTATATATATATATATTTACCCCTATGTCTGACCCTCTGCCCTTTTCTACCCTCTTCTCACACCTTCTCTGGCATCTACCGTTGTCTTCCATTCCTATTCCCCCTGCATTTTACTGATCACACAATTTCTTAAATAATCTAGTTACTTTCAATAGCAAGGTCAGCCCATAATTTGAAGAAAAGCAGTTTTGAATTGGTAAGGGAATTTGCTTAAAACTTAAATCGTGGAAACAGGTTAGTATTCTGTTCAAATAGTATGTACATGAACCTATTGACAGCTCAAGACAAGACAAAACTCTTAAAACCAGACAACAAAGCCTAGAAGAAAAGTAACAATATTTTAGTCAAAAGTCACAGAATGTTATTTCACTAGTGCAGTCTCATGTACTTAATCTATCTTTCTGTTGTGGTTCTTCCTGATTGAATTCTGGGATATAATACTCAACTCTAGGCTTGTCCCTACAGTTACGTTGGCCATTTTCTAGATTTTTAACTTTTATTTCTGTGTGTCTACATTTAATTTTCCTGACATAGCACTCCCTTGAGAACTTGGAGATATGGTCTGGTGCTGGTAAATTCTTTCAGGTTTTGTTTATCTGAGAATGTTCTTGCCTTTTCCTCCCAAATGAAGGATAATCTTGCTGGGTACAGTATTCTTGGTTGAAATTGCTTTTCCCTTAACACTTTGAATTTATTTTCCCATTCTTTCCTTGTTCACATTGTTTCCAATGAGAGGTCTGCTGTTAGTCTGATGAGATAGCCTTTGTAGGTAACTTGCTGTTTCTCTCTTGCCATAGTATCTTGACTTTGTCTGTGGTTTTGGTCAGTCTGGCTATAACGTGTCTTGGAGAAGATTTTCTTGGGTTTGTTCTATTTGGGGTCCTTTGTATTTCTTAGAACTGGATCTTTGAATGCCTTTCTAAGCTTGGAAAGTTTTCTTGCAGGATTTCATGAAATAGGTTATCAATGCCCTTATGAGTCTCTTCGCCTGCTGGGATGCCAATTATCCGGATCTTTGTTCATTTGATGATACTTAGTATTTCTCATATATTATTCTCAAATTTTTGAACAATTTTCTCAGTCTTCGTGGTGGATTTTTCTATGCCAGCCATTTTCTCTTCTATGTCTGAGATTCTATTTTCTGTATGATCTAGTCTGCTTTTAATATCTTCAAGGGAGATTTTGACTTCCTGTATTATAGCCTTCATCTCTAACAGTTCCATTTGATTCTTTTGTAAAGTGCCTAATTCCTCTTTTAGATCTCGCAAGAATTTTCTCACCTCCTGGAACTTGTCAGCTCCTTTCTCCTTTCTCTTCTGCAGTTCATTGTCTCTCTTCTCTTCCATCTCTGTTAGTTTTGCCATTGTGAATGTTCTAAATTCTTTATCAGACATTTGTATGATTTACATTGAACGGTCTGTGGATGAAGAGGAGTTATTCTTTTCCCTTAAAGGAGAGGTATTTTCTTGCTTTCTCATATTTCTTGTGGCCCTGCAATGATTTCTAGTCATCTGATGGATAGTGTGTTTCTTCCCAAACTTCAAGTTCAATGTGAGCATCAAGGAGCGTGCAGAAACGGAAACAGAGATAGAGAAACAACAGCAACAAAAGCAACCAAGAAACAGAGAAAAGGAGAAGAAAAAAAACTAAAAAAAAAAAAAAATTTAAAGCAAAAGGAAAGGAGGGGCTGAAAGCTGAGAAAATGATTTACCTTAATAATTTTTTTAAAAGGGGGAACCAGCAGTTAGCATAATGGCTATGTTGCTGGACTCCCATGTAGTCGACCGTGGTTCACGACCCGGACCCGGTGGCTTAAAACTCACGCTGGGTGCATGTGCGTGCGTGCCCAAGATCCCGAGAGGAGAATGGAGGAGAAGGGATTGCGGCGTGACCATC
Source organism: Tupaia belangeri chinensis (assembly GCF_000334495.1). Lineage (NCBI taxonomy): Eukaryota > Metazoa > Chordata > Mammalia > Scandentia > Tupaiidae > Tupaia > Tupaia belangeri. Next base: position 1,893,358 of record NW_006201036.1, on the reverse strand, counting down.
GTCCCGGGGAGTGATTTCTTGCTTTCTATTTCTCTGTCTCTCTCTGTCTGTCTGGTGAGCGCACGCGCCCTATAGTGAAAATCTCTCAAAAAAAATTTTTTTAAAGGAAAAATTGCAAAAAATATGAGAAGACAGAGACAGAGGTAGAGAGAGACATAGGCAGAGGCAGAGAGAAGGCTTGAGGGAGTTCCTACCACTCGAGTTTGTGGGCTGGAGGCTGAATTATCAGTAGAAAAATCTTCATTTCGTTTTTCCCTGAAATCACTAGTTCTCAGGAGCCATGAAGATGTCTTCTGAAGGCCTGTTCCCTTGCCTCTCCTGGATTTCAGTCTTAATTTCTTCAGTAGTCATGAAGTCATTCAGAAGTAGGTTCTTTAGTTTCCATGTATTTGTGTATTTTCAAGGGTTTTCCTGAGATTAATATCAAGTTTAATTCACCATTGTGAGAGAAGATGCTGGATATAGTTTCCATATCGTTGATTATGTAAAGACTGGTTGTGTGTCCTATCATGTGGTCACTCTTTGAGAACATACCATGCAGGGCTGAGAAAAATGTATATTTTGTGGGTTTTGGGTGGAAAGTTCTATAGATGTCTGTCAAGGTCATCTGATTGATGGTATCATTTAGGCCCTGAATCTCTTTTCTTATTTTTTGTCTCATCGATCTGTCTAAAGGAGATAATGGGATGTTGAGAACTCCAAGAATTGGTGTGTTACAATCTATTTCTCCTTTTAGATCCAGCAGTCTGTTGTTTACATATTTTGGTTCTCCTGAGTTGGGTGCAGAGATATTTATTAGTGTTATTTTTTCCTACTATATAATAGCTTTCTCTGTCTCTTCTTATGGCTTTTGTTTTAAAGCCTATTTTGTCCAAAATCAGTATAGCGACTTCCACTCTTTTTTGGTTTTCATTCGCATGGAATACCTTGTTCCAGCCCTTCACTTTAATTTATGTATGTCTTTATCCATGAGATGGATTTCTTGTAGGCAGCAGATGGACGGTTTCTGATTTTTAATCCATTCAGCCAGTCTGTGTCTCTTATTTTTTGGAGAGGTTTTTGCTATAGGGCACATGTGCTCACCAGACAGACAGAGAGAGACAGAGAGACAAAAGGTGAGAAATCATCCCCCAGGGGGGATGGCCACATCACAATCCCTTCTCCTCTTTTCTCCTCTCGAGATCTTGGCACACACGCACACACGCCCAACGTGAGTTTAAGCCGCCAGGTCTGGGACTCAAACCATAGTCAACTACATGGGAGTCCAGCCATTATGCTAACTGCTGGTCCCCTCATCTGTGTCTCTTGATCAGAGAATTTAATCCATTAACATTCAACATTATTATCGATATTTCCAGACTTGTCCCTACCATTAAGTTGGCCATATTGTTGGTTGTTTTTTGTTCTCTTATCACTGTCTGTCTGACTTTAGTTTTCATTGTATAGTACTCCTTTCAGAATTTTTTTAAAAGTTGGTCAGTAGTTGTTAAATTCTTTCAGGTTTTGCTTATCTGAGAACGTTTTTATCCTTTTTTTCCCAAATAAAGAATAATCTTGCTGGATATAGTTTTTTTTGTTGAAATTGTTTTCATCTAACACTTTGAATATAGTTCCCCATTCTTTCCTTGTTTGCATAGTATCCAATGAGAGGTCCACTGTTAGCCTGATGGGATAGCCTTTGTAAGTGATTTGATGTTTCTCTCTTGCCAATCTTAGTATCTTGTCTTTGTCTGTGGTTTTGGCCAATCTGGCTATGATGTGCTGTGGAGAGGATCTTCTTGAATTGATTCTATTTGGGGTTCTTTGTATTTCTTAAGTCTGAATGTTTGAATGCTTCTCTAGACTTGGAAAGTTTTCTTCCAGGCATTCATGGAATAGATAGATCATCAGTGTCATTACTTTCTTCACCTTTTGGGATACTAAGTATTCGGATGCTTGGGTATTCCATGGTATCTAGTATTTCTTGTATACTATCCTCAGTTTTCTTGACTGTTTTCTCAGTATTGTTTATAATTTTTCCTAGGTCAGAGGTTTTGTCTTCTACTTCCAAGATTCAAACTTCTGCATGGTCCAATCTGCTTTTAATACGTTCGAGGAAGGATTTTATTTCCTGAATCACAGCCTTTATATCTCACAGTTCTGTTGTACTCTTCTTTATGGTGTCTAATTCTTCTTTCACATCATGGAAGGATTTCCTCGTCTCTTTGAGCTCAATGTTCCTTTTCCCTTGCATCTCATAGTTTTGTTACCATAGATTTTCTGAATTCTTTTTCTGATATTTTGGTGACATCATCTGTTTTCCCAGCCTGCAGATGTGTTACAGAGTTCCCTTGCTGGAGACGTATGACTTACATGGTTCTCTCATCCTGGCATCTCTTCTCCAATTTTTAGTCATTTGGTAATATGTTCACTTTTGTCTATAGATTCTGTAACTGTGAGCTCGGGTGTTTCCCTTTGCTGTGAAATAATTCAGTGCTATTTTCTCCCTTCTACTGGGTCCTCCAGTGTGGTAATCACATGAGGAGTTTTAAAATTGGATTTATGAACATGGGTTTCACTCTTTTGACAAAGCCAGTACAGTAAGGGGCAAAGAATTATCTAAATCTCACGAAATTCTGATGTTTAGCTACTATGCATCTAGACTTATCTAAGTAGTCAGTAAGGGCTGGGCAATAAAATAAGAAGGTAAGGTAAAAAAAAAAGAAAAAAAAGAAAGAAAGTAGGAAACAGAAATAGGAAGAAAAGGCAAAGAAAAAGGAAGGAAAGAAGTAAAACAAAAAGAGGAGAAGAAAGCAGAAATCATATCATGGAAAATAAAATTGAGTTAAAAATGGAAAACAGCATTGCGCAGCAGAGGCAGAGCTGGAGATGCCTGCAAGGATTCTGTCCTAGGTGAGGGAAGAAGAGACAAATTAGCAAGAGAAAGGCACAAGGGGACAGAAAGCTGTTTTTTAAAAGAGAAAAAATAAAATAGAAGGAACAGAAAAGAACAAGAGGGAGAGACTTTACCTACCTGGCTAGCGCTGGGGTCTGGAAGTGGGGGCCCTGGGGGACTTTACAATCATGAAGCTGAACCCAGGAAGGGCAGCAGAAGCAGAGATGGCGAGGCCTGCTTTGGCTTTTTATTCTCACAGGACCACACAGAGTGAGGAGAGACTGCCCCAAGTGCTGGATTTAGTGGTTTCAACTCAGTACAGGGAGCCTCACCTGATCCACCCTGACATGCTTCGGGTGATGTGTTTTGGGCCTCTGAGCCTATGCTGTAGGATGTGCCTACTGGGGACCTTGGGAAGGAGGGATGTGCAGGTCATTTGGGAAGGATATGAATCACTGGGGACTGGAGTGAACTGTGGCCAACAGAGCCTACGTTGATCTCCAGAGTGGGCCCCATTTTCTGGTGCCCATGCCCTTGAATATCCCATCCTGAGTTTGTATGGTATAAGTGGCTTTCTTTGAGGGATGGCTTTCTTTGAGGGATGGCATTGCTTTATATCGGACTATCTTTCTCTTTAATGGCAAAGGGCACATGTGTGTACACGTGACAGAAAGACAGATAAACAGAAAGCACCCCCAAGGGGCTCCTCATGCCATAATCCTTTTCCCACCAAATCTCCATCCCTTCAGGATCTTGGGCACACACTGTGCCCAGCATGCTTTTCAAGTCACCGGTGATAGGACTCAAATGTCCTCAGCCATGTCAGATCTAGCGTCCTCTGTGCAGCGTGCAACTGCTGTGCTAGAGCCAGCCCCTGTGAGACTCCATCTGACTAACTGGCTAGAACTAGAGATTCTCCTCCAGGGTTTGGTGAATAATTAGCCACGTTAGAGAAGCTCTTGTGACAAGCAAAAGCAGGTGGCCTCCAGACTCCAGCTGAAAGTCAGCAGTCACACAAATGAACCCGGAAGTAGATGTTTTCCCAGTCAGGTCCCCAGATGGAAACACAGCCTGACTAGCACCTTGACAGCAGGTGTCAGAGGAGTGAGCAGAAGACCCCACACCATGTCTGCAGTGCCGACCCACAGAACCACAAGGCCACAGTGCATGTTTTGTTATAGACACTAAAGTCATGATAAGTTGTCATGCAGCGATGGAAAATAGATACATGAATTGAAACACAATGAGCAAAGGGAAAAATAGATGGGAAAACAGAGATGGGCCAAAACCTCAAATACCTGACAGACAATGCCAAAAGGTTTACTTCCATGTCTTTGACATTCCAGAGAAGGGGGAGATTGAGGTACAGTAAAAATGACAGCTGAAAAATTCCCTACGCAGCAGGACATAAATTTCCAGATTCAAAAGATTTAGTTAGCCCAAATAAATCCATGCTCAAATATGCCAAAATCCAAATGCTGAGAATTAAAGAAACTTAATTTTAAAATTAAAAAAATAAAGCATTACACACAGAGGAATGGTGATCTGAATGAGGACACATTTCTCATTGGAAACTATTTTTAAAAAGAAAGAAATCGAAAGACAGTGGAATAGGGCCAGCCATTGGCGTAGTGGTGAAGGCAGCTGGATCCCACGTGGCCGACTGCGCATTTTGACTTGTGCTTGGAAAATGTGCCAGGCATGTGTGCGTGAATGCTCGAAATTCCAAAAGGAGTGTGAAATGAAAGGAAAGGGACGGCAGCGTGAACAATCCCCGTGAATCCTCTCACTTTCTATCTGTCTGTCTCTCTGGCAAACACACACACCCTCTGGCAAAATGAAAATAGAAGAGAAGAAAGAGTGAGGAAGAAATTAAGACACTCTAGATAAATGGAAACTCAAGGAGTTCTCACCCTGAGACCTCCCTGCAAGAGAGTCCTTCAGGTTGCCATGTAAGCACCCTAGGCACTCAAAGTGCTATGAAAAAATGAAATGTCAGGGGGCACCAGCAGTTTACATAATGGCTATGTCACTGGACTCCCATGTAGTCCGAGTATGAAATAAAAGGGATTGCAGTGTGAACAATCCCCATGGATCCTCTCGCTTTCTGTCTGTCTGTCTCTCTCTCTCTGGCAAGCACACATTCCCTCTGGCAAAATTAAAATAAAAGAGAAGAAAGCGTGAGGAAGAAATTAAGACACTCCAGATAAACCGAAACTGAGGGAGTTTTCGCCACGGGACCTCCCCGCAAGAGGGCCCTCTAGGTTGCCATGGATGCACCCTAGACACTCAAAGTGCTATGAAAAAATGAAATCTCAGTAAAGATAAATACAATGGCAATTATAAAGTTAGTGTTATAATGATACTTTCTGACGTTTGTTTCTACATAGTGATTTCAATTAAATCAGTGCCTGAGTGCACCAAATCACTACAGGATGAAGAAATTACAGGATGGGACACACCCCAGTGAGGGGTGCTCTCTCCCTGTTCCTCTCTTGCGCACTGTAGTGAGTGCATGTGTTTCAGATTAAAAATATATTTGTGTATGAATATATTTATTGTATATTTGTGAATATTGTATATATGCACATTATGTAGTATATATGATAAATTTTATACAATTATATATTTATATATTTTATATATTGTAAGTGTATTATATATGGTGTATTTATGAATAAAGCATATCTACATATCATATATATAATTATATGTGTACATTTATTACTATAAAGTTATCATATATACATTATATATTACAAATAGTATATATAGTGTATTTAAGAATATTATATATTTATATAATGATATATGCATTAATAATAAATGTATATGTGTACATGTGTTATACATGTGTGTGCCCAGTGTACTTAATGTGGTTTCCAGACATGAACTGGGACCTTCCATGTTTGTCAGCCTCACACACTGTCTTGCTTTACCACTGCAGCATTCGACCCCCAAATTTCCTCTTACAGGGATGCCAGTCAATTGGACCAGGGCCCACCCTGAGGCCCTTATTTTATCTCAGTCACCCCTTCAGAGGCCGTGTCTCAGATAGGCACATTCTGTGGACCTGGGGCTGGAACTTCACCAGGAACCCTGAGGGACATGACGCAGCCTAATGATGACCTGATCATAACTCCTTGGGCAGATTTTGCATCTGTCGACTCCCTGTGGCCAGCACCTCCACTCACCTCTTCCTTAGCCCAGATTTGAATTACCAAAAGGAAAAACTCAGAACAGCAGCCAACTCCAACTCCACGTGTTCATTCCCAATTTTACCATGCCCCATACATCTCGCCTCCTTTACTGTCAGTCTCCTACTTGGAAACCGAGAGCTCTGGGAGGACAGGGCCTCGGCCTCGTGCTGCGCTCTCACGACCAAGTAGTGTCTGGCATGTAGTAGGTGCCCAGTAAATCCACACTGAATCAGAGAGCAGATAACCCAGCACCACTGCACAGGGAGTGCTCCTCTCTCTCTCTCGCACACACACACACGCACACACACGCCTCCAGTGCATGTGGCATCTACTGAGTTTTCCAGCCTGACTCATTTCTTGCAAAATGTCTTTATGCAGCTTTTGTCCATGACAGGGAAATTATACAAATGCTCTGTCATATACACTGAGAAGGAAGTATTGCTGCCACATTCTAAGCTTTACAAGGGGAGTCACAGAACATCCTCTGCCCTTCCATGCCCCGTGCCCTCTGTTCCCCTCGCACCTGTCTCTTAGTGGCTCCTTGACAGGCCGGTGTGCACGCTGCTCCCATCTGGAGCCCTCCTCCCTGCCCTAGAAGAGGCCCTGCCAGAACTGCGGTCTGCCGCATATACTCTTGCCGTTCACGTGTGCCTGTGTCCTGCCTGAGATGGATCTGTATGATATATGCATTAATAATAAATGTATGTGTGTCTATGTATTACACACGTGCCCAGTGCACTCAAGGCAGTCTCCAGACACAAACTGGACCTTCCATGTCTGTCAGCCTCACACAGTGTCTTGCCTTACCACTGCACGATTCGACCCCCAAATTTCCTCTTACAGGGATACCAGTCAATTGGACCAGGACCCACCCTGAGGCCCTTATTTTATCTCAGTCATCCCTTCAGAGGCCCTGTCTCAGGTAGGCACATTCTGCGGACCTGGGGCTGGGACTTTACCAGATATGCCGAGGGACATGACACAGCCTAACAATGACCTACCTGGTCATAAGTCCTCGGGCAGATTATGCATCCGTAGACTCCCTGTGGCCAGCACCTCCACCCACCTCTTCCTTAGCCCAGATTTGAATTACCAAAAGGAAAAACTCAGAACAGCAGCCAACTCCAACTCCGCGTGTTCATTCCCAGTTGTACCATGCCTTGTGCATCTCGCCTCCTCTACTGACAGTCTCCTGCTTGGAAACCGTGAGCTCTGGGAGGACAGGGCCTCAGCCACGTGCTACGCTCTCATGACCAAGCAGTGTCTGGCATGAAGTAGGTGCTCAGTAAATCCACAGAGTCAGAGAGCGGATGACCCAACACCACTGCACAGGGAGTGCTCCTCTCTCTCTCTCTCTCTCTCTCTCTCTCTCTCACACACACACACACACACACACACACACAAACACACACACACACACTCTCACTCACACACATGCGTGCATGAGCGCCTCCGATGTATGTGGCATCTACCGAGTTTTCCAGCCTGACTCACTTCTTGCAAAATCTCTTTATGCAGCTTTTGTCCATGACAAGGAAATTATGCAAATACTCTGTCATATACACCGACAAGGAAATACTGCTGCAACATTCTAACTGTTGCAAGGGTTGTCATAGAACATCCTCTGCCCCTCGTGCCTCTTGCCCTCTGTTCCCCTCGCACCTGTCTCCTAGCAGCTCCTGGACAGGCCGGTGTGCACGCTGCTCCCATCTGGAGCCCTCCTCCCTGCCCTAGAAGAGCCCCTGCCTGAGCTGCGGTCTGCCGCACGTGCACCTGCAGTTCACATGTGCCTGTGTCCTGCCAGAGACGGGTCCGCGAGGACCGTGACCGGCTTCTCCCCCATTCTGTCTCCCCCACGTATTTGTGAATGAAGAAAAGAACCTGGGACGATAACATTAATGCTCTTATAAGATACAGCTGCACGTATTCAGAAGCACGACTAAATGTGTTGACAAGATCCCAGACGCGCACACCAAATGCTGTGTCCGCCTGGCCAGGAAGGGACACGAGAATGGGCGTGGGGCTGTGGGGATGACTGTCCTGTCTTCTACTGCGTTAATCACTCCTGAGTTGTCACAACAGGGGAGCATAAGTAAAACCCACAGGAGCAAGGGTGGAAGGACATTGTGGTGTTGCTTTTTCACGGGGATTTTCCTCACGGGGAGTGCGGAAGTGTGTCAGACAGGCTGGTCAATAGTGTGTACGTGCCTGTTTGTTCCCTCAAATGCTCACTGGTTTTAGGACTGAGCGTCAATCCCAATGATGGACTCCCATGGGAAGGGCCCTGGGCTTGCACCCTGGTCCCTGTACATGCCAGGCATGTGCACGCTCATGGTCTGGGCCGCTGAGATGGTGTGGACCACACTGTGGAGACCCTGTGAGATGAAACAATAAATCTTTGTAAAAATTTAACAGTGGTTTGGATTGGGGACACCACTTATTCTTCATAGGAATTCAGCACTAGGATTTGAATCCATGTTCTTCGGGCTAGGAGGTGGCATGCAGGTTGAGGCTAGTTTCCCCATGGCTAACTCGGTGATTCAAGTCCCAGACCCAATGGCTTGAAAAACACACAGGGTTGGGACCAGCAGTTAGCATAATGGCTATGTCACTGAACTCCCACGTAGTCGACCATGGTTCGTGTCCCAGACCCGGTGACTTGAGACTCACACCAGGCGCGTGTGCATGTGTGCCCAAGATCCCGAGAGGAGAATGGAGGAGAAGGGATTGCGACATGGCCATCCCCCCTGGGGGGTGATTTCTCGCTTTCTGTCTCTCTGTCTCTCTCTGTCTGTCTGGCCAGCACACGCATCCTATAGCAAAAACCTCTCCCAAAAAGAAAGAAAGAAAAACACACAGGGCATGTGTGCATACATGCCCCAAATCCCAAGAGGAGAACAGAGGAGAAAGAACTGCAGTGTGGCCATCCCCCTGCAGGATGATTTCCCTCTCTCTGTCTCTCTCCAGTGAATGCACACACCCTAAAGTAAATAAACCCATGTTCTTTGTTTTTTATCACCAGAGAACACATGCACTCACCAGAGGGACAGAGGAGAAGGAGAGGGAGAAAGCGCCCCTTTGATGAAGTGTGGTCGTGCTGCAATCTCTCCTCCATTTCTCCATCCTGTTGGCTTGGGGCACACCCATGTGCCTGGCATGTTTTTCACACTGCAGGGGGCAGGATCTGAATGTTGACCAACCATGTACAATGGTCCCCTTGACCACTGGACCATGATGAGGCAGGCCCTGAAATCCACACTTAATCATAGGAACGACAAGAGGCACTGGATTCCCAAGTGGCCGGCTGCGGTTCGAGCCTCAGACCTGCTGGCTTGCTTTCTCACTTTCTCTCTCTCTCTCCTCTTTCTCTCACACTGGTCACATCATTTTTAAAAAATGATGATGATGAGTAAAATAAAATAATTCTTTAAAAATGTTTTTTAAATTTTAAAAATGAGCCTCCGCATGGCCTCCCAAGTGCTGTAGTGCAAACCTGCTGTTAGGAAATCCCACTCAAAGGAATCCAGCCAGGGGACGCTGCGTTGACAGACTAGCCCTGCTCCTTGTAGATCCCAAGAGATTTTGCTCTAGAAACCCGGAGCTTGATTCTAATCCAGCTACTGGGGAGACAGACTCGCCATGCCACTTTCCTTGGCCCCTCCTCTCTCTGCCTCCCTGACAGGAGGCCATCTGGTGTCACCACACACCCGAACACTCATGTGAATGAAGAGGGGGTGATCCATTCCCTCCAGTCTGTGATGCTGAAAACCAGTGGCTGCATTTGAGAGTTCGGAGTTTGGCACTCAAAACCCAGCAGAGCTGCATGTTAAAAATTGAATGGAATCCACCCCAGTCTGGGTACACACATCACCTGTGTGTGACCAGGAGCGGGGAGGTGGGGTGGGGTGTGTGCAGGCCACGGCAGTTCAGAGCCCACCTCGGGTTCTGGCCCCACGCTGCCCCACAACTCTTCTTTGAGCCCATCCCGAGTGACTGCATGGCAGCTCCTGCACTTGTAGGTGGCCTTCCGCCCATTTCACCTGACCTGACCAACCTACCTGTCTCCCCAGCTAGACTCAGTTCATTCGACCCCAAGACATAGCCAGATACAACGGCCTCTGTGAGGGCCACCAGGCAGAGTCAATGACAGGGAACCTCGGCGGGCACCTGCTAGGCCCCTTCATGTGGGGAAACTCAGGTCAGGTAAGAGGTCACTCACCTGAGGGCAGCCAGGCCCCAGAGGGCAGAGGGGGCAACGCTGACTCATGGGTCATGGTGCAAAGCTACTTCCCCTTGCCATTGGCCACTGTCTAGGAGGAAGGGAGCTGAAAGCACACTGCTGGCCGCGTGAGTTCCAACTAGATGTGGCGTTTCTTCCCCATGACCCGGATGCAGCCATTGCATGCATGTCTGCTCACATCTCAGCGGGGCCTTCTCAGGTCTCTGCACTCTCCTCTGACTCCTGGCAAAGGCACTCAGCCTCTGTCCCTGCCCGCTCTGGACCCTTTCCAAGGGTCACAGCAATGGCCAGGTATTGCCGTGCAGCCAGGTGTCCCCTGGTTATGACGCCCTTCTAACTGCAGGTACCCTCCCCATTGCACAGGTGAGAAAGCCGAACAGCGGAGGGAGTCTAAAACTGTGCTGAGCGCCTTAAAGCTCAGGACAAGGCGGATCCCCTACCGGGCCTGGGTGACATGGGCTCTCTCCGTCTCCCTCCTAGCCCAGCTCCTGAGATGCCGCCCTCCTAAGAGGCCCCAACCCCAGCGCTTTTTCCCTCTGGGCTTACACCATTCCTGGGGACCAAGTTGAGTCCAGAGCCCCAAGACCCTTGGCAACCTAACAGGGAGGGTGGAATTATGTCTCAGCCTCTCATTTGAAGAAATGTAACAGATGGGATAGGAGGAAGGGAGGGAGGGAGGGAGGGAGGCACTAAAGCAAAGCCCCTTCTGTAAGGACATGACTTCAGCCCAGAGATGGCCACAGTAGCACATCAGAGGGATGTTTAGACGTGTGCATAGATGAGGGAACTTTAAAAAGCCCATGGAAAATGGAAATGAAGTATAGATTTACTTACGTACCAACAAATCTGAAGGGCCAGCAGGTGGCACAGTGTCAAGGGGCTGGATTTCCACATGGCTGACTGAATTCAAGTCCTGGACCTGCTGGCTTGAAATCCACACTGAATGTGTGTGCGTGCGTGCCCAAGATCCTAGGAAGAGCATGGAGGAGAAGGGATTGCAGCATGGCCATCCCTCTGGGGGCTGTGGGGGGCAATTTCTCACTTTTCCTGTTTCTGTCTCTCTCCTCTCCTGAGGGTACCTGCACCCTATGACAAAAACCTTAAAAAAAGAAGAAGAAGATTGCAATCCAAGGGCCAGGCAGTGACACAAGGATAAGGTACAACACACCGTGAGGCAGTCCCACATGGGGGAGATCTTGGCTCAAGTCCAAGACTTGAGCGTGCCTGAGACCCGGGTCTGGCTGAGGCTGGGGTCTGTCTCTGTCCTCTCTCTCCCTCTCTGGCTCATGCAGAAGATAATCCAATAAATAAGCTTTAAATTAAAAAAAAAAAAACATAGTTTTTTCATAATACGTACTTTCTGTGAACTTTCTGAAGACCCCATACACACACACACAAAACCACACGCACACATATGCATAGACACACAGCCACGCAAACACGAATATGGATGTGTGACTACTTGTAGGTGTGCATAAACATGAGAATATGTGTGTGAAAGCGAACCAGCCGCCCGGTTCCCAGTGGGAATAAAGGCAGGGTGCTGCTTCCTGACATGAACCACCTGCACCCTCCAGTGGGGCAGCACGGGGGCACGTGGCCAACAGCCTGACCGCAGCACCCTGGCAGCCACCCGCAGGGCGGGGTGCTTGGGCCTCTTCCTCCTGCTTAGGGACATGGCCTGCTGAGCAGGGCCAACCCGCCACCCGGCCTCTGTGCCTCCATGCCTGCTGGTCCCTGCTCGCGACCCGGGTCTCATTCCCCCCATTTCCTTAAAGGACTCGGCTGCACCTACAAGCTCTTGGTCCAATTTGTCCTGCCCGAACCCCCACGGGGCCTGCAGTTGTTTTTTCTGGTCCCGCTGAGCTTGCAGGGGGCACTGTGAGGCCAGCCACACACCCGTCTCTACACATGTCTACACGTCCAGGTACACGCCTCTCAGCACGAGAAGGATGTTGGGAACCCACCTAGAATGGGAAGCAGAAGGAGAGTTCAAACACGGGGCTTTTTGCAAAAACGTTTTCTTTTAAAGCATTCGGATTTTCAAAAGTTGTGAAGACAGTACAAGTGAGTTAGTGCCCCTCTGTGCCAGGCAGGGCTAGCACGGAGGGGCCGGGAGTCCTACCTCTGCAGGAGGAAACAGGCACGTGGGCTCAGAGAACGCCCACTCACAGTGGGAGAAAGGGGGACAGTGGGATGGGACTGCGCCTGCGCTGCGGCCACCCCTGCACCCCCTCTCCTCTGTCACCAAGCACACTTCTCTCAGTCAGCTGTCACCTTCAGAATACCATTTCCTTCCATCCACACCCAAAGACCTGATGATTTTGATTTACCTGAGGGAGCAGGCACTTCCCAGAGAGACAGAGACAGAGAGAGGACGAAGCAAGCACCCTCCCAGTGGGTGTGGTCCTGCCCCAGTCCGTCACTCAGTCCTGCCAGGGTTGGGCAGCGTGCACTTGTGTCCAGGCTGTTTTCTGAGCCACCCGGCAGGGTTCAAATAACAGTCACGTAGGGTCCTGTTCCCTGACGCACCAGGCCGCAGAACTGGCCCGTTTCTTTTTAGTTATATTTATTTATTTCTCCCATGAGGGAGAGGCACACAGAGACAGAGAGACTGAGACAGCACCCCAAGTGGGTCTGAGGGCTGTGACCCGCCCCACCCTCAGCCAGCCACAGGTCAGCCAGGAGTGTGTGTGGCCTATGCAGGGAGAGCAGGTGTGAACAGCTCTCCCGTGGTGCCTGCTCCGCAGAACGTCACATTTTTAAAAGTGTTTTATTTCAACTTCTGTTACACATTCCATCGCATGTGTCACATAGCTTGCAAAGTGGATATTCCAACACGTATACACTTCTCACCAGCCCAGTTGAGACTACACACATTCCTCCACAGATAATAGCCTATTTCTTGTCCCATAAATGTCTTGCCTCTCTATTTTTCTCCTTAATGTCCTTCCTCAGACTCCCCTTCTTCTCCCACCCTCTTCCCACCCACATTTTACCACAGTGCCACCGCCAGGCCCCTGGATCTGGCGATTTTACCTTTATCGTTCTGCATAGAATGAGCAGCGGGGTAAAAACAGGAGCCCATCAGTGTGCCCTCCTAAGACAGTGCAGCCCCCACCGCGCCTGCGCAGACACTCGCCCACAGTCCGGCTGGCGTCCTCATGTGTTTTCACAGCCTCGCTCACTTCTGGAGCGTCCTGCACACAGCCTCTCTGTTAAAGGTGTCTCCTCTGACCTCCAGTGAGTCTGCGCCATCTTTTCCTTCCATAGGAAGTCAGATGTGTTTGTATTAGAAATCAGACTTTGACTTGGTTTGGTTGTTCTCCTTTATCAGGGTGAAGTGATGTCTGTGTTTGGAAATCAGGTGGAATTCTGGTTGCAGGAGGTGGAGGGGCCTGGGGTGATGCCACGGCTCCCCTCTGGGTCAGCTGCAAGGCCTGACTGAGTGGCGGCTGCTTCAAGAGTCACCTGGGCTGGCCCAGTGAGCACTGGAGGCCTGGGAGCTGGCAGGGCTCACTGGGTCACTCAGGAGTCACAGAGACCCCTGCCTTCAGTTAGGCTCAATGAACGTGGAAGGAAGACTGTGTACTTGTTCTCTGCACTCAAATATGTACCTGATTCGCCCCTCGACATTCGCAGTAGATACTCTCTTTTCAAGACATGGCCTGCTGTGTCACCCGGGCTGGCCTCCAACGCTCAGGCCTCCTGCCTCAGCCTCCAGAGTTGCTGGGGTCACCGGTACATGCCACCTCACCTGCTGGAGATTCTCTTCAGGTGCACAACAGTGGTATTATGGAGCACTAAGACAAATCAACTTTAAAAAATAAATCAGAGCGCTGATTTGTACAAGACTGAGTTTTATTAAAGATCAATACAATTTATCTTAAAATAGCTGCCGTGGGTCACTTCTTGACCAAAAGAAATATGCGGAGTGGGCTTCTACCTCCTAGCCTAAATGAAAGTGACGTCAAGTGACTTCCGGAGGTGAAGCTGCCAGAGAACTCTGCACATAACATACAGGAAGTTAAAGGGGGGGACCTTTAGCAAAACCGATATCTCAGCTCTCCCACCCTAATGGGTCAAAAACTGAAACAGTGGCAAACGTGCACGAACAGTATCTTTCTGAAATTCCTTCAAATGTGAAGAGTAAATTTCAAGAATTGCAGAAAAAATATTCTGAACAGAAATATTTTTGAGTCTCAAGATTCATAGGGAAAAACAGAAGACATTCCTGAAAAGATAACTTGAAGAATGAAAAAGAATCTGAGTGCGAGTCCTCAAGAGAAGCCCACGGGAGAAGCTTACACAGTATTTTGGAATCAATCATACGTTTAAAACCCCAGTTGAGGGAACCAGCAGTTAGCGTAATGGCTATGTCGCTGGACTCCCACGTAGTCGACCGCGGTTCGCGTCCCGGACCTGGTGGCTTAAAAATCTCATGCCGGGCGCGTGTGCGTGCATGCCCAAGATCCCGAGAGGAGAATGGAGGAGAAGGGATTGCGGCGTGACCATCCCCCCTGGGGGGTGATTTCTCGCTTTCTGTCTCTATGTCTCTCTCTGTCTGTCTGGCGAGCGCACGTGCCCTATAGTGAAAAAAAAAAAAAAAACTCTCAAAACCCCAGTTGAAAAGAAAGAAGATGAAAAGGAAGACTTTGAGAAGAGGGTAGACCAGGCTGTGCAAGAGAGAAATGCTGACAAGGTGGGGGAACTCGGCAAACAACTGGCTACTCAAGAGGTTGGCATAAAAATTGCCAAAGGAATTGCCCGTCACAACTGCGTAAAAGCAAAGAAGGAGACTGAAAAGTCCTAGGCTGCTCGAAAGAAGAAGAAACTCGCATGGGGGGTTGCCGTGAAGAAGAGATGGGAAGCCAACAGCGACACGGGCTGCGGGCACCCTGCCAGAGTTCTTCAAGGCAGTCGTAGACATCCCTGCTCATTTTCATATGTCAAGAAAGTGACAGAAATGGGGGGGGGGAGCATAAAATTTGAGAGCTGATTATCAACTCCTCCATCTTTTTCCATCTTATTGAAGGGAATGAGACAAAGCTGTCGGTTGTTCGTGTGAGAAATCCATGCATTACGTACAGAATAAAAGGATTTACTTATTTACATAGCCGTACCGTACAAACATGGGTTTTGGTGTTCATCCCTTTGGTATGCCACAGTCCTGAGCTCCTTATGCTTCTTTATCTGTACAGCCGTCCTGTGCTCATTCTGGTATTATGTCTTTAAGACTGGCATTTGTTTATAATGGATTAGTCATAAGTGCAAAAGAGCCTCAGTTGGTACCATCTCTTTACAAATGCTTTATTTGCCTGAGTGTAATAAAAGTAGCGAGTTTATACTCGAAACCACAAAGTTGATATGTGATAGTCACATAGTAAAAGCAATTGATTCATTTCTGTGTACCTTCAGGTACATCATTACAATAAAAGAGGGAAAGAATGCTAAAAACAAAACCAAACAAGAACCACATAGTTATCTGGGAGACACCAGGACACCCACCCCAGGAAGCCTCTGCCTGAGGGCCCCTGCAGACCAGAACCGTCCCGGCCCCCAGTGCCTCCTCTGCATTCATGCATTCAGAGCATACACAAAGTTACACGCTGAGGTTTTGTAGGTGAAGCTGAGTTCTGCAGAGTCATACGAGGGCATGCCTCTCCCAGAGGGGTTGCTCCCTCGGAACACATCCTTCAGCTGAGATCTGGAGGGTGAGAACTTGCAGGGAGAAGTGAGCACCCCAGGTATGAAGAATGACAGGTGACCAGACACACAGGCAGAGGAAGGGAAAGGCTCGTGGGGAGTGCAGACAAAGGGGTGGCTAGAGCCTGGGCTTTATCTGCTGATGCGACAGGTAGGGCAGCACATCTGGCTCTGCCCAGCTCTCCTGAAAACAGGACTCCATTCATCCAAGCCCTGGGCAGACATCCTTTGGTCTCAGAAAAGGTGGGCCACTCCCCAGACCCACAGCGTGAGTTATAATTGGTCAGCTAATCCTATCCTTTACAGTGACATGTCAGGGCTGGGCATGTGACCACTGCGCGTGAATGGAAGCTTGCTGATGGTTCCTGTGCAAGGTTGGGTTTCCAGGCACAACGTCAGAACCTCAGAGGAGAGATGCTCTTTGCCCTGTCCCTGTCTTCCCGACTTTAACATGACTGCAAACCACGCCAGCCAGCATCAATGGCAAGTCTAACAACACAGAGCCAGTGTGCCAAGGATGGCAGAGGGAACTGTGGAGAGCCTGGGTCCTTAACACAGCCCAGCCACTGAACAAACACAGACCTGCTTCCCTCAGGGTTGTTAGCGTGGGGATCACTAAGGGCCTCTGAGCTTTAGTTGATGCGTGCTGCTGTAATAAACTTCCTTAGACTGGGAAACTTACACGGAAGTTTATTGGCTCACAGTTCTGGAGACGTAAATCCAAGGTCAAGGGGATAACAGGTTGGGTGATTCTAAGATGGCATATTCTTAAACACTTATTCATTTATTTATCAACTTCTTCTATGAGCCAGAGAGACAGGAAAAAAGAGATGGAGACAGGAATTCCATTACCAACAGGGTGTTGACGCTATAGTCCACTCTCAAACTCAGCCAGTCCCGTATTTAAACATCAGAAATGAACTGAGAGTTCTAAAGAAACATTATCTGGCTCAGTCTTGTAGCACAGTCGGAAATGAACTGAGCTGCAGTGCTGGAAGCCACATAGCTGACCATCGGTTTAGATCCCCAGGCCAGCCTGAAAACATGCCAGGCATGCGTGCAGGCACCCAAGACCCTGACAAGCTGCAGGGCCAGGGAAAGGGATCACAGCATGACAAGATCCTGTTGGGGGCCCCCTTCTTTCAATCTCTGTCTCAAGTACACACTTTCTATCATGAATAAAGTACATAAGCCTAAAAAATCAAAAGAAACTTTATCTAAGGAAAAGTTGCAGGATTCAAGGGTGTGTATGAAATACTATTTGACATATTACACAGTTAAAAGAGATTTAAAGGATTTTCAGTGTTGATTTTCTTAAACTGACAGGCTGACTTTGGACTCAGATAGAGATACCTCTGCACTGCCCACAGAGATGGTGCTCCACTGTTTAATGTTCATAAATTAAACAGCGCCTAACACACAGCACTGAGTGTGCTAGTTAAATCATATATCGGGACAATTAAAGACATATGTGTGGTTTAATTTTAATTCAAATAGTATACTTGTCATTGTTTAAGAATTCACATGGAAGGACAAAGTTTATAGTAACAAACATCAATCTTGATCCCTCATCAGATTCTTATTTTCAAAAGGCAACCACTTTTGGGAACCAGCAGTTAGCGTAATGGCTGTGTCGCTGGACTCCCACGTAGTCGACCGCGGTTCGTGTCCCGGACCCGGTGGCTTAAAACTCACGCCGGGCGCGTGTGCGTGCGTGCCCAAGATCCCGAGAGGAGAATGGAGGAGAAGGGATTGCGGCGTGACCATCCCCCCTGGGGGGTGATTTCTCGCTTTCTGTCTCTATGTCTCTCTCTGTCTGTCTGGCGAGCGCACGCGCCCTACAGTGAAAATATCTCAAAAAAAAAAAAAAAGGCAACCACTTTTTTAGTTATTTCTTCTGACAATGTCCTCATGTTTGCAAATAGCATGCTCTTCGCTGTGTTTTAGTGTTTGCTACTGCTTATGAACAACTTGGGAAAGATGAAGACGTGGCTCTTTTATCCCTATCTCTTATTCCTGTATTTTACTTTCCCTATTTTTTTACTTGCTGAGAGATTTTATATCATTTTACCTTCCAAGATTTCTAATATATTGTTTCTCTGCCATCTCCCACTCCTGCTTACTGCCTTCACCTTATTTCTCCAGGTTATTTTTGTTTTTCATTAGTAAGATTTTTTTATTTTAGAATAATTTTAGATTAAGGAAAAATTTGGGAAGTGTCAGCAGGTGTCATGGAAGGTGCGGGCTAAATCTCCTGTGGTCTAATGTTCAGTTCTAGTCCTGGTCCCGAGGGACTGAAAATCATGCCAGGCACATGTGTATATGTGCATGCCCAAAATACCGGGAGAAGAGTGGAAGAGAAGGGATTGTGGTGTGGCCATTCCCCCTAGGGGGTGATTTATCAGTTTCCCTCTCTTTCCATCTGCTTCTTTCCAGTTAGCACATGTGCCCAATGGCAAAAATAAAAAAATAAAAAATAAAAATAAATAAATAAATAAATAAAACAAAACTAGAAAAGTCAGGGGGTAGTAGAGAGAGTTTCTTTGCTAAGAACCCCATTCCAGTTACACTCACATCTTTGGAGTGTCTTTAATGTTCCAAGCATTTTTGTCATCTCAAGTTATTTGCACTTTGTCTTCTTTCATCTCATATCATTTACCAAACATCAATGCATTCTCTTACTTTATTAAGAGTTCTATTCTTGAGTTCCAGGAAATGACTCAGTGGTACTACAATTGGACCCTCATGGGAAAGGTCCTGGTTCACTTCCTGGGACCTCCCTGAATACATTGAACATTGAACACACACACATGCCCATGCCCAGGTCAGTTAAGACAGGGTGGACTGTGGCATGGGAATCCCATTGGGGGTGTCTCTCTCTAAATAAACTTTCTGTTCTTTTCTTTTTCTTTTTTTTTTTTTTTTTTTTTTTTTTTTTTTTCCCTGGGGCACCTTCACTTCAGACAGAGAAATTTTTTTGGTAGAACATGTGCGCTCACCCGAGAAATGAAGTGACAGAGAGACAGAAAGAGAGAAATCACCCCCCAATGAAGATGGCCATGCTGCAATCCCTTCTCCTCCTGGGATTTTGGGCACATACGCATATGCATCTGGCGTGAGTTCAAGCCACCAGGTCCAGGACTCCAACCATGGTTGACCATGTGGGAGTCCAGTGACCTAACCATTATGCCATCTGCTGGTCTCGCTCAACATGTTTTTCAAGCTGCTGAGGTCAGGACTCAAACCACATCCAGCCATGTAGGATGACGCTGTCATTAGGCCATGGGGCCACCTAGCCAAGTCATCTTTATGTTGACACCTTCCAGATTTACATCTGCAGCCCTGATCCTGCCCTCAACTCCAAACCTGTTTATCCACCAGGGCCCTTGCCACCTCCTCAGGCAGCCACGTGGATGCATCTCACCTCACACACCCAGAACCCAGTGCCTGCCCAACCTGAGTTCCAACTCGCCCCTGCCACTGCCCGGCTCTTGTCACTATCAACACCCTTCCCAGAGTGTCTCAGACAGGACCTGAACTGCTCTTTCTGCCTCATGCCTTATTCAGCCCATCAGCAAATGAAAATAAGTGTTTCTGAATGCCACTTCTCTACGGCCCCTCTGCCTGTCCCTGAACCAGTCCCATGGGTTACTGTCATTACTGCTAACTAGTCTCCCTGCCCATGCTCCGGGGCCTGGCCACCAGGAAAGCTCACTGCTGCCCCTGCCTTGGGGGTTTATCTCTGGCAGCCTCCTCCCTTCCAGGACTGTGGCTCCCTGCTGTGACTGGTTTCCAGGTCACTTTGCCATACTTGTATCCTTGTGCAGCTTCTTCCATGAACTCTATTAAAGACCATCTGTGGCTGGAAGGCCACAGATGGCATGGTGGTTAAATTGCACCTAGTCGACCCTGGTTCAAGTCCCAGACCTGGCAGGTTGAAACTCAAACCGGGCACCTGTGCATGTGTGCCCAAGATCCTGAAGAGAAGGGATTGTGGCATGGCCGTCCCTCCAGGAGGTCATTTCTAGCTTCCTGTGTCTCTGTCTCTCTCTGTCTTTCTGGCAAGCACACACATGCTATAGCAAAAATCTCTCTTAAAAAAAAAATCCTGGTGGCACAGGCAGGAAGGCACTACCCCAAAGGGTTGTGGGTTCATGTCCCTGGGCTATCTGAACACGCTGGGCAGCCCTGCTGGCTGGCTACAAGGCTGGGAGGGGAGGTTGTGGCATATTCTCTCTTTCGTTCCCTGGGAATAACAAATGAACTTTGAAAAAATGTTTTCAAAAATTATACATGTACCCAAGATCTCTGTGAGCTCGAGGGCTGAGGAAATGGGATTGTGGTGACAAGACCCTGTTGAGAGTCTCTCTCTCCTCTTTCTCATGCTGGTGCACACGCTCTCATGAATAAAGTAAGCTTTTATTTTAATGTGCAATTGTTAGGGAGTCCAGATTTCAGAAAAACTAGCTCTGAGAATAAAAGATACAGCATTATTCATTTCAGAGAGAACTGCAACCATTATGATCTATTCATTGTTCTCTTTATTGGAACACAGCAGCTTGCTGGGTGAAGACTGTGATCTGTTGGGAACTTGCAGTTAGCGTAATGGCTATGTTGCTGGACTCCCACATAGTTGATCGCAGTTCGCGTCCCGGGCCCAGTGGCTTAAAACTCATGCTGGGCACGTGTGCGTGTGTGTCCAAGATCCCGAGAGGAGAATGGAGGAGAAGGGATTGCGGTGTGGCCATCTCCCCTGGGGGGTGATTTCTCGCTTTCTGTCTCTCTGTCTCTCTCTGTCTGTCTGGTGAGTGCACGTGCCCTATAGCGAAAACCTCTCCAAAAAAAAATTTTAAAAAAAGACTGATCTGTGACTGTCACTAAATCAGAAATGGAGCGTTTTTTTCTCCCCCAGGATGTCTACAAAAAACAGGCCCAGAGCACAGGACTTGGTCCGTTTTAGAAAACTGGAGACCCGTCAGTTTGTTTATTTTGTGCTTCCTCCAGAAAGGCAAGGCTTTCCTTGACTGAGCAGTCTGCCCCAGAGCAGAGCCTCGGGCAGGTGGCTGTGCCAGGAGGGTTACTCTGCAATGAGCTTCCAGGGGACCGGGCTGGGGAAAGAGGAAAAGAAAGTCAACCCTTTTGGATGTTTTCCCCCCAAAAGTTTTTATTTCTTCCATGAGAGCTCATGGAGCTTCCCAGCCAGGGCCCCATAACACGATCCTGCCCCCAGCCTCAGCCAGCCTGCACCACAGGCACCGTGTAACCGACTTGTACAGGGTGACCCAGGGAAGCGAGTCGGGACCTCCCACTGGCCTCCTCATCATGGAGAGCTGCACCCCTGCAGGCTGGCCTGTGGGAGACTTAAGCAGGTAGTCCCACAGGGTGCTGATTCCCTGCTGTGTTCGGACTGTGAATGGGCAAGAGCAAGGCCAGCAATAGTCCATCTCTCCAGTGGCTGCAGACTGACAGCCCAAGCAGAGCTGTTTGCTCAGGCCACTGCTTGCAATAAAGGTGCCCAAAGACCTGGGGGCAGGACCCACGAGGGTCCCAGCGCAAACCCCAGGCAAGGCAAGGCTGGGCTCAGAGTGAGGCATCTGTTTTGCTTTCTCAACACTCGAGAGGCTTGTTTTTGCCAGCTAGACCCTAGCTGATACTCTGCTTCTAACACTGTTCCATCAGTCGGTTCTCAACACAGCCAGCAGAACGGTCCCAGCAACACACGAGTCAGAGCAGGTCGCTCCTCTCTCCAGAACCACCCCCCTCCCCCATCATCGGGAAAGGGTAGGCCCTTAGGGTGACCATGGCCTCCACAAGACCTGGTTCCCTACTCGTTCCTAACCTTACCTCCTGATCTGATTCCACTCCCTCTGGTCACTCCAGCCCAACTACACGGGCCTCTTCGTTCTCCTTGAACATTCAGGAAAACACCACCTCAGGGCCTTTGCGCCTGCTATTTCTTCTACCTGAAAAGGTCATAGAAGCTGAGGAATTCTTGTACAAAAGGCCAAAGGTGTCTGCATGACGAGCTCATTCATTTTTGTCTAGTCTTTAAGTCAACAGTCAGCTTTGGCCAGCCTGTGATATGGTGTTTAAGTCAGCTAGATTTCACAGGGCTGACTGAATGGTTTGAGCCCCAGACCCAGCAACTTGAAAAACATGCAGGGTGCATGTGTGTGTGTACCCAAAACACTGAAAGAGGAAATGGAGAAGGGAATTGTGGCATGGCCATCCATGGGGGTGAGGGGGTAGTACTTTATGTGCTTTCTTTCTCTCTGTCTGTCCCTCTGGTAGGCATACATGCCTTTTAGCAAATTAAAAAGAAAGAAGGGAGGGGGGACAGCAAGATGCTTATCTTTACTTAAAAAAAAAACTGATAGAAAAATGGACAGGTTATTAGTTAGTGATTCATGGCAGGTCCACAAATGCCATTAGCTATATAAGACATTGCACAATTTTGAGAGTACCCAGAAGTATGAAAAATAAAGCTCAGTGAAGAACCATGTTATCTCTATTAAATTGGCAGGATTTTTTTAAAAAGATTGCTAATATTCATCCTGGCCAGAATGTGGACCAGTTTCAAATCTTCAATTGGTTGAGCCATTTGGAGGGCAGGGAAGCACTATTTATCAAAATTATTACCTAGTATTAACTAGTGATTCACTAGCTTCCCTATTGAAGAAACTAGTCAGAAGTTCTGACTACACAATGTACACGAAAAGACACATGCACATGAGCATCCGTGATTGTGGTGTAATGGGGGGAAGTGGGGACAAGGCAAGTGTTCACCAGCAGGGGGGTGTTTAAGCAAAACGGAGCAAGGAGTACGTAATAGCAAATTATTCCAAGAAATAATCTTCAACCATTAAAACTGTAAGAGATATACCAAGGAAAGCTGCCAGGGGGAAAAATGACAGGAAAAAAGTAAAAATAATATAAAATAAAATTGAAGAAAAATAGTTTCTATGATTCTAATTTAAGAAATCCAATCTAGGTGGCTGCAGGCCCGATTGCCCCAGACCTTGGCGCATCCCCACCCCCACTCCTCTTTGGACCTCAGGTTGGTTGCGTGGGACTTTAAGATGAACTTGCACGCCACCCCACTCCACCTGCAAACCAGATCAAACCAGCCAGCAGTTCCAGACACCAGGCAGCCTGCGGTTGCAGACCTGACCGCCCCAGACTTTTGTGCATCCCCACCCTTACTCCTCTCTGGACCTCAGGTTGGTTGCATAGGACTTTAAGACAAATTTGCACCCCACTCCACCTACCCCGACTGCAAACCAGATTGAGCCAGCCAGCAGTTCCGGACACCAGGCGGCCTGATGACCTGTTACTCATCCTCTGGCCCTTCCCCACTTGCCTTGGGATTCTCTGAATTTTAGCTAATGCAATCAGAGCAGAGAACAATATAAAAGCTATTCAAATAGGCAAAGAAGAGTTGAAAATATCTTTATTCGCAGATGACATGATGATATACTTAGAAAACCCAAATGTCTCCATGAAAAAACTTCTTGAAGTAATAAGTGAATACAGTGGCAGGAAACAAAATTAATATCCAAAAATCTATAGCATTTCTATATATGGACAACAAGTTGAACAAAGTAGAGCTGAAGAAAGGAATCCCCTTCACCATAGCCACAAGATGTATAAGATACCTAGGAATAAACCTAAGAAAGTCAAAGACCTCTATAAAGAAAACTATGAAAATCTTAAAAGAGATATTGAAAGTGACATAAAAAAGTGGAAGGACAGCCCATGCTCCTGGAAGAATTAACATAATCAAAATGGCAATTCTATCCAAATTAATCTACATGTTTAATGCAATTCCAATCAAAATACCAGAAATATTCTTCACAGATCTAGAAAAGACAATCATAGAATTTGTCTGGAATCATAAAAGATCTCACAATCCTGTGCAAGAAGAATGGAGTAGGAGGCATATCACTCCCTGATCCCAAGATATACTATAAAGCTGGGGTCATCAAAACAGCATGGTATTGGCATAAAAACAGACATGAGGACCAATGGAAGAGAATAGAGACCCCAGAAATAACCCCAAACCTTACAGCCAACTGATCTTTGACAAAGGATATCAGTCAATCCATTGGGAAAAGGAAAATCTCTGTAGTAAATGGTGCTGGAAAAACTGGGTATCCACATGCAGAAAGATGAAACTGAACCCCCATCTTTCACCATTAACAACAGTCAACTCAAAATGGATCAAAGATCTGAACCTAAGACCTCAAACAATAAAACTACTGGTGGAAAATGCTGGG
>NW_006201036.1:1866263-1868092 GCF_000334495.1 Tupaia belangeri chinensis | reverse complement strand
CTGGCATTCGATAGAAAGTGGTCAGATATGGAGGATCTATTGCTGAGTGAAGTAAGCCAGGCTATGAAAGAAAGATATTGTATGTATCCACTCAATATATACTGACTGTCCGCACTCTATGGTAGAGACTGAAATATTGGAGGACATAAAAGCAGTAAAATTACTTAATGAGAATAAGACAGTGTGGAATGGAGGGGGTGAAGAGAAGAGGATAGAGAAAGATAGCAAGAGAACAAATAGAGAGGCAGGACGTTAGTGGGACACAGATTTGGCTTATTACCTGTTGATGATGACGTGTATAGTATTCTCAACTGGATTGGTCTGAGAAGAATTTCATGATGGGTAAAGTCTTTTTATAAGCAAAATGAGAAAGAGTGATTGTTTAAAAAATAATTGGAATAATAGTAATGATTGGGAAAAAAACACTGAAAAGATATTGAATGATGCAGGTGGGGATGTCTCTGTATTGACTGACATGCATGGCATTCCCTTTTGAAAAAGCAATGTAATACAGTATAAAGTTACATGCAATTCAATGTAATATAAACAAGATTATGATGATAATAAATAAATATTTTTTAAAGTAATACTAATAAAGATTCAATAAATAATTCTTTTTTAAAAAGAAATCTAATTGAGGAGTCAGCAGATGGCACGGTGGTTAAGGATCTGGGCTCCTATATGGCTGACACTGGTTCAAGTTCTAGACGTGGTGGCTTAAAAATAATGGTTTGTGCATGTGCAGGAGTGCCCCAAACCCTAGGAGAGTAGAGAAGGGATTGCAGCAATGACCCTGGTGGGTGATCTCTAACTTTCTGTCTTTCTCTGGTGAGCACACACATCTATGGCAAAAATCTAAACTAAGTAAGTAAATAATTTATATAAATAAAATATTTATATAAAGCAATTTTAAAACATAAATACTAAAACAAACAAACAAAAAAAAGAAATCCAATCCAATTAAGTGTGTGAGAAGGTGTATTACCTTTACCTATGTGTTCCAAGGCTCTAATACGTTCCACCCCTAAGTGGTATATGACCTAATGCCACCAAAGCCTTAAACGTTGCTGATACGATGACACGTGTTATACAAGAACGGGCTATTGAGATACATTCGTTAGATTACTCCTTTTTGCCTGTGAACACCTCTGGGGAAGCATCGTTGAACTCTCTCTTCCCACTGTTGTCATGTCTAAGTCGGAGTCTCCCAAAGAGCCAGAACAGCAGCAGAAACTCTTTATGGGAGGGTTGAGCTTTGAAACAACCCATGAGAGCCCGAGGAGCCATTTTGAGCAATGGGGACCACTCACGGACTGCATGGTAATGCAAGATCCAAACACCAGCGCTCCAGGGACTTTGGGTTTGTCACGTATGCCACTGTGGAGTAGGTGAATGCAGCCATGAATGCAAGGCCACACAAGGTGGATGGAAGGGTTGTGGAACCAAAGAGGGCTGTCTCAAGAGAAGATTCTCAAAGACCAGGTGTCTACTTAACTGTGAAAAAGATCTTTGTTGGTAGCGTTAATTATCTTTGTTGGTAGCGTTAATTAAGACACTGAAGAACATCACCTAAGAGATTATTTTGAACAGTATGGGAAAATAGAAGTGATTGAAACCATGACTGACCGTGGCAGTGGCAAGAAGAGGGGCTTTGCTTTTGTAACCTTTGATGATCATGATTTTGTGGATAAGACTGTCATTCAGAAATACCATACTGTGAATGGCCGCAACTGTGAAGTAAGGAAAGCCCTGTCCAAACAAGAAATGGCCAGTGCTTCCTCCAGCCCTAGAGGTCGAAGTGGTTCTGGAAACTTCGGTGGTGGTCGAGG
>NW_006201036.1:1865119-1865579 GCF_000334495.1 Tupaia belangeri chinensis | reverse complement strand
ATTTGTGACTAATTGTATAACAGGTTATTTTAGTTTCTGTTCTGTGGAAAGAGTAAAGCATTCCAACAAAGGGTTTTAATGTAGTTTTTTTTTTTTGCACCTATGCTGTTGATTGCTAAATGTAATAGTCTGATCATGATGGTGAATAAATGTGTCTTTATGAAAAAAAAAGGGGGGCCATTTTTGCATATATTTTTGTATTTTGTTTAATAATAATGAACTCATCGATTACTTATGTAACTTAAAAGTAAAGAATAGGCTGTAATTATATTGGTGACACTGCCTGCATCCAGCTGAGGACAACGTAGCACTGGTCCCAGGCCAGCAGGGCGCCCCGCCCCCGCGAAGACGTCACCGGGAGGCGCCGCGCGCTATTTGACGTGCCGGTGACCCGCCTCCCGGAAGGAAGTCCCACGGCTGAGGATGGCGACCGCGACGGAGCAGTGGGGGCTGGTGGAGA
>NW_006201036.1:1860765-1864960 GCF_000334495.1 Tupaia belangeri chinensis | reverse complement strand
GTGCCGGGCGGGTGGGGAGGCGCGCGTGGACTCGGCGAGGCCGGCGCGGTCTGCCCGAAGCCGGCGTTGCTCTGGCCGGGCTTCAGGGAGGGCCAATCCTGGCTGCGGGTCAGGGGCGCGTCGTCGGCTCTGGGTTTGAGCTCCGCTCTGGGTCGGGCCCAGGTTCTGGATGTCACCCGGGGCGGGACGCAGGAGACACACGGGCCCTCAAAAGCCAGGTTTGGAACCGATGCTGGACCTAAGTGGTGAAAATGCGCCGTAAGGCCTCCCACTGGGGAGGAAGGAAGTCAGGGCCTTGGGACTGTGGGGCAGTTACGTGGGAAGAAAGATTGTAATAAGCTGGACTTTGTTTTGTCGAGAAAGGAAGTTTAAAATGAAGCCAAGTGGTTTAGGGCTTTTAACAGCGAAGTCGTGAAGTTGTTTGTGCTTCTTCCGCATTGATCCCTTTATCTGTCTTAAGAAGACCCAACTATTTTAGTAGATTTTTAGAGCGTAGCTT
Source organism: Tupaia belangeri chinensis (assembly GCF_000334495.1). NCBI lineage: Eukaryota > Metazoa > Chordata > Mammalia > Scandentia > Tupaiidae > Tupaia > Tupaia belangeri. The sequence goes on along the minus strand of NW_006201036.1, from coordinate 1,864,461 downwards.
TTTGAAAGTCTAGCAATTTCCCATATGAAAAACAGTAAGAAAGCATAATGTCAGTCTGGGAGACTTCATTCAACAACTGAGCTTCCCTGCACCGCCCTGTAAAATGTGTGCTTCTGACTCCCAGCTGTGCCATACAGGGTCAATGAAGCAGTTTTAATTTAACTTAGCTTCAATAGAAGTTCCAACAGCCACGTGTGACCATATTGGGCTCCTCATTGGGCTCCTCAGATCTAGGTGCAGGGAACCTGCCAAGTGCTAACAGAATGTACTTTCATTTAAAGTGAATGAATTTCACTGTTTGTAATTTTTTTTTTTTTAAACTTATTGCTGCCTACTGGCAGGGGCAGTGGTGGTCTTCCATTGCAACTCAGAGAGGATTTTTTTTTTTTCTTGAAAAAGAGTTGGGAGAACACTTGTGGCTCTCCTACCCTCATGTTTGCTTAAGAAATGCCAAACATAGGTTAATTGTAGCAACTAAAAGCCACTAAACTTGAATTTGTTTTTTTAGAAATGGATTTTTTTTTCTTTAAATCAAGTAAATAATTTTGTCAAAGACCGTTGACTGTAACTTCTCATGCCCTAAAACTGGAGATTGCCTTTTATATGTTACATTTCATGGCCAGGAAAGACTGGCATTTGTGATTATTAATTCTCTAGGGAAGTAGTGTCTCAACTTTGGTTGGAGGGATTTTTTTGGGGATGTGCTGTTAACTAGTGACTTGGACAGATGTTTGCCTGATGGGATACAAATATTGAGAAAATGAAAAGGTATTTAGATTTATTTCTAAGTGAATTGAGTCACTTCAGGAAAATTTAAAAATCATCTGAGAGGCGTCTGCTCTTGCTCCCAGTTTCCATGCACTGTGTGTATAGAAGTTGAGTCTTTCACATTGGGTCATCAGAAAAGTCGTCACATTTTTTTTTTTTTGAGAGGTTTTTTTTTTTTTTTTTTTTTTTTATTGCCACGGCTTTGACTAGAATGCCATATGTGAAGATACGACCAGAAAACTATGGAACTAAAGTAGATCTCAAGAAAGCCAACAGAAGCTCGTGGAAAGATTGCCTGGCACCATAAACAGTTCTGTCTGGCAGAGAGAATTAAAGGAGTTTTAAGCCACCGGGTCCGGGACGCAAACCGCGGTCGACTACGTGGGAGTCCAGCGACATAGCCATTACGCTAACTGCTGGTTCCCAGTCATGTCACATTTTTGCATAGAAAAACACGTCAAGACTTTTCCAACGACCCAGTAGTACACCTAAAAAAGAAATAACTTGTGTTTGTATGTGTAGCATATATTATATATAGTTTCAAAGTTATTTCTGCATTGGCTTGAAGTTGGTTTTGAGAATGATTTTTGCTATAGGGCACATGCACTCATTGGAGAGACAAGAGAGACAGAAAGTGAGAAATCACTCCTGGGAGATGGCCACACCACAATCCCTTGTCCTCCATTCTCCACTCAGGATTTTGAGCACACACACGCCCAGTATGAGTTTGAACCACCAGGTCCAGGACTTAAACCACAGTCAAATACGTGGGAGTCCAGTGACGTCCAGTCCATTACACCGTCTGCTGGTCCCTCGACTTGAAAATATTAGCTGCACAATTTGTCAACAATTTTCCAGTCTCCAAATTCTTGTTTGAGTGTTTTAAACTGGTGCATAGTTGTTTTCCTTCCGTCTAATGTTTGAAAATAATTTGTACTTAGTTTTCTGAATGCCTCTTTCAAATGCTTTTTCCAGTGACAGCACGTTCAAGTAGGGCACCCCTCCACTGACTGACTTGGTGTTGAGTTGATATCTGGAGTCTTCCACATGAAAAGGCAGCTTGGTCTTTATCCTGAAAACACAGTTGAAGACCTGAGATGATTTTCACTAAGATATCGTAACACCTGCTGACATGGAAAATGCTACACGCTTCTAGGGAGCTGTGGTAGAAAAGAGTTCTGCTATTCCTTTAAGTATGTATACACTTTTTTTTTCTTCTGCCACATTTCAAGAAGAATTTAAAGGGCTTTATCGGGATAGAAAATACAGTCAAATGTATAAAACATTAAGAATTGTGGCAACTAGAGGGACAAGCTGATGGTGTGATGTTACATCACTGGACTCCAGTGTGGTCGACCATGGTTCGAGTCCTGGATTCGGTGGCTTAAAATGCATGCTAGGCACATGTGTGTGTGTTCCCAAAATCCCGAGAGGAGAATGGAGGAGAAAGGATTGCAGCGTGGCCATCTTCCCGGGGGATGATTTTGAGCTTTTTGTCTCTGTCTCACTGGCAAGTGCACATGCCCTATAGCAAAAGTCTCTCAAAAAAAAAAATAATAATAATAATAATAATAAAATAAAGAATTTTGGCAACTGGGACCAGCAGGTGACAATTTGAGTCTCAGGCAGCTTGCTCTCTCTCTTTCTCTTGTCAAATGAAAAAGTAAGAATAATAAATTAAATAATTCTTTAACATAATGAAGTATTGTGGTAGCTGATTTCCATAAAACTGTTAACTCATCCATGGGTAGGTGGGGGTGGTAGACTAGTTAAGCGGTGAAGTGTTTCATTAGTCGTTTCCCACCAGTAAAAATTTAAATTATCTGAAGGATTGATAATCAATGTTGGTTTTGTTTTGTTTTTTAAAGAATTATTTTTATTTAACTTTATTTATACTACTTATTTATGTTTTAATTTGATCAGGTAAGGATAAAGTGAGAGAGAGAGAGAGCAAGCCAGTCGCCAGGTCCGAGACTCATACAGCAGTCGACCATGTGGGAGTCCAGTGGCCTTAGCTGTTAAAGGTCATGCGAGGCAATGTATGCAGGTGTGCTTATTTATATGCAGGTTTTGAAAGTTTTTGATTTTTTGTTTTGTTTTCTGCTTACTCCTAGGCACCCGCCTACCATCTTATTTTGGAAGGAATCCTAATACTCTGGATAATCAGACTTCTTTTCTCTAAAACTTATAAATTACAAGAACGATCTGATCTTACACTCAAGGTAAGAAATTAAATCATCAATTACTGTTCAGTGTATTGTGACTGTGGTTGCTCCGTCTCAGAAGGATTTGTAGAGGCTCAAGTACAGATATTAAAAGGTGTTCTGGGATATAAGGAAACTGAGGGGAATGAAATAGCAGGGTAGGTGAAGTGTGGGAAAGCGAGGGACAGAGTCGTTCCCAGAGGAAGACCACTCTACGGTCCCATGCACGTTGCTTAGAGTAAACAGTCTGACAGGTAGGTGATCAGGGGAAGCTCTGGCAACAGCCAGACTTTGAAGGTCTTCACTCTGGTCTCTTCAGTTGCTCAGGAAAAGCACAACTTACTTCCAAAGACTGAAGATAAATTTTCCCTTGATCTCCATAAAGAAGATTCAGAACGGGAAGAGTCCTGTCTGCCCACACCCCAAACCAAGTTTTGTTTGTTTCTTTATTTGTTTGTTTTTCTTTCTTTTTTTTTTTTTAAGAGGTTTTTGCTAAAGGGCTCGTGCACTCGCCAGAAAGACAGAGACAGAGAGATAGAAAGCAAGAAATCAGCCCTCGGGGGGGATGGCCATGCCGCAATCCCTTCTACTCCATTCTCTTGGGATCTTGGGCACACACACACACGCCCAGCACAAGTTTAAGCCATCGGGTCCAAGACTCGAACCGCCATCGACTATGTAGGAGTTCAGCGACATAGCCATTACGCTAACTGCTATGCCCTCT
>NW_006201036.1:1856327-1860744 GCF_000334495.1 Tupaia belangeri chinensis | reverse complement strand
TAGGGAAAAATTCTGGACAGAAAAGTAAATTCTTCCCCAATTGTCAGATTACCCACAAAGCTACATATGAAAGAATTTCATAGGTGCACAGAACTCAGGTGCACAGAACTCAGGAGGGACTCTGTTTCCTTCTGGCCACAGCAGTCAGATGCACTCCTTCTAGCAATGTCTTCACTGTGACGTTTCCTTGTAATTCAGATCCTGCCAGAGTCGTCGTAAGGTCATAACACTGTGTTGTCTTTTAACTCATTTTCTCCGGTAGGAAAAGGAGGAGTTGATTGAAGAATGGCAGCCAGAACCTCTTGTTCCTCCTGTCTCAAAAGACCATCCTGCTCTCAATTACAACATTATTTCAGGGTAAGTCGGTTTTGCTACTTGAGGACTTGTATTGGGTTTCCTGGGGGCATATTTGCCAAAGGATATAGCGGCTTATACAGTATTTTCTTTTTTAACTGCAGCAAAATATTCACAAATTTCTGCCATGTGATAATTGCTTTAGTTTCCAATATAAAAACCTCTGTTAGGGATGCATTTTTTTTTTAACTCCTCAGTTTGGACATTAACAATTTTCCCATTTTTCTTTAAAAAAAAAAAAAAAACCACTTTTTTCAGACTAATGCATGTACATGGTAACATTTTAAATGGTCAAACACACTTAAAATGAAAAGTGGCAGATTTTTGTTTTTTGTGGTTTTTAGATCTGTTGTAGGCTACTGTCATAACTAGATACTATAGAAGTGTGCTTACACTACTGTTTCTTGAGGAGGAGGGGGCACACATGCACCTGTCGTGAATTTCAAGGCTCCAGATTCAGGATTTGAACTGTGGTGGGCCATGTGGAAGTTGAGCACCTTAACCACCATCCCATCTGCTAGCCCTTCACTACTGTTTTTTGATTCATCACCTGTAGACACTGTTAACCTACAATGTTAACTGTGGAACCTGAGCTCACTTAGATCCCTTTCCTCTTCGTTTCCAATGTTTGATCTGTTGAGTTGCCAGGAAAATCATGACTCATTTTTGCATAGAAAAACAGAAAGATACACCATGACTTTCCTGACAACCTGATATTTTTTTTATTTAGTTCTTCTGTTGGTTATCTTTGCTTTGTCATATGCATTTTTTATAATTAAATATTTAAAATATATAGAAAATATCAGACACCTTTGTCCAGTACCCAGAATTAAAAAGCATTAACACTGTGCTGTCTTTGCTTCAGGTCTGTTTTTCAAAAAGAAACATAAGAAATACAGCTTAAGAAATTTCTTCCCATCTGTACTTTACTCTTGTCTCCTATACAAGAGAACTACTGTTTGAAAATTGGTAAACAATGTCTCAGCTTATGTTTATAATTCTAACACATACACCTTTCGCCAGGAAAATATTTAGTATTTTGTTTGAAAACATGCAATGTAGTGTGTCCCGAGTGTGTTCTTCCACTTCAGATCTGGTCTAGGAGAGGCTTTTATTCTCACATCTGTAGTTTCTTTCTTTTTTTTTTTCCTCCTTTTTTTCTTTTGAGAGAGAGGTTTTCTATAGGGCATGTGAGCTTGCCAGAGAGACAGAAAGCAAGAAATCACCCCTCAGGGGGAATGGTCACACTGCAATCCCTTCTCCATTCTCCTTTCATGATTTTGGGCGTGCATGTACAGCTGCCCCAAATCCCGAGAGGAGAACGGAGAAGGGTCTGGTACTCAAACCGCAGTTGACTGCATGGGAGTCCCGTGACGGAACCATTACGCCATCTACTGGTCTCTCACATCTGTAGTTTCTTTAGTCTTGAAAAGTTTGACATATTGTGAAATCTAACTTTCTGATCTCTTATCTTGTGCTTTGGTCTTAAGAAATCTCCTCCCCCGAAGGTCTAACTTGCCTGTTTTTATGGTCAGTGGTCCCAGTTTACTAGTTGGACAATCCATTCTTTACCTGCTGACTGGAAATTCCCTTTGGTATGCTGGCTTCCCTTGTAAAGGGTCTGACCGACTTTAACCTCTGTTCTTTTGGTATATCCTTGTCTCGGTATTACCGCTGTATAATGACCCTGACAAGAATGAGTCCATCTACCTCCCTATTCTAAATCGACTCTCCACCATGAGCTTACATTTTGCTGACCAAATTGGGCACAAAAATGTGTTTGGTTTTTTATTGAAAATGCATTGAATTTATGGATTAATTTGGAGAGTTGGTCCCTTGTTGATACTGATCTTGGCGCCCCTGTACATAATATATCACTTGTGTTCTTGGGTCTCATTTCCTACTGTGAAGTTTTAGCATTTTCTGCACAAAGACTTTCCTTATTTGTTTTTCCGTACTTTTGATTTTGAAATATTTCTGGACTTACGGGCAGATGTACAAAATAATACAGAAATATGCCTTGTACCCTTCACTCTATTTTCCCCAGTGGTAACGTCTTGAGTAACTCCAGGACAGTATTACACTCAGGAAATTGTGTTCCATATCTTTTTATAGGTTCATCTTTGGGTACCAGAGATTTTCGTTTTCTGTCGTGAGCTGTTTTTTTTCCCTTCCCATCCTTGTTGTCATGTCCTGGCTAGGACACCTTCCGTTCCAATATTGAACAGGAGGAGGATGGTGGCTTTCATGTACCTGATGGCTTTTAAGCAGTAACCTGCGTTGACTTACAGGCATTCTTCTTTCCTAGTTTGCCAAAGGAAATATTGATAGTTTAAAAATCGAAGTACTGGGGCCAAGAGGTTGCTTTGTGATTAAAGGTGTTGGATTCTCACATGGCTGACTGTGGTTCGGGTCCCAGACCTGGCAGCTTGCTTTTTCGCTTTCCCTTTCTCTCTCTCTCTCTCTCTTTCTCTATCTCTCTCTGGTCAAATTTCAAAAAAATAACAACAAAAGGAATTAAATAAGTAATTTTTAAGAAACCTTTTAAAATAAGTAAAACTAAAAATCAGAGTACAATGCTCATCCTTATCATGAGATTACATCATGGTAAACCCATCATAAGTTGAAAATTCTGGAAGTCAGAGATGCATCTAATATGGCCAACCTGTTTAATGTCATAGCTTAGCCTACCATACCTTACCTTACACATGCTCCTAACACCTGGGCCAGCCAACAGTGGGGCAGAATAATCTAACCAAATCCTGTCTTCTCATGTGTGTTGAATATCGCATATAATCTGTTGAATACCGAAAATGAAAAACAGAAGAACTGATGGTATGGGTATTCAAGCTGAGTTTCTACTGAATTTGCATTGATCTTGGTAAAGCCAAAAAATTCTAAGTCAAACCATGTCAAGTTTGGGACCATCTGTTATTACATCTTATAAAATACTTTGAATACTTGTTGAAATGATCATGATTTTTCTCCTTTAATCAATTGCTATATTCAGTTTTACTGTTACTTTTTTAAAATTTCTATGAGAAAAACTGCAGTCTACCATGCCACCCTTCCTTGCCCCAGATTCCTCACTCTCTAGAAGAAATTGCTCTTTCTGGAAGTTATAGTTGGTTATTTTACAAAAGCATCAGTCCCTTCTTCATGGACCTGTTCTGTCTTCATATTTTGGACCCTCTTCCCTCCCCAGCTTCCTGAGGTTTCCTCTCTCACAGGCTGGTCCTCCTGCATCTGTTTGGCCTGCCGACACTCACTCGGGCAGGGTTGCAGTTTTGACTGGGAAAGGTTTTCTTTTCTTACCTTTGATTCTCTGAGCCTTGCTTGTGTAGATGCCTTTCAGGATCCGTGAGGTTGTGGGATTTTTTTTTTTTTTTTTTTAATAAGAGTTCTGCCTTAGAGCACATGTGCTTAACAGAGAGATAGAAGGACAGAAACAGTGAGAGGGCAAGTGAGAAATCACCCCCAAGGGGGATAGTCAAGCTGTAATCCCTCCTCCTCCATTCTGTTCCCAGAATTTTGAGCATGCATGCACACATGTCCAGCGTGACTTTTAAGCCACTGTGTCGGGGACTCTTAACTGGTCAGCATATGGGAATCCAGTGACGTAACCACTACACCATCTGCAGGCCACAACCTGGGCATATTTTAAAAGAATTTTTATTTTACTTATTTATTATTATTATTATTATTTAATTTCCTATAGGACTTGTGCGCTCACCAGAGAGAGACAGAGGGAGGGAGGGAGGGAAAGTAAGAAAGCAAGCCACCAGGCCTGGGATTTGAACCATGGTCGGCCATGTGGGAGTCCAGAGCCCTAACCTTAACCTGCTGGCCCCTACCTGAGCATTCTTGTTTTTTTCATCTTGTTGACCCCTCCGTAATCAGGAAAGACTTAGGAAACCTAGGGAACCCTGAGAAGGAGAAAGCTGACCCCTGGATTCAGAATCAGTGGTCCAAGAGGTAAGCATCACTAGATATGAAAAAGAAGCCTTAGGGTCCGGCAGGTGGCGTGGTGGTTGAGGTCACTGGACTCCCACATGGCCTGCCG
>NW_006201036.1:1842887-1856254 GCF_000334495.1 Tupaia belangeri chinensis | reverse complement strand
TCCCTCTCTCCCTCCCTCCCTCCCTCCCTCTCTCTCCCTCTCTCTCTGTCTCTTTCTGTCTGGTCAAATTAGAATCAATCAATTAAGTAAAATAAGAAAAGCCTTAAAACCACAGGGAAGAAGGGAGAAAATGTTCAGAGAGCCCTCACATGGGCCAGGTTCTCCAATACTGGGTCCTCCCCACACTTTATTGATGAGCCTGAGTAGCACAAAGTCCAGGTGATGTCCTGAGTGGCTGAGGCCCTCAGCTGCAGTGGGATGCGTCCAGCTGACTCTGCATCCGGGTTCTTCTCCCTGAGGCCTGTTCCCTTTTGTGTCAGTTAATTGTTTTTGAGAGTGGACTTCATGTTGTCATTCCTTTCCTTCCCGGGCTTTCCAGCATCTTGTGTTACTTTTGTCGTGGAGTGCCAGTTCCATTAAAGGCGTCGAGGAGAGTGGTTTCCTTGGTCTTTTCTGCCTGTGGTGCATTCCCCAGTGCTGCCTAGGATGCAGACCAGTAGGTAATTGCAGAGGAAATTCCAGCACAGTTCCCACTGTGCCCTGTGCACAGTCCTGATGGCTTCTGTTCTGTTCCATCTTACTCCTTCCTTTAGTTAGGGCTGGATGGCTGTGACCAGCTTAGCTGGCTCCTGGTCCTAGTTTGATGCCACAGTGCTGAGCACGTGTGTAGCTGGAGGATGCGGGAGCAGAGTTCACAAGCTGTCTCCCCACACATTCTGCTGCCCCTGCCGGGCTTCCACGTGGCTCCTGTGTAGCTGGCCACCGGCTTTCTTTGGTGGGGGAACGTCTCTAAAAAACATTCCAGCATTGATTTTAGAAATTGTAAATATAGCTTCCAATAGAAACGTTTATTTAAACACTTAAATATAAGATCTATAACTCTGCTGCTGTCTTTTGCCTTTGATGTTTATCATTTTATATTTCTTCTGTTTGTCTTATTCCAGGTTTTTTCCCCCTAAGATACTGTATTTAGATACTTCTTTCTTTTTTCTTTTTCTCCCATAGGTTTTTGCTGTAGGGTGTGTACTTGCCAGAAAGAGACAATGAGAGGGAAAGTGAGAAATCACCCTCCCCGGCAGGGATAGCCATGCCGCAACCCCTTCTCCATTCTCCTCTGAGAGTTTGGTCATGTGCACACATGTGCTTGGCATGATTTTCAAGCCATCAGGTCTGGGACTCAAACCACAATTGGCCATGTGGGATACCAGCACCTTAACCCCATGCCACCTGCTGCCTCCATAGTTACTTCTTTCTGAAGTTCTAAAACCAAAGCAAAAATTTGTCATTCATTTGTCTTAGAATTCTAGCTCTTTTGGGACCAGCAGGTGGCATAATGGTTACATCGCTGGACTCCCACATACTCATGGCTCGAGTTCTGGACCTGGCATCTTAAAACTCATACAGGAAACGAGTGTGTGCATGCCCAAAATCCCACGAGAAGAAAGAAGGGGACGGGATTGCGGCATGGCCATCCCCCTTGAGGGGGTGATTTCTCACTCCCTGTTTCCATCTCTCAGGTGAACACACACTCTCGATAGCAAAAATCTCTTAAAAAAAGATTCTAGTGGAACCAGTAGTTAGTGTAATGGCTATGTCGCTGGACTCCCACGTAGTCGACCGCAGTTCGAGTCCTGGACCTGGTGGCTTAAACTCACACTGGGTGTGTGTGCGTGCGTGCCCAAGATCCCAAGAGGAGAATGGAGGAGAAGGGATTGTGGCGTGGCCATCCCCCCTGCGGGGTGATTTCTTGCTTTCTGTCTCTCTGTCTCTGTCTGTCTGGCGAGCACACGCGCCCTATAGCAAAAACTTCTCCAAAAAAAATTTAAAAAAAGATTCTAGCTCTTTTGTCTTTTGTATTTAAGCAATACGGGTAGTTTATTAAGGATAAAATGAAAAATGGTTACATTGATGGAAAGGTATCTGAATTTTAATCTACTTGTGTCTAATTTTACTTCTTAAAAACAATATAAAACAGACCAGTATGCCAGCCCTACTGTGCTGTGCCTGCCGCCAGGGTAGTGTGACAGTGCGTGACGTGTTTGTGTGCTGAGCTGTGCGGTTTGTCTCTTTTCCTCTGAGTCACAACATTGTGGTGAACGGAAAAAAGTGCATCAACTTTGCCTCCTTTAATTTCCTTGGATTGTTGGATAACCCCAGGGTTAAGGTGAGTAGCACGTAAGGCTGCAGTGAACGGGAAGATATTAATGGGTTACAAGCCTGGGCGTGAGCTGCAAACAAAGGCAGCAGCCTCTCAGAAAGAGAAACTGTGCAAGTCTCCAGGCCTTTTTCTCCAGCAGAGATATAACCTGGACTTAGACTGGTGGAGACAAGGATGTCCAGTGTGGGTTAGTGTTGGGTGACAGCAGAGAGAAAGCCAGGCCGGGAAGTAGTACACGTGTCAGGTGTTTGCTCCACCCCTTCTTGGGATATGGCAAGCCAGCATTTCTCAGGAAAACCATGGGCCCACAAATGCAGAACGTGTAAAGCTTCGAGTTAGCCAGGATTGAGGATCAAGCTGATGTGACTGGCCCACATTTAAATCACACTCCTTGTTTCCTACCCTGTTCAAGTTGTCGTAATTCTAAGAAAGGAAGAAAAGTGGAGGAAGGAGAAAGGAGCTCTGTGGGTTAAAGAGCAGGAAGTGCTGGCTTTGTACGTTAAAGTGTGATTTGTTTTACATCTACAAAGGCAGCAGCCTTAGCGTCTCTGAAGAAGTATGGCGTGGGAACTTGCGGACCCAGAGGATTTTATGGCACATTTGGTAAGTTTTTATTCCATTCTTTTTCATACTGCTGCTTTTAATAGTTACAATTCTATTTTTATTTCAAAACTCCTTGTAAGTAGTTTTGGTGTCATGCTGGTGTGCACCATTTCCTGCCCAACCTCTGAGCGCATTTTTGCCCTTGGGAAGCATTGGCTGAATGTGCGCTGTGCAGTCCAGGCTGCAGTGCCCTTCGTGGGGTGATGGCGTTGCACAGCACTTTTTGGGAGAGCAGAATCCCAGGCCACGCCTACCTCCAAGGGGCTGGGAAACAGTCCTAGTGGGACAGCCGTGTCCTGGGAAGGAGAGAGAGCAAATTCGGAGGGGGAGGAAGAGATAAACTAGGTCGCTTTTTTGTGGAGTGTAGATGAAGGATCATTGACTTCTTTCTGTGTGAATAACCCAAGAACAAGCTGACTGTAAATTCTCAGGCGAGTGTCTGATTTTAAGTACTAGCAGTTCCTTCATTCAGAGTCTTTGAAGACAGTCCTGGCATTTTTGGTTGTTTTTATTAACTTTATTATCCTTTGCTTCTGTAAGTGTAGGTAAATAATTGTTGAAATGATTATGTTGCAGGAAATAATGTTCCATGGTATGTCAGTATGGGGAAGGTAGAACAAGGTGAACTTCCTGTCTCCTATCCTCGTTTCCATTTCTGGACCTTGTGGGGGGGGCAGGGCTAAGTTTGCTTTAGTCATGAAAGTGTGTATGTGTGCTGACGAGGGTGAAACGGAGCAGCACTCTGAATTGAGCCTCGGAACCCACAGTTCCCTGCCGCATCGCTCAGCTCCCCGGGTCTTGGGCACATCTGGTGTGTTTCCAGGCTGACCTCTGAGTCCCAGCTGCAGTCTGCGGATGGCTTCCAGTGCTGTGGTTCAGATTGTGTCTGACTATATCACCAGGCAAAGCCTTTCCTGTATGTGTGTGTGTGTGTGTGTTTTTTTTTTTCAGTTAAGAAGGGAGCACCTCTCTGTATCCCTTAGCTGATTTGGTGGTTATGTTACTTGTATTGGAAACAGAACAGAAGAGTTAATGTCTGGAAGAGATCTCAGAAATGTTGTATTCCCTTATCCCAGTTATTAAGAAGAGGAAGAGAGAGCCAGGAGAGGCTAGGCGACTTCCTTACAGTCACACAGCTTTCCGGCTACTGAAAATGAGAACCCACCCACCCTGACGCCCGGTCTTGGCGTCAGGATCAGAAAGGCAGGATCAGAAAGACAAGCTCAGCTCGGTCTCCCACTCTCCTCTGGTCTCCTGCAGCTGGGCGCGGTTGGCTTGGTCTTGGTTAGGAGGGAACTATGTCCTTGACAAGCGCTGGAAAACTACCAAGGCATTTTTTTAGGAAGCTGTTGGTTGTAATCTGATCAAGGCTTTTCTTTCTGTGACTGCTTGCTGGGATTAAGAGGTGGCTTTGATAAGAGCCTGTTTTTGTTTTTATTATTTTTTGCTATAGGGCCCATGTACTCCTCAGAGGGAGACAGAGAGAGGGAAAGTAAGGAAGTAAAAGCTTTTCATCCTAATAGATTTTGTTTGCATGTTTGGCCCAGGTCCCAGCCTGGAAGTTAATGTGGTTGAACAGAGATTTATTGCTAAATCAAATCATGAAATAATGTTTCAAATATTCAAGACCAGCCTTCCCAAAGTGGTGACACATCCTGTTAAAATAGCTCTGTCATCTTTCCATTTGGGTCACCTGTATAATTGCAGCTGAGTGCTTTCACACCAGGTCATTTTGATTAATGGCTTTTAAGTCATTTCCCCGACTAGATGATTGAGTACATGAGCTAGACCTCAAAGCATCAGTTATGACTTCTAACCTCTGGCCCTGTCCTCCTCGCTGCCATTTCATACCTGCCACCACCAGCAAAAAAAAACAAGCCACTATCATTAGTTTCTTGTTAACTCTTCCAGACTTTTTTCAGCACATCCAAACCTCTTCTTACATGTTTCCTCCCCCTGTACAATAGCAGTAGCATACTGTACACTGGTTCTGAACCTTGCTATTGAAGAGAGAGAGAGAGAGTGAGTTTGCTAGAGAGAGATGCAAAGTGAGTAAACACCCCCAATGGGGCATGGTCACACCTCAGTCCCTTCTCTATTTCTCCCTCCTTTGGGAATTTTGGGGGCACATGTACATGCCGTGGGTCCAGGACTCAAAAACCTCACAGTTGGCCATGTGGGGTCCAGCTGCCTCAACCACCAAAAGCTGGCCTAGGGAGCAGGTTAGTGTGCAGTGGCCTGATTTCCACCAGGCACCCAGCCTATGCTGAATAGAATGCATTGTATGTAAACTCATTTCCTTCCTCTCAACACTTGTGTTTACTTGTCACTTCTTTTCCTTTCTGTATTTATTTATTGCCCTTACTTGTACATTTTTGGTTTTCCAACCAGATTTTTTTCTGGTTTTCCTTATTCTGGAAGTAATCATTTCACTTATTGTGACTATATTAAATTACCTTGAAATCTTAGCATAGATAAAACTGAAGAAGCTACTTAAGATCTCTAAGACTAGATTTTAAATCTGTAAGATATCTGTGTGGTTTAATTATTCTAAATATCACAGGTACTCTTGGCCTTTGTGTTGAGCAATAAAGTAGGCATGAGGACCCCCTTTCCTCTTATTAGTTATTTAGTTCCAAGCTTAGGATGTTTTGCGTGGGCTGCCAAAAGGTTGCTTTTAATTGTTTTCTTGTTTCCTCCCTGAGAGTGTCACCTACAAGCGTCTCTCAGTATTTTCAAACCCTATTGTCTGAGTTTATTCTCAACTTTTCATATGTCACTTTCTGTGAATTTCCTTGTTAAGACATGCTCTTGTTTTTACTATTTTATGTAGCATATAGAAGTTAGACGATTAATACAGAAAACGGAAATGGAGCAGCAGCTGATTCCAGTACATCTAGCCATTGGGTAGAGTGTGCTCCCGCCTCCTAGAGACCTGGAAGGAGAAGCGAGCAAGTTCTTAGCCTAGCCTCTTACGGACTGTACGGTCTAATATTGCTTCCTGCCTACTTGAGCGTACTTTGGAACGGAGCAGGTGGTTTTACCTGGTCGTGAAGCCCTCCTTCCCATTAAGGCTGTGGAATCCTAGTGCGTTTATGATAGTGTCTGTGTTTGAACTTTTTGTTTGTTTGTTTGTTTCCTCTTTTTTTTGTTTGGTTTTTTGTTTTTTGGTTATTGGTTTTTGCCATTGGACATCTGTGCTTGCCAGAGACAGAGAATGGGAGCAAGAAAGAGAAAACAAAAAATCACCCCTCGGGTGGGAGGGCCATGCTGTAACCCATTTTCTGTTCTCTCAGTTTAGAGCATACACGTACATGTACCCAGGGTGATGCTTAAACTGCCAGATCCGGGACTTGAACCATGGTTGACTTTGTGAAAGTTCAGCACCTTAACTATCACGCCATTTGCTGGCTCCAGTTCCTTTTTTATATTCCAATCTTAACTACGTGTGGTTTACCCTTGGTGCCCAGGTATCTCTCTGTGTAATGCATGGTGGCTCTTTGTTCTTAAACTAAGTAGATCAGAAGATGGCTGTGGGCAGGGCTTCATGGTGAGAGGTGATAGGCTTTTTTGTGTTCTAAAGCCAATAGTAAGCACCCCTTGACTTGTGTGGTTTTTAAAATACAGTATTTTCTTTGTTTGAGAGCAGTCACTTGTATCTATGACTGCGTGGTTTAACAGGAAGAATATGTATTCATTAAATTCCTGTATCTGTCACTTTTTCCTACTAGCGATGGGATCTTGGTTTTCTTGGTATATGCTGGGAACAGCCCTTGCTTGCACAGCTTAGGACATTTTGGTAAAATCATATAGGATCCTGTGTGTGAGATACTGTGAAGACACTCAGCACTGCACTGGGTCCTTTTTCTTTGTTTTAAGAATATGTAATTTTATTGATTGATTGGTTGACTATAATTTGCTATAGGGCATTTGCGTTCATTAGAGAGGGGGAAAGTGAAAAAGCAAACCTCCAGGACTCAAACCACAGTCGGCCATGTGGGAGCCCAGTACCTTAACCAGTACGCCATCTGTATTTATGTTCTGAGAACTGAAGTGCTATTATTTGTGCTTTGAAGAAACATCAGCCATGTGTCTAAGGACTTTTTTTTTTTTTTTTCAAGAACAAGATATCTTTTTTTTTTTTTTTCAAGAACAAGATATTTACAACCATGAAGCTATTAAAAGAAAATGTGGTTAGTTAATTATTTCTTAACTGTCCTAAAGTTGACTATTTCGTGGTCTTGCCTCGGGAAGACCAAGGCCATAATCTATCCTCCTTGTAAGAAGGTGAACAGGTGTCTTTTAATAGAAGATAGTCTTGGGACCAGCAGATGGCGTAACGATTGCATTGCTAGACTCCCACATAGTCAACTGTAGTTCGAGTCCTTGACCTGGCGGGTTAAAACTCATACCGAGTGCATGTGCGTGCATGCCTAAAATCCTGAGAGGGGAATGCAAAAGGGATTGTGGCATGGCCATCCCTATGGGGGTGGGGTGGGGGGGTGTGATTTCTGGCTTTCTGATTCTGTCTCTCTCTTTCTGGTGAGTGCACACACCCTATAGCAAAAATCTTAATAAAAAAAAGGAAGAAGAAGATAGTCTTTATTTGAAATTCAGATAACTCAACTAGGATAACTTAATGTGTAGCTGGGTTTTCCCTTTTATTCTATGAATGCTGGTTTCATTGAGCAAACTCTTACATAACATGTTGCTCGTTTCACGCAGGGTAGTATTCTGGGTGACGATCAGTAATAGCGTGTATGATCCTCCCACCAGCCCTTTGAGGAAGGCATGGCTGTTAGCCTTGTTTGACAGGTGAAGGCTCCCATAGCCTCTAGGCAGCTTCTGTCTTGTCCGGATATATCCCCAGAGATGGGGAGCCCAGATGACCACCCCCTGGCCTGGGGTTGAGGGCTGTGATGACATGGTAGCCAGGCTCCATCTCAGGTCCTGGTGCTAGGCAAGTACGAGCAGTTGTCACAGATGCCAAGATGTACGGGGCTTCTGCAGAGTCTCCCTCCTTGGCCTCTTCACCACCTTGGCTCCCAGCATGAGTTAGTAGCGCTTCAGTTCTTTTCCATGCACATCCGTCACCACTCAGACGGCCACGCACACAGAAGACATGGCCTTGGAAGGTGAGGAACTTCGCTTCCTGCTTGCTGCCTCCCCCTCCATCGCACAGTCACATCAGGAGAAACAAGCTCTGCAGTTACTTGTGTTTACCTGTCACAAAACTTGCTTAGCAAGGCTGACATCAGCCAGAACCCAACATCTAGATTAAAGGAAAAGGTCCATCCTTTCAAACTTTTGGGACCACTAGGCAAGAACCAGTAAATCATGTGACTATTTGTAGAGTCGCCTTCTCGCTTAACAACAGCTATGTGTGTTGGGTTGTCAGAAAAGTCATGCATTTTTGCATAGAAAAACAGAAAAATACTTCATAACTTTTCCGACAATCCAATAACAGTTCTGTGCCATCTTTTAAGAAGCTTAAATAATGGGGCCAGCAGGTAGCATGGTGTTTAAGGCATTGGACTCCCACATGACCGACCTCAGTTTAAGTCCCAGACCTGGCCGCTTGAAAAGTCACACTGGATACATGTGAGTGTGTGCCCAAAATCCCCGGAGAAGAATGGAGAGGAGATTGCAGCGTGGCTGTCCACCCAGGGATAACTTCTCTCTCCCTCTCTCTGTTTCCCCTAAGTGGGCACACACACCATATGCAAAAACCTTTAAAAAAAAAAAAAAAAAAAGCAACAGCTTAAATAAGCAGGGGCCCTGCTGGGCCATCACTCAAGAGGCCCAGTCCCCTGCCAGTGCCCGTGCTGCAGTGTTCCCTTGGGCACACTGCTCTCCCACAGAGCTCCCAGGCTGGTGGCCTGGCTTCCTACTTCCTGTGTCCCACTCTTGAGTTCTTGCACAGAGCATGTGGTGGAACTCTGCGGGCTGCTATCCAGGCTTGGGTCCTTCTGCAGTCAGCAGAGCAAAAGACATGTGAAAGAATCCTTTCCCTCCTTGATAGTACCTCATTTTGAGACCATTTTGAAAGTTTTAAGGTTTAAAACCAGCCAGTGGCCTGTTTGTTCCAGGGTGTGAAGCCTCGTGGTGTGGCCTGCGGGAGAGAAAGGCTATAAGGAACCAGGATTTAAGATGAAAATGAAAACATGTCAACTTGAAACTAAGGGGAAAATAGAGAGGCAAAACATTGATGGGACACAGAAATGGATTATTATCTGTTGATAATGTGCTTTATATCCTCAACTGGACTGGTGTAAAGTGTATTCATATTGGGTAAATTCAACTTATAAGCTGAGTGATACGTTGTGATTAAATGTATAAAATTAAATTTTTAAAAAATTATAACTTACACCCATTTTTTAAAGAATTATTTATTCATTTCCATTTGTTATTGTTTTTTTTTTTTTCTTTATTTGACAAAAGAGAGAGAGAAAGGGAAAGTGAGAAAGCAAGCCACCAGGTCCAGGACTTGAACCATGGTTGGCCATGTGGGAATCCAGCTCCCTTATCCAGCACATCACCTGCTGGCCCCCGACTTACACCCACTTTTGCATCAGCATACTTAAGCTGCTTTTATAGAAGGATGACTTTCTTTTTGTACTACACATTTGAATTCCCAAGTCTACTTGTAGGAAATTTAGACAGAAACCTAGGCCTGTGGAGTGACAGCAGGTGCTACAGCTGAGCACTGACCTGGATTGTTCGCGGGAGGCACTGGAGTTCACAGGACATGGCAGGTCACTGTCTCAACAAAGAATATCCAGGTTTCTTTTCACTAAAATGCAAAAGGCAATATAGATGGAGTATCCCTAATCCAGCCAGAAGTGTTTTGGGTTTTGGATTTTTTTGGATTTCAGAGTATATTGGGTCATCAGAAAAGTCATGACGCATTTCGGCATAGAAAAATATGGTCATGATTTTTCCAGCAACCCGATAGCTAAGGAGATCCGTGGGGGGTGGGGGTGGGGGGGCGGATAGGACCTAGATCTAAACAAAATTCATTTGTGTTTCCTGTACACCTTATATACACAGCCTGAAGGCACTTGTATATTTTTTTATATTGTGGTTTTACACTCTGTCCTGTCAGATGACTTCAGGTGTGGAATTTTCCACTTGTGGCATCATGTGGCACTCAAAGCTCTGGATTTTATGGTGTTTGAATTTTTAGATTAGCGATGCTCAGCTCATAATAAATTACTGTCAAATGTTAGAAAGCCTCAGTGTTTCTGGATGAGGGAAGTTAAAGCTGGTAAAGCCAGTGGGTCTTGAGTCCTTATGGTTGAATGCTATAAAAGCAAAACCCAGAGTTGGAGCTGCCCCTGTTGTAGTGCTTCTCAGAAAGCCAAGTAGCCGATTCCACCTTGGATTTTTGTTTTTGTGTTGTGTTATGTTTTGTTAGAGTGTGTGTGCTTGCCAGAGAGGGAAAGTGAGAAATCACTCACCAGGGAGGCGGCCACGCTGTGATCCTTTTCCTCCATTCTCCTCTCAAGATTTTAGGCAAGCATGCACAGGTGCTTGGTGTGATTTTTCAAGCTGCCAGGCCCAGGACTTGAACCACGGATGACCATGTGGGAATCCAGCACTTTAACCTCCATGCCATTTTTTGGAGAGATTTTTCGCTATAGGGCGCGTGCGCTCGCCAGACAGAGAGAGACAGAGAGACAGAAAGCGAGAAATCCCCCCCTAGAGTGGATAGCCACACCACAATCCCTTCTCCATTCTCCTCTCCAGATTTTGGGCACACATGTACTCACACTTGGCGTGAATTTTAAGCCACTGGGTGCGGGACTCAAACCATGGTTGACTATGTGGGAGTTTAGCGACGTAAACATTACGCCATCTGCTGGTCCCCCACCTTGTTTTTAATAGGGCTTGTATAATTGATCATTGAAAAACAGTCACAATTTGACCAGAAGGTGAAAGTATTAATAATTAAACTGCTGGTGTTCTTGTCTTTGTTCTTTCGTGGTAGAAAAAGAATTATAAAACGGTGTAACCTATACGTGTTTTGTGTTAACAGATGTTCATTTGGATCTGGAAGATCGCTTGGCCCAGTTTATGAAGACAGAAGAAGCCATCATATACTCGTACGGCTTTGCCACCATAGCCAGTGCCATTCCTGCCTACTCTAAGAGAGGGGACATTGTCTTTGTGTAAGGACCTCTGCCTACTTTCTAGTCACACTTGTTTGGGAATGACGTTGATTGTCCTAGAAAATTCCTTTATTAGGTTTACCTGCCCAAAATAGTTATTTTGGTTTTTTGTTGTTGCTCCTATAGAAATGTAGTTACCCCAGCCAAATAATTCTACAGAGTTTAAGAGACCTTCACTTAAGTGTGCTCGAAAGTGCGGGCAGTCGGGACCAGCAGTTGGTGTAATGGCTATGTCGCTGGACTCCCATGTAGTCAACCACAGTTCGAGTCCTGGACCCAGTGGCTTAAACTCATGCCAAGCGTGTGTACATGCGTGCCCAAGATCACGAGAGGAGAATGGATAAGAAGGGATTGCAGCATGGTCATCCCCTCCAGGGTTATTTCTCACTTTCTGTCTCTCAGTCTCTCTCTGTCTTTCTGGCGAGCGCACATGCCCTATGGCAAAAACCTCTCCAAAAAACAAAAGCATGGGCAGTCACATAACTGCCTTTATGGTTGTAGTGTGGTGTCCAGGGGAGGCAAGCCGCCTGTCTTCCCCTTGCTTCTCTGTGGCCATGTGGCAGCCCTGTGAGTCTCCTGTCAGACCATGTGGCCAGCCATACTGCCTGGCCAGGCACCTCCACCCCATCCTCACCTGCGCCGCACGCTGCTGCTCTGCTGACATGGTATCACAGCTTTGGAAGAGCACAGAGCTGGGCTGGGAGCCCCACCTCCCTTTGACTGCCTGCGAGTAGATCCACACACCCGCATGATGCAGTCAGAATGCACCGTGCTGCTGTTCACGTGAAGGGTGAGGCCAAGGCAGCATAAGGGTTGGCGTGGCCAGGCCACTGGTGACAGTCAGTAGCAGTTACCACTGCAGCCCACACCACTGTCATCCACTGAGTGCAGCCCATGCTTCTGTCACCCACTGAGTGGGCTGTTAAGTGGCTCTTAATTTTAGGTCTCAAATTTACTATTGTTTCTTCTTTTCCTTTTCAACCCTATAGCCACAGTAATCTGTTCAAGAAGTGCAAATCTGATCATTGCTTACTTCATTTAATACATATAAGAGCATCCACTGTTCCGGAAATAAAGACCCACTCCTTATCATGGTCTTGTGAGTTCTGAACCACCTTTTCAGGCTCGCTCCGTGCAACGGTTTCCCCTCCGTTCCCTCCCTACTCATACTGCCTGCCAGCATTGCTCTGCTTCTGAGGCCTCCTTTACACACACACACCCCTCCTCACTTACCCCTGACTTGCTGGATTCTCCTTTTGTTTGTTTCTAATTCTTGCTAAGGCCCTTTGCCTAGGATCGCATTTACAATTTAATAGTGCTCCAGAAATACCAGTTGAGTGAATATTTGAATGACAGCTGGAGCTCCAGGCACTGAACCTTAGACTTGCCCACCTTAGCCCTGTGCTGTCCTGTGACCACTCACCTTTGGAGCTGCTGCTTGTTCCGTGGCAGAACCCTCCCTTACATATACAGCATAGCCAGCTATCCCCAGGGTTCCGGGGCACGTGGATCCTTTCCTCACCATCACCTGGCAGCCTAGAGCAATCCAGCAGACGCCCCCGTCCTCATTTCTTCTGTGTGCATGTGTGACCATTAAAATAGATGTTCATATTAATTTTGCACGTAGTTTTAAAGATCAACAGGAAAAAAAAAATCATCATAAACTTAAGAGCCATTGCCTTTTTGTTTTTTTTTTGAGAGGTTTTTTCACTATAGGGCGCGTGCGCTTGCCAGACAGACAGCGAGAGACAGAGAGATAGAAAGCGAGAAATCACCCCCCAGGGGGGATGGCCATGCCACAATCCCTTCTCCATTCTCCCCTCGGGATCTTGGGCACGCACACACACGCACCTGGCGTGAGTTTTAAGCCACCAGGTCCGGGACATGAACCGTGGTCGACTACATGGGAGTCCAGCGACATAGCCATTACGCTAACTGCTGGTCCCGCCTTTTTTTTTTTTTTTGTTTTTTTTTTTTTAAGAATTACTTAATTTTACGTATTCATTTATTTTAAGTCTGACTGGGGGTGGGGGTGCCAGAGAGAGGAAAGGCAAGCCACCAGGTTCGGGACTCGAATCGCGGTTGGCCTTATGGGAGTCCACCACCCTTAACCACCATGCTATGCTACTTGCCGGCCCCAGCCATTGGTTTTTAAACAGTGTTTCTAGAGTTTTAATCAAAGCACTGTTGCAACAGTGATGTTTTCCAGTATCACTTCACAAAACATCCACTATAAATTACTTTTTGAGTTTAAATGTAGAAAGTTATGGTTACAGGGAACCAGCAGTTAGTGTAATGGCTATGTTGCTGGACTCCCATGTAGTCGACCACGGTTCATGTCCCGGACCTGGTGGCTTAAAACTCATGCCGGGTGCGTGTGCGTGCATGCCTAAGATCCCAAGAGGAGAATGGAGGAGAAGGGATTGTGGCGTGAC
>NW_006201036.1:1840758-1842827 GCF_000334495.1 Tupaia belangeri chinensis | reverse complement strand
GGGGGCAGTGGGCCCTTAGGAAAAACCCGTCCAAAAAAAAAAAAAAGAAAGTTATGGTTACAGGTGAACTTGTATGCTTCTTCTGTCAGATAATAAATATTACATTGTCTTTGGTTTTAACTGCTGAGGAACCTAACCTAAATTCACGTCCATATGTTATACTCTGTGTCTTAAAACTTTAGTTTCTCAGCTGACTCCATAGTGCAGTCGTTAAGTGTCATGCATAGAAAGCCAGATCCCATTTGGCCAACCATGGTTCAAATCCTGCCCCAGCAGCTTGGAAAACGCCATGTGTTTACATACTGCCAGGGCCAGGACTGGAATCTGGTTGGCCATATGGGATTTAGCTTCCATCTCAAAACGCTTGTAGGGCCTGCCTGAGGGATAGTATCTTACAGTTTATTGTCTTGGTCTGGTTTTGGTATCGGCATAATACTTCACAAAATTGATTGAAAAATATCTTGATTTCTGGAGCTGATTGTATAGGGTTGTTTTTAATTGGGTTTTTTTTGGTTGGTTTTTTTTTTTTTTTTGAGAGGTTTTTGCTATAGAGCGCGTGTGCTCGCCAGACAGAGACAGAAAGCGAGAAATCACCCCCCAGGGGGGATGGCAACGCCACAATCCCTTCTCCTCCATTCTCCTTTCGGGATCTTGGGTACACACGCACACGTGCCCGGCGTGAGTTTTAAGCCACCAGGTCTGGGACACGAACCGCGGTCGACTACATGGGAGTCCAGCAACATAGCCATTATGCTAACTGCTGATCCCAGTTGTTTTTAATTTTTTAAATGTTTGGTAGAATTCTCTAATGAAGCCATCTAGACCTGAAGTTTTTTTATTTTTTTTTTTAAACTGCTATTCTGCGTGTGTACTTGCCAGAAGGAGACACTGCAATCCTTTCTCCTCCGTCCTCTTCTCAGGATTTGGGGCATGCTTGCACATGCAGCAGGCGTATTTCTCAAGCTGCTGTGTCCAGGACTCTGACCGCAGTGCCTGTGGGAATCCGGCTGCTCCAGCCACCTGCCACTGGCTGGCCTGAGAGGTTTCTTTTTAAAAGTATTCTAGTTATGAAGTCAATGTCCTTATACTTACTGGGCTACTCAGATTATCCATGTCCTACTGGGTGAGTGAAAGTAGACTGTTTTAAAGGGATTGACCCATTTCTTTCTTTCCTTTAATTTTTTTATTTTTTAATTTTTTTTTAGTTTTATTAAATTTATTTATTTACATTCATTCACTTTACATCATTACAGCATACAAAGTGAGATTTTTCCATCCAGAGTACACTGTATATTGGCTCAGTCAAGTGCATCAACATACATGTTATCATCAACAAATAATTTTCCTGTATGTTTTGCTTTTTTTCCCCATCCTTGATTCCCTATCTCTTACCCCACCCTCTGCCATCTCCCGTTCTCCTCCCACACTGTCTCTGGTATCTATGTTTGCTTTCTATACTCCCCACACACACATTTTATTGAGTCACTAAAGATCTTAATTAATCTAAATATTTTCATAGCAAGCACAGCTGATACATACATTTCCATGAACACAAGTCTAACTTTAGGCATAAACTCAGTGAGTAGAATGAACATCCTATAAAGTAGCACCTAACTGGGGCTATGTATTTTACTGCAGTCATCGAATAGGTATTTTTAATGCATTTGTTTTTTAATTTCAAGAAAAATAGTTTTAGGGGTTTTTTTTCCTGAAACTTTTTTTTTAACTTTACTTTCCCTAAGCATTGTCACAGCATACAAAATGTTATTTCTCATCCAGAATACACTGCATAGTGGCTTAATCATGCATATTATTATCAAAAATTTTTCATTTCTAGTTCCTAGAA
The DNA here is from genome assembly GCF_000334495.1 of Tupaia belangeri chinensis. NCBI lineage: Eukaryota > Metazoa > Chordata > Mammalia > Scandentia > Tupaiidae > Tupaia > Tupaia belangeri. The sequence continues at coordinate 1,840,981 of NW_006201036.1, read as the reverse complement.
TTTTTTTTTTACCCTTATTTCTGACCCTCTGTGCTTTCCCATCCTCTTCTCACACTATCTCTGGTGTCTACAATTATCTTCCATTCCTTTCCCACCCACATTGTATTGATCACACAATTTCTTAAATAATCTAAGTACTTTTAATAGCAAGTTTACTTGGTACTATTAAGGAGACCAGTTTTAACTTAAATCAAAGAAATACTAAGGAACTTTGCTTAAAGCC
>NW_006201036.1:1839261-1840468 GCF_000334495.1 Tupaia belangeri chinensis | reverse complement strand
GCAGTTTTGGTCAACCTGGCTATAATGTGTCTTGGAGAAGATCTTGGGTTGATTCTATTTGGGGTCCTTTGTATTTCTTGGGACTAGATCTTTGAGTTCCTCTCTAAGTTTGGAAAGTTTTCTTGCAGGATTTCATGAAATAGATTAGCAATGCCTTTATGAGTCTCTACGCCTTCTGGAATGCCAATTATCCAGATGATTGTACGTTTGGTGGTATCTAGTACTTCTCGTATATTATTCTCAATTTTTTGGGCATTTTTCTCAGTCTTCGTGGTGAATTTCTCTAGGCCAGCAATTTTCTATGTCTGAGATCCTATTTTCTGTATGATCTAGTCTGCTTTTAATGCTTTCAAGGGAGATTTTGACTTCCTGTATTATAGCCTTCATCTCTAACAGTTCCATTTGATTCTTAAAGTGTGTAATTCCTCCTTTAGATCTCACAAGAATTTCCTTACCTCCTGGAACTCGACAACTTCTTTCTCCTTTCGCTTCTGCAGTTCATTGTCTCTCTTCTCTTCCATCTCTGTTAGCTTCGCCATTATGAATGTTCTAAATTCTTTATCAGAAATTTCCATGATTTCCATTGAACTGCTTTTGGATGAAGAGGAGTTATTCTTTTCCCTTGGAGGAAAGGTATTTTCTTTCCCATATTTCTTGTGGTCCTGCGGTGATTTCTAGTCATCTGATGGATGGTGTGTTTCTTCCTAATTCTTGAAATTCAATCTGAACGTTCAGGAGCAAGCAGAAAGAGGTGATCTGGAATCTCTTTGCTGTTCTATTGTGATCACTTTGTGCAGCAGGTTCAGTAGATGTTGAGGAATATGTTAACCCTAACAGTATTTAGATGTTTAGCTACGGTGCCCTTAGATCCATCACGCTAGCTTATTTGCTGGAGGCTGAATTATCAGTAGGAATTCTTCATTTCTCTTTTATCCTGAAATGACTACTTCGCAGGAGCCATGAGGAATCTTCTGCTGAAGGCCTTGCCTCTCCTGCCATGCTAGCTTGTTTGCTGGCGGCTGAATTATCAGTAGGCAGGATTGACCTATTTCTTCTCAACTGTCGAATGTATATGAGAGGTGCTATTTATAGTATTCCCATGTTTGTCTAACGGCTACTGGTTCTGTAATGATAGCTCCTGTTTCATTCCTGGTATTAGTGGTTTGTGTCTTTTTTTTTTTTTTTTTTTTTTTTTTTTGTTTTTTTG
>NW_006201036.1:1835296-1839213 GCF_000334495.1 Tupaia belangeri chinensis | reverse complement strand
GTGTTTTGTGTTTTTTTGTTTTTTTTTTTTTTTTTTTTTTTTTGTCAGTTCTTTAGAGGTTTGTCAGCGTTACTGGTCTTTACTAAGAATCAACTGTTTCATTGTTTTTCTCTGTTGTATTTCTGTTGTCAATTCCATTGACTAAATGATTTCCTACCTTCTGTTCCATTTTGGTTTAATTTGTTCTTTTTCTGGATTTTGAGGTGGGAGCTTAGATTATTAATCTAACCTTTTCTCTTTTCCAATTAATCTGTTTAATGAATTTCTCTTAGGGCTGCTTTATTCACAGATTTTGGTGTTTTATTTTTTATTTACAATATAGTTCATTGTACCTTTTTAAAAATTTGCCTTTGGACTTTCTTTGTGACTCCTGATTATTAAAAAGTCTGTCTTTAGGGAATTTTAAGTTGCTGTAGTTTGTGTTAAGGCTTAGGATGTATTCCTCGCAGTGTGTCCGCGGGTACTCAGGAGGAATGTGTCCTGCTGTTGGGCGCTGGGTGTTCTGTAAGTGTAAGTTAGCGCTTGCTGGCCGGTGTGCTGTTGGACTCTTCTATAACGCATCCTTCTGGAGTTTCCAAATGGTTGTTCTCTGTCATTTTTGAAAGGGTAGTGAAGTCATTTAAGTGTAATTGTGGATTTATCCGTTTGTCCTTTCAGTTTTATCAATTTTTGCTCAATTTAGCAGCTCTGTTGTTTACGCATATTTGGGATTGCTCAATTTTCTCGGTGAAATGACCTTTTTAGCATTATCTAATATCCTGGTAGTGTCTCTGGCAATTTTCTTCATTCCAAAGTCTTATACTTTGTCAGCTATTCTCATTATACTTACTTTATGTTTGTGTATGTATATAAGCGTGATGTGTGTGTTTTTTTGCTTCCTGTGTCATAGTATTTGAAGTCAGTTTTTTGTAGACAGCGTGCAGTTGGGTCATGCTTGAGCCACTGTACCTGTCTTTGAAATGTGCATTTCATTTTGTGTTTAATATAATTACTGATGCGTTAAGGTCTAAATCTGCCATTTTAATGTTTGTTTCTGGTTCTCTCTACTTGTTGTTTCTCTATTTTCTTTATCCTGCCTTTTTGTAGGATAACTGAACATATTTTAGAATTACTTATTTATGTTCTTGAATATTTTTCTTTGTAAACCTTTTTTAGTTATTGTTCTAAGTGTTATATGTATATTATTAGTGGTGGTGTCATTTTACCAAAGTATAGAACCTTTATCTTTCTATACATCACTTTAGTCTCATTTGTATTATAATTGTTTAATTATTTCCTGCACATACATTGAGAACCACATTGTAAATTTTGTTTTACGGGCTTTTGTATTTTGTTTGTCATTTTCTTTCATTCTTGCTAATAGCAAATTCTTAGTTTTCCTTCAGCTGGGAATGTCTTTACTTCTGCTTCATCCCTGAAGGATAGATCGTGCTAGTTACAAGATTGTTGATTGACATTTCTTTCCTTTCCGCATTTGAGATATGCTTGACACTTTCCTGGGGCAATCTGCTGTCACTCCAATTGTTTCCCCTGTATATATGGTGCAGTTTCTTTTCGGCTGCCCCAAGGATTTCTCCTTGCCCTTCGTGTGCGGAAGTTTGATGTCTTGCATTGTAGCATCTGCTTGCTGAGGTTTGCGCAGCTGCCTCAGTCAGTAGGTTCGGAAGCCGCTTGCTGAGGTTGCTGAGCACCTTTATTGCCTCCCTCTTCGGCCTCTCCTCCTGGGACTCCTGTGAGGCCAGTGTTAGATCCTGCATGCTAGTTTCTCCTGCCTGTGCTCTGTGTGACAGTGAGCGGTCTCTGTTGTTTGCTCTGCCTGCCACCACTGCCCCCCGCCCCATTCTGCTGCTGAGCCTGCTCGGAAATTCCGTTAATTGGTCATTGTCTCTCCAGAGGATTCTTTGCATCTTGTATTCCTCTCTGAAGCTCTCTGATACTTTACTTGTTTGGAACATGTTTGTAATTACTCATCAAAGCGTTTCTATCATGGCTGTTCTAAAATTGTCCTGAGGTGACTTGGATGTCTCTGTCATCTTCGTATTGTTATTAGCTGTTTTTTCCTTCTGTTTGAAACGTTCTGATTCTTGGTATAGAGATGGTTGACTGCAACTTGGATATTTTCTTCTTATGCTGTTATCGCCTCTATCTTGTTAAACTGTCTGTGGTAACTGGCTCTCTCTGGCACTGCTCCAACCACAGGAGGGCTGGGGAGACTGCTGCCTCGGCACTGCCGAAGGGAAGAACAGTGCAGGGTCCCTCCCACCCCAGCCTCCATTATACCCAAGGTGGGGTATCCTCGTCGCTTCTGGCTGATGGTTCTAGTCCTGACTTTCGAGGCCTCCTCTGATGGTGTCCAGATGGAGATGCTCATGGGCCCCGTTATTGCCAGGTGTAAGCTCGGGCTCTCCAGCTGATCCCTACTGACACACAGTGGGGAGCAGGGGTCCATTTGTATCAGCAGGCAAGAACCAAGTCTCGGCTCCCTCCTCGGCTTTCTCTGTCACCACCATGGAAGGTGTCGGGTGGCCCTGTTACAGCCTCTCTGCTGGTGTGGATGGAACTGGAGCCACCTTTTTCCTGTGGTGCTCAGTGACAATGGAATTTTCCAGAGGTTTCTGTCTCCCTTGGTTGCCAGTATTGGTTCTCTTGCCAGAGTAATGGCAGAGTAATGTGTCAGTCAGACCAGGGTGCCACTTAGGGTGAGGTGTGCCAATATTTTGGTATTTCTTAGAAAGAGAAAACTATGTGCATAAATTGATAAGCCATCCACAGCAAGATGCTTGATGCTTTCAGAGAGGTTGAAACATGGCTGACCTGTGCTTCTCTGAGGGGTTAAATGTGGCATTTGTGCAGAAAGAACCTGCAGAGTGAAGGGTAGAAATGTTCAAGTGCATTTTATTTATTTGCCATGTTCAGATTAACAACTGGAGATGGGTCAGTTTACAGAAGCAAGCCCTCTTTTTCTGAGGATGGTGACAAGGCCCTTTGAACCCCAGTCTAATGGGTCTCTCTTCCTCACAGAGATAGAGCAGCTTGCTTTGCTATTCAGAAAGGATTACAGGCATCACGCAGTGACATTAAGATATTTAATCATAATGACATGGCTGACCTGGAGCGACTGCTAAAAGAACAAGAGATCGAAGATCAAAAGGTATGATTCTTTTGAAGAAAATTATATAGCACTCGTGTACTTTCTAACCAGCTAAATTATATATGAAATGGTAATTTGTCATTGAAAACTGCCTGCAGATCACATTTGGATATTAAGTAAGGGTGTTCCTGCTTATTAAATGTGCTTCATGCTGGAGAGCCAAATCTGATGATAGTTGCCTTATCATCGCCATAATTACGTTGAGCAAATTTGGGGAGAAGTAATCCAGGAAGCTTTTTAAGCAGGAGGTGGGGAAGAGGACAGTGAGGAAGCTTTTTAAGCAGGAGGTGGGGAAGGGGATAGTGAGAAACAGAAAGAGACAACGTGCGTGTGGTGGGTGGGGATGTGTGTTCTCAGGCTACACAGTAGCACCAAAACGCAGTGTGGCCTTGGTCAGAGGAAGAACCTCAGGAACTGAGCCCAGGTGTAGGCGCATGAGAGTAAGCCATGCATTAGACTTGGCCTCTGTGGCCAAGGTGGCTGCTGAGCAAAGGTGCTGAAAGCCACGTGGCCAACTGTGCGCGTTCAGTCCCCAGCCCACCCAGCTGACTGAAACATGCTGGGCACGTGTGCTCCTGTCCAAGATCCAGAGGCGCTAGAGGCCTGGGGGCAGGGGGCCATGGCATGACAAGACCGTGTAAGGGTGCTCCTGCACATTCCTGTCTCTCTCCCTCTGCCTGTCTAGACGTGGGCCCATGTTCGCTATCAGGAATGAAATAGAACAAACTTTTAACCATGAATAAATCATGTATCAAATGCAGGAAAG
>NW_006201036.1:1790652-1835285 GCF_000334495.1 Tupaia belangeri chinensis | reverse complement strand
AGAGTGGCAGCAGACCCCGGTTTAGTAATTTATGAACAACTTGGGGCCCTCCTCCCATCCCACCTTTCCTGGAGGGCTGGGTGGCTGCTGCCTGTGGGGACCAGTGCCCAGTGGTCTCCGTCCATGCCACAGCCCTGTGTCCAGTTCCTCCTCCGAGAAACCTGCATAGCTCCTGGTGCTGGTGGTGGTTGGGAGCCTGCTCCAGGTGTCTGGTTAGAGGGGCACTGCCAAGGGGCATTCTGAGCATCAGCATTCGAGCAGTCATTCGTTTCCCTTGGGCTGTGGCGCTCAGCAGGACATTGGGAGGTTACACCACCTGGGACCCAGCCACCACATCATGTCTTAGACACCTCTTCGTGGTGGACTTCCTGATGTTGCTCATAACTAGCTGCATCTGTAGTGAAAATAACTGATAAGAATGCTCTTTACATTTCTTAAGTTTGTGTTAATCTCCCTTTTCCCTGGACTCATTGCTGTATGCCACGTCTACTGTGCACCACTGTCTCACACTCACCCAGTGCGGAATCTGCGGGGAAATCTCAAACTCACATGTTCCCCAGATTCGTTTCCTTATGTAGATTATAAAGAGTTGTCCCTTTTCCCGATTTGGTGGTAAGGTGGTAGCCAGCAGGTTGAAGAGCATGTGAGCCAGGTTGCTGTCATTTATTTTGCCAAGTTATTTGTACAGATTCGGAGAACATCACACTCAAGTTTCTATGTGTGTATGTTTTGCGAGTTTTATAATCCATACAACTTTTGTTTTGAAGAAATTTTTGCCTTAGGGCATGCGTGTTCGCCAGAGAGAGTCACAGTGAGAGGAAAAATGAGAAATCACTCCCTAGGGGGGATGGCCACACCGCAGTCCCTTCTCCCAGGATTTTCGGCACGCACACACAGGCACCTGCACCTGTACCCAGCGTGATTTTCAGGGTCCAGGAATCAAACATGGTTGGCCATGTGAGAGGCACGCAATGTAATCACCACGCCATCTGCTGGTCCCTCTGGGGAACTTTTAAAAATGAATAACAAGAAATTATTTTGAAATTTATCTCTACTTTATAATTTTTACTTTTTTTGCTTGTTAATTTAAACCACATTTTCTTGCCACACATAGACTTCCTTAGTAACACTGCATTTTGGGGAGGTTCTTTATGCCAAAGGGTGCATGCCAAAGGGATACCCCCAGCAGGGCCTGTTTATATTGCAGTCCTTTTTCCTCCCAGTTCTTCTTCCCAGCAGGGTCCATCGGGTTCTTCATCCCATCATGGGCACACATCCACGTGACAGCGTGTTTTTCAAGTGAGCCAGGCTAGAACTCAAACCCTGGTTGGCCATGTGGCATCTGGCTTCCACCTAACACTATACCACATGGTTGCCCCCTGCATTTTGGTTTTCAGAAGTACTCTTTATTTTCATATAATCTGCTAACTTTTTCAGTGTTTTCTACTTGATTACTTCTCTTTCCTCGAAAGTGAATTAAAATAATGTGATTCAGTCCAGGTTTGGATCGAACTAATTTCATCAGTTTCCCAAGTGTTATTCGTAGAGATGTTTTCTCTTCCCTTTTCCTGTAGGGTTTGTATGTCCCATGTTAGTGCTTCTTTAAACAGGAATGGGCAGGGCCCAGCAGGTAGCGTGGTAGTTAAGGGGCACTGGACTCCCACATAGACAACTGCGGTTCGAGTCCTGGACCTGTTGGCTTGCTTTCTCACGCCCCCTCCTCTCCCTTTCTGTTCAAATGTTATAAATAAATAAAGTTAAATAAAAATAATTTTTTTTTTTTTCAAAAGCAGGAATGGGCAGTGGATATGAGCTGAAGGAATATTTATGAACAAGTGAAATACAACCTGGCCTCACTAATGAGCAAAGAGATTAAGCTAGGAGGTCTGGCCTGTCAAATTATTTTTCATAGTGATGATCGGTGCCACCACAGGTGTGGAGAGAACGGATGCTCTGATAGTACTGGGAAAAGCTTGCTGGCACCACCTTTCTAGACGGCAAATGGGCAGGTATATTCAAGGATCTTTAAATATCCATGCCCTTTGACCAACATTTGGGGTGTTATCTTTAGAAAATAGCCAGAAGTAGTATCAAAGATTGAAAGATAGTCACAATGTGTAAAAAGGCAAAATGAGGGAAACTATCTAAACCCAACATTAGTGAAATAGGTACTAGTGATTTATAGTATACCCCCAAGCTAGACGCTTCACTAAAATCTTATTTTAAATAATACCAAATGATGTAGAAATGCTTACAAAACATTTTTTTAATCAAGTCTTAAAACATAAGTAAAATCCTGAGTTTGAACAAGGTATCTATAAACACATGTAAATACTAAAAAGACAAAAATTATTACTATATGTTATAACTAGCTGATTTTTTAATTTATTTATATTTAACTTTTCCATTTCCCAGGATTCCTGTATTGAATATTTTTTAAAAATCATAAGAAAAATACTGGGACAGCACTGTGGCCTAGGGGTTAAATGAGCTGTATCCCACATGGCCAACCATGTGGTTCAAGTCCTGCATCCAGTGACTTGAGAAACACACCACACACGTGTGTTTGTGCCCCAAATCTCCACAAGATGGAGGAGGGAGGATTATGGCGTGACCATGCCCCACCAGGGTACTTTCGCCTTCTCCCGCTCCCTCCCTCTCTGTCTCTCTGTGTTGTCTGTCTCGTATCTCTCTGGCAAGTGCATGTTTCCTCTGGCAGTAAATTTTTACAAGAAAGAAAAATACTTAATCTTTTAAGAGGCAGGAAGAGACAGGATGTGTTGAGGTGAAGGTGGTCACTCTGTTGTGACTCCCAACAGATGTCACTAGCTCTGTGGCACTGAGTTTTTGAGTTGACACAGAGTAAAGGCGGTTCAGTATAGGGCGCATGCGCTCGCCAGGCAGAGAGAGACAGAGAGACAGAAAGCAAGAAATCATCCCCCAGGAGGGATGGCCACGCCGTAATCTCTTCTCCTCCATTCTCCTCTCGGGATCTTGGGCACGCACGCACACATGCCCAGCGTGAGTTTTAAGCCACCGGGTCCGGGATGCGAACCGCGGTCGACTACATGGGAGTCCAGCGATATAGTCATTATGCTAACTGCTGGTCCCAAAGCATAGTTTTTTCATAATAATGTGTTTTCTGTTAACTGTATGAAGACCCTCTCATATATTTGAACAATTTTTTTTTTTTACTGTGGGTTCTTTTCTTTTTTTGGAGAGGTTTTTCCTATAGGGCGCATGCACTTGCCAGACAGAGAGAAAGAGAAATCACCCCCCAGTGGGGGTGGTCACGCCATAATCCCGTCTCCTCACACCTCTCGGGATCTTGGGCATGCACACACACACACCTGGCGTGAGTTTTAAGCCACCGGGTCTGGGACGCAAACCACAGTAGACAATGTGGGAGTCCAGCGACATAGCCATTACACTAACTGCTGGTCCCAAGCTGTGGGTTCTTAATACCTCTTAAAAGTCAGGCAGGTGCAATACAAAGCAATATGAATTGATCCCACGTGGGAAGGTTCCCAGTTTAAGTCTGGAGACCTCGGTGAATACACTGGACACGCACTGCCCATGAGCCAGGCCTGGCTGGAGGCCGTGCATGGATCACTGGGTCAGAACCCTTGTTGGAGTGCTGTTGCTCTCGCTCTGTCTCTCTTGCTTATGTAAGAAATAAAGGAGCTTTAAAGCATGTTTGAATACCCCTTAAAGCATTGTTCTGATATTTGAGTTCCTGGCTCTTCATTGGAGTAAAAATCTTAGAGGCAAGAAACCTTTGAGTAGGAAATGAGTGGTAGACTCTCTTTCTGTGTGTTTCTGTCCTTTCTCAGCCCAGCATACCACAAGCTTGTGTAGTTTCCTGCATTCGAGAGTTCATTAGTGACGTGCTGTAAATGGGGTGTGGTGTAGGTGTGTGTTATTGGAAAAGGTCCCTCCCCGTCACCTTGGAACCTCACTGAACAAGGTCGTAGTTGAGTTTTTCTTGACCCTTGAATGGGCTAGTGAGGAATAAGGAAGGAAAGGGGCTTTTTCTGTCTTTTCATAGATGAGGGAGAACAGGTCCATCTGTCCTCGTTACTGGAGCGTACCAGCGTGCACAGGAAGCAGTGTAGTGAGCCTCACAAACATGGCTGTCAGCATCCTGCTGCTGTCCTGCCTTCTGTGCCTCCCCTGCTCTGCACCCTCCTCCGCAGTGATGAAGGAGAGTGGTTGTGGTCATCGTAGTGATTGTTCTCTGAGGTAAACGTTACAGACATCGAAACGCACAATCCTAGCCTTGCAGTTTCAACCAGCGGCTTAAAACCGTGTCACCCAGGGGTCTCAGCTTCATCACCATCTCCCCCGAAAGCCTTCCCAGGCCCCCAGCCACTCGGGGTTTGAGAGCGTTGCCTGATTTTAGAGTCCCTAAATAGTTTGTGAGTGTGTGAGCTCCCCTAGTTGATGCTATGAACGGAAAAAAACGTGTCTAAGAAAAGAAAGCATTTAAATTCATTCAGACTATTTAAGTGTGTTTGTTTTAAACACGGTGGAGAATGTGTGTGCATGCAAGAGAGGAGGAGCAACCAGAAGCACCCTCAGCCGGGGCTCACCATGCCGGGATCTCCTTCCCCTGCCCTCCAGGTAGTCAGGATCGTGGGTGCGCAGGCTCCCAGCACATTTTCAGGCTGACCCGGGAATCCAAACCTGTGGCATTCCGACTCATTATCATGAATAAATCTCGTTAGGTAAAGTGCTAGTGAGTGTGTAACAGATTTTATATTTAGAGTTGTTAACATTAAGATGTCTGTTCTTTTTTCTTTTAAAGAATCCTCGCAAGGCTCGTGTAACGCGGCGTTTCATTGTAGTAGAAGGATTGTATATGAACACCGGTACTATTTGTCCTCTCCCAGAACTGGTAAGCAGCAGCCGTGCTCAGTCCCTGTAGCTGTCGGGCTTTTGGGCAGATCGCCTTTGCTTGTGACTACTTTCTGTTGATAATGTCCGGAGTGCTTTGCTCTTGAGGCAGCGTAAGCACATTTTGATTATAACAGGGAAGTAAATTAACATCAGATGCCATTGCTGGTGTTAAAAGAGTATCATGACTTAACTTTTAAAAACCAACTTTATTGAGTGAAAATGACATTTAACAAGAATACCTACCTCAGGTGCACAGTGCGATGAGCTTCGACAGACGTAAAACCCCATTTTCACCACCAGCATCAAGACACAAGGGCATTTTTCTCTCATACCTCTGTGGTCAGCACCTAGTCCTGGTCCCAGACAGCCTGGGACAGTCTGTTTTTTCTTTCCATAGAATAGTTTTACCTTTTGTAAAATTTCATGTAAATGAAAGCATATGATGCGTATTTTGTAAAACTCAGCTTCTTATTGTAGAAACAATGCCTTTTTTCTTTTTTGGTGGTGTTTTTTTGTCGTTTTATTTTTTTAAGATTTTTCCTGTAGGGCATGTGTGCTCACCAGAGACAGACAGACAGAAAACGAGAAATCACCCCCCAGGGAGATGCCACAATCCCTTCTCCATTTTCCTCTCAGGATTTTGGGCATGCACACACATGCGCCCAGAGTGAATTGTAAGCCACTGACTTCAGGACTTGAACCACGGTTGACTGTGTGGGGAGTCCAATGACATAACCATTACGCTATCTGCTGGTCCTGAAACACTGCCGTTTTCCCTGAAGCAATGCCATTTTTAGAGAGCATAACCGCTAGGATTTACTTCATTGAGGTGAGATTCACTTTCCACAGCATCAGTTGTTGTGAGGTATATGTCAGCGGCATTTGGTACATTCAGCATATTGCACAGCCAACACCTGCACTAGTTCCTAAACCTTCACTCCAAAGTAGACCCCTTTGCCAGAAAGCAGGCCTTCCCTCCGCCGCTTCCCGTTTTCCCTCTCCCTAGCTCCTGGCAACTGCCAATCTCTCTGTGGACTTAGCAATTCTGGCTCTTTCGTATAAATGGTATCATATAATATGTGACCTTTTACATCTGGCCTTACTCAGTACAATGTTTTTACAGCTCATCCACATCGTACCGTGTATCAGTGCTTCATCCTTCATCCTTTAATGCTAAGTGGTATTCCATTCTGTGGATATGCCACATGTTGTTGATCTGTTCACTCAGCAGTGGCTTATTTGGTGGGTTGTTTTTCACCTTTTTGCTGTGATGAATAGTGCTGCTTTGAATGTTTGTGTTCAAATATGTATTCGAATCCCTGTTTGAATTACTTTATGTCTATACCCAAGCATGAATCGCTCAGTTATGGGGTAACTCTAGGTTTAATTTACTGAGGAGCTGCTGTACTGTTTTCCACCTTTTTACATTCCCATCCGGTTCTGCACATCGTCACCAACATTTGTTACATTTTCTCAGGGTTTTTTCATTTGTTTTAGCCGTCCTAGTGAGTGTGAAAGTGATATTTCATTGGCTTTGACTTGCATCTCCCATGTGACTAAGGATGTTGATCATCTTCCCATGTGCTTATGGCCATTTGTGTATCTTGGAGAAATGTTTATTCAAGTGCTTTGCCCATTTGTAATTAATTGGTTTGTCCTTCGGTGTTCAGTTATGAATGTTCTTTATATTTAAGATACCGGAATCTTATCAGATGTTCTATTTACAGATATTCCCTCCAATTATGTGAGGTTTTGTTTCACTTCTTTGATAGTGTCCTTTGATTCACAAAATTTTTAATTTTGATAAAGTCCACCCTATTTGCATGTGTGTTTGTGTCATATCTAAAAATCTTTGCTAAATCCTAGGTTATAATGATTTACTCTTTTGTTTACTTCTAAGAGTTTGTGATTTTCACTCTTATATTAGATCTAGGGTTAATTTTGAGTTAATTTTATGTGTAAATTGAGGCATAGGGGTTCAGCTTCATTCTTTTGTGTGTGGTTATCTAAATTGTCCCTGCATCATTTGTTGGGAGTTTGAAAGGAATCACATTGACTATGTAGGTCACTTTGAGATTTTTTTTAAATGAGTTTAATTTATTTGTTTGTTTGTTTATTTTCTTCAAATGAGTTTTCCCAGAGAAAGACAGGTAGAGAGAAAGGGAGAATCAGAAAGCAAGCCACCAGGTCCAGAATTCAAACCATGGTTGGCCATGTGGGAATTCCAGCGCCTTAACCACGCTACCTGCCAACCCGGAGAGGTAAAATCTTTTTTTTTTTTGGAGAGGTTTTCACTACAGGGCGCGTGCACTTGCCAGACAGACAGAGACATAGAGACAGAAAGTGAGAAATCAACCCCCAGGGGGGATGGCCATGCTGCAGTCACCTCTCCTCCGTTCTCCTCTCGGGAACTCACGCCTGGCGTGAGTTTTAAGCCACCAGGTCCGGGACATGAACCGCAGTTGACTACGTGGGAGTCCAGCGACATAGCCATTACGCCAACTGCTGGTTCCCAAAATCTTAATGATAGTTAAGTCTTCTAATCCCTGAACATGGGCTATGTTTCCATTTCTTTCAGCAATACTTTGTAGTTCGTAGTATATAAGTTTATCTGTTTGGTTAAATTTATCACTTAGTATTTGATGATTTTTCATTCTGTTTATAAATGGAATTATTTTCCTAATTTCCTTTTTAGATTGTTCACTGACGATTTGTACAAATACACAGGTTTTCGTATATTGATCTTATGTGATTGCTACTGAACTTATTAGCTCAGGTAGTAATTTGGTGGGTCTTACTTTATATATAAGACCATGCCATCTGTGAGTAGTTTTACTTCTTCCTTTCTAATTTGGATACCTTTTTTCTTGCCTAGTTACTTGGCTAGAGTTTGTACAACGGTGTTGGCTACAAGTGGTGAGAGTAGGTATCTCTGTCTTGTTCTTGATATTAGAGGGAAAACTCTTATGTCTTTCACTATTGAAGTATAATGTTAGCTGTGAATCTCTTATAAGTACCCTTTATCAGGTTGAGGGAATTCCTTTCTGTTTCTAATTTGTTTAGGGTTTTTATCATGAGAGGCTATTGGATTTTGTCCAGTTCTTTTTCTGTAGCACTTGAGATGATCATTTGAGTTTTTCCTTTCATTCAATTAATGTGATATTTTTTCTTTTGGGGTATTTTTCTTTCATTCAATTAATATGGTGTATTCTGTCAACTATTTGTCAATGTTGAACCATTCTTACATCTGAATTTAAAGTAAAAGGTTTCATATATTATTTTTCAAGGTCACTATTTGTAAGGAAATATATCCTACTTAGCACAAAAGGAACGTATCTGTTTTCTTGCCCTGTCGTTTGTAAGCATGTGAAAGACTGGGAGTAATGTGGGGGACAGAAGACTGAAGATGCCAGGGCTCTCACAGGGCCACACAACCCAGCAACTCGGTGGCAGCACAGCGAGTACCGAGTGTGGAGACACGCGTGTGCACGAGCAGTGGGATGCCCCAGGTGCATGATGCAGACTGGGGTTTGACTCTCCGATCGCTGTTTTCTCACTGATTTGTTTGTTAATGTGCTGGTACTGTTATGTTGTTACTAAACCTTTTCTAAAACATTTTTAGAAGTTAAATACTTCAATACTTAACTGGAGAGACAGAGAAAAACAGAGAGAAAATGTTGAAGGATGAAAAAGGACATTGAAAGATATAATCCTTCCCAGATTCATTCATTCATTGTTAGTGGAAATCCAGACAAAAGCCTCGTGGGAAGTCACCCACACTGATTAGCAAGAGTAGCCCGTAATTTTTTTTTAATGGGGAGAGATCTTTGTCACAGAGTATGTGTGCTCGCCAGAGAGACAGAGTACAGTCATTTATCCTCACAGTGAGATCTGCAAATTGTGTGGGCACTGAAATGGAGAGCCTAACTATTGCTAGCAGAGCAGAGGCAGGTTCCCTGGTGGCAGTGTTTTCAGGTGGGCCGCACGGTGTCTGGTGTGTGTCTCTGTGTCCAGGGCCAACTCCACTGTGGCACTCTAGCTGAGCAGTACTGTGATGCCTGCCTGAACCACACTTCCCCGACACACGTGTTCTCCCCTAAAGTCACATGACCACCTTCTGACACGTGACAACTCTAAGCAGCGCTTCAGTTGGGGGCATTTTAAACAAAATCACCACAAAAGCAAAAAAATGTGATGACAAACGTACCAGTAGACATAGGTCATTGTTTACAGTATCTGAGCAGAAAGAGCTGCCTGCAGGGAACACGTATGTCAGATGGCTCCAGTTCTCCACCCGCACAGCTACTTGACTATGGATGACCTAGAAAATGCCCCAAGTGTTGATTTTGGGTTGCAAATAATTTTCAACAAGTAGATGGATCTGTACTTGCACAGTGAGTGAATATTGAGGGCTAATAGTACTTACCTTTTGAATTCAATTGTATTTTTTTCCTCGCAGTATATTGTATATGATGCTGACCATCAGTATTTTAAAGTCGTGTTTTGTGTAACACCCAGGTGAAGTTAAAGTACAAGTACAAAGCAAGGATCTTCCTGGAAGAAAGCCTGTCGTTTGGAGTTCTCGGGAAGCACGGCCGAGGCCTCACTGAGCACTATGGGATCAATGTAAGTTCTCCTCTGGCAGAACATTCTCCTTGTAGAGGAGACAGAGCTCCATGCTGCGAGGTGGCACAAGACTGTGCTCCTCACTGATTAGGAGGGCTGCAAATCCTTGCTGAGCCCAGGGTGCCTCTGGTGAGCCAGACCAGAGCCCCGCTTTTCTCTGAACCCATAAACTCAAAAGTGGGAGTCATGAAATCTGTTCTGGTTACATGGTAGCATTTGATCCTGGCTTTTAGTGATTCTTACCTAGAGTCAAATTTTTCTTCCATTTAACTCTTAAAATCATTAAGATCTATGTCAGAAACACCGCTGGCATGGATTCAGCAAAGCCCTGCAAGTTCACACAGCTGAAGCAAGCCTGCTCCATTTCCTTCTGTTGAAGGCAGTGGGCCAGACACTCACAGTGCTTAGAGGTTGGGCTTCTGGGACTACAGGACAGAGAGAAGCGGGTCAGGCTTGTGCTGGCCTTTACCACTATGAGAGGGTAGGGTTACAGGAAGTTTTTCTCCAAAATGTGTGCCAAAAGCCTTGCAACCTGTGTTACAAGTTTTACACAGAGTACAAAATCACCTTAGGTCGTCTGCGTCCTCAACCTGTACAGAACTAGGGAAGCAGCACGGAGTAGAGGGAGTACCACGTGAGGTCAGATGGAGACACACTCTGATGTCGGCAGTTCAGTGCACCTAGGAATCTAAGAGACGTGGAGCGCCGGCCCCTAGCACAGCAGTCAAGCACCATGCATAGGGAACTATTGATAAATCCCACACGATCACCCACAGTTCATATTCCAGCTCTGGCAACTTGAAAAACACCAGGTACATTTGCATGCATGCCCCAAATCCTGATGGAATGAAGAAATGAGAGTTGCCCCATTAGGTAGTACTCTCTTTCTCTTCCTTTTCTATTTCTTTCCTCTTCCTTCCTTTTTCCCTGGAAATTAAAGAACACGTGTGTGCACACACCTGCACTTACCTGTTATTTCTTTGGGCATGCTAATAATTTTGTGATTACATTTTTTAGGAGGACTCACCTTTTAAAAATACACTCTGAAATCTCTCTAGATGAACCCTGTGAAGTCAGATTTGTTGTAAAGAAATGATAAGAATAGGGGCCAGAAAGTGGCATATTGGTTAAGGCTCTGGACTCCCACATGGCCAACTGCAGTTCAAGTCCCAAACCCGGCAGCTTGAAATTCAGGCATGTGTGCGTGCACACTCAAGATCCTGAGAGGAGAGTAGAGAAGGGATTGCAGTGTGACAATCCCCCCAGGGTTGCTTTCTCATTTCCTCTCTGTCTCTCTGGTAAGTGCACATACCCTATGGCAAAAATCTTTTTAAAAAAAAAAAAGAGAGAGAGAGAGAGAAAGAAAGAAAGAAATGACAAGGACAGGTGGGCCATAGATTATACATTGTTTTCCTTGGGGGTGACAGGATTGAATCTAGATAATGGGGATTCTTTATTCTGTTCTCTTTCCTTCTGTATATGAAGGACAATTTTTCATAATAAAAGGCTAAAGGGATTTTTTCTTAAAGAGCAAGACTGCAGAGGCTTCTCTGTTGGATCTCTAGAGCACTTAGAAAAATACCACAAGCGATCTAGTAAGCATGGCCATCCGTAAGTAATTATAGAATGCTGACCACGAGCCCAGAGTGGAACTCTGGGCCGGGGGCACCATGACAGAGGAGGAGGAGCTGGGAGCCAGGAACGCAGAAGCTCACCGGCCCATCGGGTTCCTCCACTGACCAGCTGGCCCATGTCTGCCAGGGCTCTGTTGCCATGATGTTGGGATAGGCTCATTTCATTTCTGAAATAATGAAAAGTAAATTGAACATAGGAATAAAGTTTTCAAACTTCGGTAGATTGTCACTTATCTCAAGTGCCTCTTTGGGGGAGGCTCTAGAACCATTGTTTTAGCCACAAAATAATCTTAGTTTATACTTCTGACTATTTTGAACACCAAACAGCTTTGGGTCATCTCCTTTTTCGCCCACTTGCTGTGTACTGAAATGGCAACAAGCCTGAAGCGAGCCTCTTTCAGGGTGGGCCGTGGAACTGCAGTCCTGTTAGCAGCAGATGTCGTGTGCTTTGTCCCGCTTCAGTAGCTAGTTTGAATCCAGATGTTAACAGATGGGACTAATGTGAAATTTTGTCTTCAGGCTTGGTCGTGGTTTTATTTTTCCCTGTAAATGAGGACTAACGCCTGCTGCCCCTGTTTTGGTAGATCGATGACATCGACCTCATCAGTGCCAACATGGAGAACTCACTGGCTTCCATTGGTGGCTTCTGCTGCGGCAGGTCTTTCGTAATTGACCATCAGGTAGGTGCTTCTAAAGGCAGAATCACAAACGGATTGCCTCATTGGCCACCTCACAGTGGGACTTTGAAATATACAGGCTTCCTCTTAGTTTCTATCTAAAATCACCTAAAATACTTATTGTTACAGGGTGTCTCACCTTTAACAAAAGTCATCTTTCTGTTGCGTGACTAACGTTACTGATGGCTGGCTCTTACCCGTGAGAATCAGTGCCTTTTGCGTGTTCACCCAGAAAAGGCAGAGAGTGCCTGTGTGTTCTGACTCACTTGTTTCTTCTCAGCGGCTCTCTGGCCAGGGGTACTGCTTCTCAGCCTCCTTGCCACCTCTTCTCGCTGCTGCTGCGATTGAGGGCCTCAACATCATGGAAGAGAATCCAGGTATAACCTCTTTGTTTTTTAAGTTTATCTTTTTATTCCCCCACCCACGCCCTGCTGTCCACCCCTAGTCCCAGCTGAACTGCATGCCCAGGGAGGTCTGGGATATGGACCTGAGGCCTCTACCCTGGGGTCTAGCCTTGCCATTGCCTGACCCTTTGTCCCAGGCGCGACCTCTTAAACCCAGGAAGTCAAAGAGGCCTCAGATTGTGTTAACTATGTTACTAGTTTGCTTCCTGTTAGAATTACCTAGAGGAAATTATTTACCAGACAAAACTTTTACTGTGAATTATATTATCTGGCATTTATGGGAAGAACGGCAGTGAAGAAGCTGTCCTCCCTCAAGGACTTGACTCTGCTTCTCCACCCAGCCCCCCAGCTTGGACCTGGAACCAAGCATAGTTGGCTCCCTTGTGGGTGGAGATGTAGGCAGACAGGCCAGGTTAGTTCTGGGCCAGATGGGTGGAGAGACGTCTTGGGGGTAGGAGGGACCCAAGGCAGTTCTGGGCCTGGGTGGAGAAGCACTGGGGGAGGTCAGTTCTGGCCTGATATTTCCATTATGTAACACGCCAGTCGTCAGCTGGCCTACACTTCTGAGATATCTGCTGAAGCTTGCTGCCTTTTGGTCTGTACATTTATAAGTGTTGCTAGTTGTTCCCTTCAGCCTTTCACACTGAGCCCAGACCTGGTTTTCCATCAGAGAACTTACTTAGTTGACCAAATAAAAAGTGCTGAGAATTTAACATTCGGCTGTGGCTGGAATACCAGTACCTTACCAAAGCTTTTAACAGGAAGGGAGGGAAGGGAGAAGAGGCCTTATGTAGTATTTCTGAGTCCCACACTGACATTCAGAGAAGCAGAAAGCATGTGTGTACATTCTGCCACTTGTCAGACGGGCTACAGTCCCACCTCCTGGTCAGACATTTTCCATTTTTGAATTTTTCTTGAATAAAAAGAAAGTATCAAGAAAAGATTATAAAAATTACTACAGTTCTTCACCAGATTTTTAAGGGTCAAGAAATAAATACTAAATGCGCCCTTTTATTCTTAACCAGAGTGTCTATAGAATCTTGGTAAGAACAAAAATATTATTTGGCTCTGAGCTCATCATCCCAGCTTTTGCCGAAAATGGGGTGGGGCGGTGAGAAGTGGTCACTTCATACCAGAGAGGAAGCCAGGCCTCCCAGGAGCACCAGCTCCTGCTCTGAGTGCTGGGAGGGCTAACAGGTTATAGACTGAGGATCTTCTCCTGGGTCCTTCAAATACACTAGGTCAGCACTTGTCAGGTATTCCTAACGTACTGTCACATGTATTTTTCCACTTAGGTATTTTTGCAGAGTTAAAGGAAAAGTGCAGACAAATTCATAAAGCCTTACAAGGGTAAGTTTTATATATTTTCAACCAATATAAGTGTATCTGCCATACTTAACTGACAGTTTAAATTTTGATAGGCTTGGGGACCAGCAGGTGGCGTGGTGGTTAAGTGGTGGTTAAGGCTCTGGACACTCCCACATAGCCAACCACAGTTGAAGTCCCAGACCTGGTGGCTTGCTTTCTCACTTTGTGTGTGTGTGTGTGTGTGTGTGTGTGTGTGTGTGTGTGCACGCGCGTCTGTCTGTCTCACTCTGGTCAAATTAAAATAAAATAAATGAATAAATAAATAAAACTAAATAAATAACTCTTTTAAAAAAATTTGATAGGCTGGGGTCAGTTTGACCAATCTGCAACTAACAACCCTAAAAATGTAGGTCCTTCTCACATGGGGGGAATGCTTTATTCATTGTGTCGCTGTTGTATAGAATCACAACTTTGTTGTTCTACAATGAAACAAAGCCACTAATGAGATATAGAAGCTCAGGAAATGAGAAGATGAAACTAACATTCCACCATCTTACCACCAGAAACTAGAGTAATCCGCGGAGCACCTCTCCTCGCTGGTACGGATAGATGACTGTGGTTGTGGTCTGTGATTAGATCCCATGGGGGCCAACCGTACTCTCCATGTTACTTTTAGAAAATGACTGAGTTTGGACCAGCAGGTGGAGTGGTGGTTAGGATGCTGGACACTCCCACATGCCTGACCACAGTTTGAGTCCCGGACCTGCTGACTTTCTCTCTCTCTCTGTGTCTCTGTCTCTCTCTGGTCAAATTAAAATAAGTGAATGAATAAATAAGATCAAAATAATTATTTAAAATTAAAAAAACTAAAAGTTTTATTTTAAAATTAAGACAAGGAAAGGAAACTGGTGAAATTAAGTGAATTGTATGCTTCTATCTTTTTTCTTTTTTTCTCTTTTAACTACACAAGAGTACTTCAGGATTTCACTGAAGTTAAGAAAGAAAGAGAGCTTGCTGACGTCTGTATGCAGATTTCTGGTCTTGAAAATGACCTCACATTGCCCAAGGTGTTTCTTTTGTCCTTTGCTAAGGTGGAATGTGCTTTCTTGGTAGTCGAAGTCCTTCTCTTGCCAGATTATGGAAACCAGAGACTGCTAAAAGGACAGGACAGCAGTTTGATGAGTAGATCACAGCTGTTCCGGATGAAGGCAGGCCGAGGCAAAGCTCTGCACAGACAGCTGGGACTCTGGGACTCGTTGCCCAGTTGGTGGTACGGAGATGTACTGGCTCCAGCTCCACTGGTCTGTGAGTTGTGGCCCAGCCCAGTACATGGGGCCATTGAATTCTCCACCACCAACCTTGGGTGCCATTCTCACTGTCTGGAGTGTAGCACATTTCTTCCAAGTCCAATCCTCCATATTCCCTGGCTCCTTTACATCTTTTCTTGCCAAAATCTCCAACGCTCTGTCTTCACCCACTTTCAGCCGACAACCTCGCCCGGTGCCGCCACTCTGAAACTCCCTCATTTTCCCTAGCAAAAAAATATACCTTTGAGTGTCTGAACCAGTGCTCTCCTGTGGAGCCAGAAGGTAATTCCAGTTCTCACAGCCTTTCTTTTTTCTCAAGGGTTAAGCGCCTTTGGTGACCCTCAGCTTTATTGCCAGTCTCTCTCCTGAGCCATTCAGTAGCATTTCAAGTTTTCTCTGTCCCCTCCTGTCTTTAAATTCCTCCTGCCATGACCGTACATTCATTCCCCCGGAACCTACCCTTTGCTTCTCTGAGTAGCTGATCTCCTGAGTGGCCTGTTCTTTCTTCACATCCTCTTCTCTCATTGCGGTAGAAACTTCCAAGGTCTGGCCTCACTCTTGGACTTCAGTGCAACGTGGAGCTCCCCAGGGACCGCTGTGGTGCTGGTCCCTGCAGAGCTTGTCTTTTTTTTTTTTTGGACCGATTTTAGCTGTAGGGCACATGCGCTTGCCAGAAAGACAGAGAGACAGAAAGTGAGAAATCACCCCGCCAGGGGGTGGCCATGCCACAATCCCTTCTCCATTCTCTCAGGATCTTGGGCATGCACACACACACACCTAGCATGAGTAAGCTACCAGGTCCAGGACTCGAACCACAGTCGACTACATGGGATTCCAGCGATGTAGCCATTACACCAACTGCTGGTCCTAAGTTCGTCTTAATTATGGGTCAGGTCAGCACTATCCTTTGGGTTCTGCTATCCTTCTGATTGTCATTCTGTGCCTTAAATTGTTTCCTTTTGGTCTCCGCTGATGGCCCTCTTTGAAGACCCTTCTCTCTGGGGCTTAGTCTTTGATTCTTTTCTTCTTATTAGCTTCTTGAAGAATTGCCTTCTTGCATCCCTGAAGCTTCAGACCATCTCGGGACACCTGTTGTGGACAAGTCACAAGTTTGTATCTCCGCCATGTACCACTCCTCAGGGTTCCAGGGCTCATGCTGGTTGCCTGCTCGTATATTCACTTGGAGGGCTCCCAAGGCACCTCCTGCCAAACACACACCAGGATGTGGGAGCAAATCATGCAGGTACCTGGACAGTTAGCAAGGTCCCCAAGGAGAGCAGCATGACAGGAGGGGAGGAGTTGGGAACCTAGTGGAAGGGGAGAGCCAGACTGCAGGGCCATAGGAACGACAGGAGCTTTGGCTCAGGAGACGGGAGATTGCAGCATGGCCATCCCTCCTTAGGGGGCCTTTCTCACTCCCCACCAACTCTCTCTGTCTCCGGTGAGCACATGCACCTGTAGCAAATTTTAAATGAAAGAGTGAGGCCAGTGTCTGCACAGTTTCCAGTAACACACCCTTTCTTCTGCTGGTCGGGGTGCTGTCACGTGCCAGTCTCCGTTTTTACCTGAATCTGTTTTTGAACTCTTCCTTTCATTTTATTAATATATTGCTCAATTTTCAGACTCTGTTGTGACTATGTTGGTCTTTCTCACTTCATATAAGTTCTTCTAAAATTATTGTGAGATTTCTCAATGGAGTTGCATTGAATTTTATAGTTAAAAATGGAGGAAATTGGGGCCAGCAGGTGGCATGGTGGATAAAGGCGCTGGATTCCCACATGGCCAATTGTGGTTCGAGTCCCAGAACTGTTGGCTTACTTTCTCTCTTTCTCTTTCTCTCTCTCTCTCTCTCTCTCTGGTCAAATGAAAAATAATACTAACAAATGGAATAAAATAAAATATTTTTTTTAAGAAATAGAAAAAATTACTGTTTGTGAACATGATCTACTAATTTGAGTCTTGTTTCCTTGAATGGAATTAAATTTTTTTTCTCCATAAAACCCTGTACCTTGGGGACCAGCAGGTGGCATGGTGGCTAAGGCACCGGAGTCCCATTTGGTCAACCATAGTTCATGTCCCCGACCTGGTAGCTTGCTTTCTCACTTCCTTTCTCTCTTTCTTTCTCTCTGGTCAAATTAAAATAATGATAAAGCCCTGTGCCTTTATAGGACCTTTACAGGGAACCTCTACATGTACCAAAGATTTTGTCGCTATTATGAGTGAGGTTATTTCCTCTAAATTTTGTTCTTGATGATTGTGATTTGTAAGAATATTGTTTTCTCTAAACTGATCTTATATCCAGCAGTCTTCCTAAGCTCTTATTAATGCCAGTGGCTTGTTCTATACTATTACATTGACATATGTAAAAGTCGTAGGATTTGCAGAAGTGGCTTTCTCTCTTTCCTTCCCAGTTCTTAGGCGCTTAGTTCTTTTCCCTTACTGCATTGTTCTGGGTCTCTAATACTGTACTGAATAGTGGCAGTAATAGCAGAGAGCCTTCTTTTTCCCTTGTATAGAAATGCATTTCTCTATTAAGTGTAGAATGTTATACAGTAAGTTTTTGCTGGGTGGCCTTTATCGAATTATTCCTAGATTTGGAGGTTTTTTTTTTTTCCAATCATAAATAAATGTTGAACTTCATCAAAATATATTCATACCATTGAGATAAAATGTAGGTGTGTCTTGTGACTGAATCACATTGGTACATCATCTGTGTTAAACCACCCTTGCATTCCTGAGAAAACTCTTACTTAATTACAATATATTTTTCTTTTTTCTTTTTTTTTTTTTTTGAGAGATTTTCACTGTAGGGCGCGTGCGCTCGCCAGACAGACAGAGAGAGACATAGAGACAGAAAGCGAGAAATCACCCCCCAGGGGGGATGGTCACGCCGCAATCCCTTCTCCTCCATTCTCCTCTCGGGATCTTGGGCACGCATGCACACGCGCCCGGCGTGAGTTTTAAGCCACCGGGTCCGGGACACGAACTGCGGTCGACTACGTGGGAGTCCAGCGACATAGCCATTACGCTAACTGCTGGTTCCCTACAATACATTTTTCTATACTTCTAGATTTATTTAGCTAATGTTTAATTTTTTTTCTTATTATGAGAGAAGGAAAAAGAATAAGCAGAGGGACAGAGAGAATGCAGTATTTTCGATTAAGAGAGAATGCAGTATTTTCGATGGGGTCTTGCTGTCACCATCTTCTGTCCCAGCCTTCCAGTTAGCTAGGGTGACGGGTGACAGGTATGTGCTACCGTGCCTGTTGTGCTGAGATTCCCCAGGCCTCCGTGTGGCCCAAGCCTCATGCCATCACAGCCTGGACTTGAATATGTATCTACATCTGTCATTTAAATGGACCCGGAATCTCACTGTGCCTGTTTAACATAGGGATCCACGCTATGGTAGCTTCAGTGAGTGGTCTGGCCGTTTGGCCATTGTCCACTGGTTTTCATTTGTGGAGCCACCAAGTAAGACATGCCTGATTGTGTATTCAAAGTAGGGTGGGGGCCTCCTATGAGCCCCTGACTGGGGGCTTTAGGTTGACCATCATCTGTGGTTTTCTCTCCTATGTCTGTATCACCTATCCTTTTTATTCTCTGTTTCTGTCTTTCCATTTCTATGATCATCTTTTTTTATCTTTTTTTTTGGAGAGGTTTTTGCTATAGGCTGTGTGCGCTCGCCAGACAGAGAGAGGCAGAGAGACAGAAAGCGAGAAATCACCCCCCAGGGGGAATGGCCACGCTACAATCCCTTCTCCATTCTCCTCTCGGGATCTTGGGCACGCACGTACACGCGCCCAGCGTGAGTTTAAGCCACCGAATCTAGGACTCAAACCGTGGTCGACTATGTGGGAGTCCAGCAACATAGCCATTACACCAACTGCTTGTCCCTCCATTTCTATGATAACCTTTTTCAGATTTTCCCTAGCACATTGTCTTTTATGAGTTTGGTTTGTGCGCTTTTATCAAAGCCTGTTTTCTTTAGTTGATTTCTTCCTTATTTTTATATATTCTTATCACATTGTGTTCCTACTCTGGTTCAGCTCCTTACTTTGAGCTCTGTCATTTTCTTTGTTTTTATCTGATAAGAAATTATAATAGTTGGCTAGATGGTTAATAATAATAATGGTTTTAGGGACCAGCAGATGGAGTAATGGTTACGTTGCTGGACTCCCACATAGTCGACCACAGTTCGAGCCCCGGACCTGGTGGATTAAAACTCATGCTGGATGCAAGAAAAGAAAGAAGGAGAAGGGATTGTGGCATGGCTGTGCACCCTGAAGGGTGCTTTCTCGCTGTCTCTCCAGTGAGCACACGCAACCTATAGCAAAAATCTCCAAAAAAAATAATGGTTTTATTATTTTCCATAAATACATCAAAAATGAACATTTTCAGAGGCAGCATCTTCCATGTGTAGTTTTAGGTAATTTTTTAATTTCCTCTAGTCAGCGATTCAGGTTGAGTCTGGAGCAAGGAAGGCAGCCTCTTGCCAAATTCGCTTCTGCGTGGCAACCTCTTGGGTCCCTCAGAGGGTGACAGTGACAGTGACTGGCGTCCGGCTCTGTCTCTGTCCTCATCACTGCTCGGTGTTTACCCGTCTGGTGAGAGGACATGTTGGCCAAGGCACTCCTTCACTGTAACACACCTTTTGCCTACTAACCCCAGGCCACACTCTGAGTCCATGTGGTTCGAGTGGGAGCCATTGGACACCCACTCCAGGGAGCCAGATTAGGGCGTTTTGCCTCACTGTGAGGTGAGCCCACTGATCAAAGCACAAGCTAGGTTGGGGCCTCAGGTGCCTGGTATCGAATGAAGGAAATCCAGCCCATTCGAGTCACGGGAAATACTGTTTGAAAAGCAGTTTTTTAAGTTCTCCACTCAGGGCCACCAGGTAGCATGGTGGTTAAACTGCTGACCTCCCACATGGCCTCCCACAGTCTGAGCCCTCTACCTGGCAGCTTGCTCTCTCACTCCCCTCGTCCCTGCTCTCTCATCCTTCTCCGGTGAGTGTATGTGCCCTGTACCACGTTTAAAAAATAACAAATAAATTTAAAAAATAAAAAAAGGTTCTCCCCTGACAGTATGTGACTTAAAAATAATGATGCTTCAGGGCCGGCAGGAGTCATAGTGGTTGGGGTGCTGGATTCCCATGTGGCCAGCTGTGGTTTGAGTCCCAGACACAAAGGCATGAAACTCATGCCAGGCCCATGTGCATGCAGGCCCAAAATCCCAAGAGGAGAATGGAGAAGGGATTGTGGTGTGGCCATCCCTCTGGGGGAGTAATTTCTTGCTTTCTGTCTCTGTCTCTCTGTGGCTCTAGTGAACACAGTGCCCTGTAGTAAAAATCTGTCTTTGGGAACCAGCAGTTAGCGTAATGGCTATGTCGCTGGACTCCCACGTAGTCGACTGCGGTTTGCGTCCTAGACCCGGTGGCTTAAAACTCAGGCCGGATGCGTGTGCGTGCATGCCCAAGATCCTGAGAGGAGAATGGAGGAGAAGGGATTGCAGCGTGACCATCCCCCCTGGGGGGTGATTTCTCGCTTCCTGTCTCTTTGTCTCTCTCTGTCTGTCTGGCGAGCACACGCGCCCTATAGCGAAAACCTCTCCCCCCCCCCAAAAAAAATCTGTCTTTAAGAAAAATAATAAACCATGATGGTACTTCTTAGTGGACAAGGTTACTACATCTGAAATTCACAAAGGAAATGGTTTTGAAAGCAGATTGCTTAGTGTCTAGGCGAGTCACTTATTAGTAGGTTCCCCCACGGGCCAGATGCTCTGGATTCTAAGGCCTAAGATACAGAACTGCAGCCTGTTGTTGGAGAGGGTCCAGCATCGCAGTTAGAGAAGGGGGTAGCCAGCAGCGCCCAGGCAAGAGGGCCTGCAGCCCCATCAGCCAGTGCTCATCTGGCTCTGCAGTTGTAGCGAGCTGAGCGGAGATCCCTGCACTGCGTAACTCAGTGTCAGGTGGATGTGCCTCACGGCACCGTGCCCAGGAGGTGGGCCAACGGCAGACCATGGGCCTCACTGCAGGGGCAGCAGCCTGGCTGGGTCCTCATGGTGGCCTTGTAGTCACTTGAAGATTTAAGATTTCACCCTGTAGAAGTCTGTCATCCTCCCCGAGAAGCTGCAGAAGTGCTTTTACTATCAGAAATTTTCCTTATAATTTACCAGAGATAAAATTTCAAGCTAAAGCCTTAGATAATAAACTAGGAAACCTGACGCTGTACATGGTAGCAAGTCATCCACGGAGGTATCCCGCAGATCCAATAGCAATGATGGAGCAGGCCAGCCTCCCCGCAAGTGGGCCGTGGGGGACACGGGGACTGGGACCTGGCTTGGGAAGCACTGGCAAAGGGAAGGGTGGGAGCCTGGACAGGACAGGGCAGGCCTCCCAGAGCAGGACATCCTCGGCCCCATGCCCACAGAAATGCCTTCTCTGAGACGAGGAAGCTACCCCGAGCACGAGTCGGCCTGCCTCTGTCAGAACTGGAGTGTCGCTGCCTGGTGTGCCCTGCCATGGACCTGTGTTTCTGTTCCTTTCAGTGGGCCCTGACATTATCCTCGTCAGATTCCTCTGTGTGAGGTCCTGAGCCCAAGAGGGAGGGATTTATGGCTGTGTCTGTTTCCTGTCCTCAGCATCTCTGGATTAAAGGTGGTAGGAGAGTCCCTTTCTCCGGCATTCCACCTGCAGCTGGAAGAGAGCACTGGGTCTCGGGAGAAAGATGTGAACCTGCTTCAGAAGATTGTAAATCTAGTAAGTGTCCAGTTACCCACATCACCTCTACCCTCATCCCAGGCACGGTTTCCCCATCATTTTTAAGAAAGATTTCTTGGGGGCCTACAGGTGGCAGGCATGGTGGTTAAAGTGCCAGATTCCCATATAGTTGACCACAGCTCAAGTCCCAGACCCAGAATCTCGAAAAACACACTGGACGCGTGTGCGTGCGTGCTCAAAATCCTGAGAGGAGATAGGATTGCAGCATGGCCATCCTCCAGTGGGGTGCTTTCTCATTTTCCCTCTCTGGTGAGCACGCATGTCCTAAGGCAAAAACTTTAAAAAAAAAAAAAGAGAAAGAGAGAGAGGGGAATATGCTGGCCCAGCCTGACCTGGAGCTGCCCTCATGCACTGTCTTCCCCGAGTTTGGCCCTGCCTGGCTGCATATGCAGCTTACCAGAGCGGGAAGGCCGCAGGCCTCACGGGACAGTCGTTTCAGCTCCCCCGAAGCTGCTGCACCCAGCACTCACAAAGCCAGGTTGTGGTGAGTGCAATCGGGGAGGCGTGGTGTGCTGGAATCACTCCCCCAGCTGTGGCTCAGAGTCCGTCCGGTGACCGTGGCCCTGATGTTCATGCGTTAGTAGTCAAAAAGGGAGGTGGACGACCACGACCACTTCTGCCTGGCTGCGGAGTGAGTCACTGGACTCGCTTTACCCTCTGCCCCTCGACTTCCTACTGGCTCCTACTGGGGCACTGAGAAGCATGTCCTGGAAAGCCCTCGCTCTTCCCTCCTCAGGACAGCTGTCCCTACCAGGTCTGCCCTCCTCACTGTCCTCAGGCTGCGTCTCCTGCTCCTTGCAAAGCCCCAGCACGCTCTGGGACACTGCCTTTTATGTCTTCCATGAGGAGGACAAAAGGGCCCCCGTGCTGCAGCCCTTCCCAGGCTAGGCTGGTCCCGATCACAGGCCCCCACCCTCCCTGGTGTGTTCAGGGAGGTCCCCGGTGCCAAACCCAGGACCTGTTCCCCATTACCACTGTGCCACCAGTTGGTTGAATCTGACATAAACCTCGTATGTATCTGAGAAGGAAATGGGGTTCGTGCTGCTGGTGGTTCCTTGCAGGGACTCCTGCTCTGCCTGGGGCTGACATGCGTGTTGGGGTCATGATGATGGCTGCCACCTCCCGTATACCCTCTCCATGCCATGACTGTTGGCGTGAAGGCCACCTCTGGCTGCAGGACTTCCAGCTCCAGCCATCCTCTATCCTACAGTGCTCAAACCATGTAACGTGGATGGTGTGATGGCTATGTCTCTGGACTCCCACGTGGTCAGCTGCAGTTCAGGTCCAGGCCCAGCAGCCTCAAACTCACACTGGGCACACATGCACACACACCCAAAATCCCGAGAGGAGGCTGGAGAAGGGATCACGTCATGGCCGTTCCCCCTGGTGGTGTAATTTCTCACTTTCTGTTTCTCTGTCTCTTGGGCAAGTGCATGTGCCCTATAGCAAAAATCTCTCTTAAAAAAAAAGAAAAAAAAAATGTGGTCTGAGTGGCCCTGGCTACATCTCCTGGTGCTCCATGATCCCAGGGGCTCATGACAACTACCCGCCACAGCAGAAGGGATGGTCCATTGCTGCAGTGAGTTCCATGCTCAGGTGTCACTTGGAGACGTAAATTTAAACTTTTGTTGGGGCTCCAGGGGGTCATGCCGTTGGGTCCCGGGGTATCTAAAGCCTGGCGGTCTCATCTCCTCTCCTCCCTGCAGTGCATGAGCAGAGGCATTGCGCTGACGCAGGCACGCTATCTGGACAAAGAAGAGAAGTGGCTCCCCCCTCCCAGGTCGGTTCCCAGGGAAGGACGGCCCTATGGGTCTCCCTTCTTTGCCTCTGTGGGATGTGGTCAGAACTGGAAGGCTAACATAGGTAGGACGAGGTGGAGCATCCATGCTCACATACAGGGCCTGGCCTTCTTTCTGTTCCTGAGCGGGGTGTGTGCTGATTTCCCCGGAAACCCCCTCAGACTCACTGTGTGGCCTCCCACTCGCCACGAAGTGTCTGGGACCCTAGGAGCAGACAGGGTCTGGTCATCTGGTATCTACTGTGTGCCCAAGCTGCGCCCACAGCTTCTGCCATGGGGATGCCCTTGCCGGGAGGGATGGCGGTCTGGATGGTGGTCGGCCACCCTTCCGGCCAGAGCAGACACTCAGCCGACACCTAGGAAGCCAGGCCAGGCAGGGTGTACCCAGAGTCAGAAGCCACAGCACAGGTGGAGGCTGCTGAAGGAGACCCAGCTCTGTCCTGCTGGCGCAGGCCAGGGATCGTGGACGGGGCACGTCACCTCTGCCCTGGGACAAGCTCAGGCCTTTGAGAGCAGGTGGCACATAAGCCCAGCCTGGAGAAACCAGTAAGTGACTGTCGGGTGCCTGGCGGGCACCACGGCCTCCAGCAGATGAGCTGGGTGAGTGGCTTAGCCCATTTCCGAGGGCTTAGAGACCACTGGCATACCTGGAAGCCCAGGGCCCATGCTGCAGAGGGCCTGGAGAAGACCGGGTGCCTCCGGAGGTTTGCCGGGGACTCTGCCAGCAGGAACCAGCAGGGCTCTGTGTGCTCGCTCTGGTAGCAGCTCAAACGCATCCTGACCGTCCTCCCCTCCACCCCCGAGCTGTCGCTGTCCCTGCCCAGGTGCGTCATCTACCTCTACTTGGTAGTTAGATGGCAGATTCGTGAAGACAAGGGCCATCCTGGCCTTGTGCCCGTGGTACCCCATGCCCTGGCCTCAAGCCCCTCAGCAGTCAGTAAATATGTGCCCAGTGGGTGAAGCAGGTGTTTACAAAGGCAAGAGAAGGCGGCAGAAGTCTGTCGAGCCAGTACATGTTTAGCTGCTTACTGAATTACGGGGACGAACACCCACACCTTGACCGTGCAGTGGCGAGCTCTGCCCTCTGCCGAGGCTACAGAGTCCCACGGCAAGATGCCATGACTGGGTATGCTCTGATGGCTTGGGCTGGTGGCTGGTACGTGCTGTTAGCTTGCAGGCCAACCCTGCCTGTCATACTGCTCACATCTGCCGCAGTAGCAAGGAAGCAGCAGCAGACAGAGGGAAGCTGGTGGGCGGGCTGAGTTGCAGGGGAGCCCCACAAAACCATGGTGTGGGATTGGTTCAGCCTTAGAGGGCGGCCCTTGCTGCCAACTCATGGTCTCTGTGTCCCTTGTTGTTTCTCAGCATCAGGGTCGTGGTCACTGTGGAACAGACAGAGGAAGAACTGGAGAAAGCTGCGTCCACCATCAAGGCTGTGGCCCAGGAGGTGCTGCTCTAGGCCGGCCCCAGGGCCTCTTGGCCTCCTGCACACGACACGCAGCTTCTCAGGCCCCCACTGGCCAGGCGTGGCCAGAGGAGGGCTGGGGGACCGTGACGAACCTGTTACCTGGCTGTGCAGAGCGGACCAAGTGCGTGGCCAGGAGAAGGATGCTTACACTTTTTTAAAAGAAAACACATTTAAAAGCCCGGGAACAGATTTTTTAAAGAGGAAAACTAGTGACAGTATATAACTGGTGTTTAAATTGTGCTATTTAATAGTGCTATTTAAATGTTTTATTATACTAGTATTTTCTATTCCTTTTTGTTGTCTTTTCAACCGGAGCTTCAGTTTCTCTGTTCTCCCTTCTCATGGCCGCATCCTGTACGCACTCCTTGACTCCGAAATGTCCCGTAGGAACAGGACTTTGCAGCTCTGAGGGAACACCAGCATAGAGGAAACCAAGTACGTGATTGAAGCCTCATTCAGCCCCACGTTTCCCGTCTTCGTCGGGGGAAAGCTAAATGGTGGCTAAAGGAACGCTTGTGTAGCTGTTGTAAACTTTCCATTATAATATATTTGGATCCTAGAATTTTTATATTTACTAAACATTAAACACCACTTCTAACCAGAGCATCCCTACCCAGAAAATACCTGTTGTAGTTCCGAAATGAGCAGTAATTTAAATCAGATACTATTTTATTTTAATGCAATTGAATTTTACATTTATTGTCTGTTGACTTCGAATCTGTCTTCGGAAGAGGCGTACTGTGTTGATCCTAAAAATACAAATTATGTCCTTTGTATTTAGACCATCTCAAAGATGTTCCTTTTTTGTATGGTGGGCTTGCCTTGGGAGGTATAACTGCAGGCTTTTTCTAAGCTGAGGGGATAGTTTCTTTTTTCAGTTTATCGATCCACATATCTAAAAGCAATGTGAAAGCACTGACAACATTTTTAAGCCCTCCGTTACCTGTCTCATGAGCAAGTCAAGCAATGCCGTCGGGGTCTGTGGCGTGTGCCGCAGTCGCCCCTACATCCTGCCCCCGTCCCTTTCACGGAGGGGAAGGGAACGAGAAATAACGTCCTTTTTATAATATATGTTCATATTAACAAATGGTCTTCACTGTCTTTTTAAATAACACCTATTTTTTTAATGTTCAGTTTCTATTTTGCTTGAGGTATTTCGTACATATGTGCCTTGTGATTGCTGCTGCTTTAAAGGATTCGGTGTTCTTTGGGGGACGAATCTGTTCTGTTTTGTTTTTTAATGAAATAAACCTCCATCCCTGATGGCCAGTCTGTGGGTGTGTGATATACCCACTGGGGAGTCTCCTGCTCCGACTTTCCGTAGCCCTGGGGTGGTGCCCAGCTCTCGTGCACATATTCTATTTTGTTTTAGGAAGTGCTCATTTCATGTATTGGTGTCTTTCTTTACACCTAACCAACGGATATATTGACTCTGACATTCCCTAGGTCACTATATAAGACAACAACAATTCCAGGGCCATTCTTTTCATAAACAGATGAGAATAGTAACTTTCAACCTTGGTTTATAATCCTTTGCGATTCAAAACAGCAATATCTAGATGTTTATTGCTTTTTAAAAAAATGATTGGTTTCTAGGAAAGATGGTGGAGCAAAACAGTGTTGCTTAGCTTCAGCCCTTGAACACCTGGGTTTTAAACAAGAACCAAAAATGAAGTCTATATATTAAAACTATAGCATGACTACAATGCAGTGACATATTTTAAAAAATCAAAAGGGGTGGGAGACCAGCAACTGACTTGGTGGCTAAGGTGCTGGACTCCCACCTGGCTGACCACAGTTCAAATCCAAGACGTAGTGGCTTGCTTTCTCACTTCTCTCTCTGTCTCTGGTGAGTGTGCATGCCCTGTAGCAAGTTTAAAAATGATGATGATGAGTAAAATTAAATCTTAAAAAAAATTTTTTTTCCAAATATGAAACACATACATTAAACATTCTCAGGACAGGCCATGCTGGGCTGTTATGTAAGTCTCAATTTAAAAAGGTTGAGGGGCCAGTAGATGACGGAATGGTTACGTCACTGGACTCACACATGGTCAACCGCAGTTCGAGTCCCAGACCCAGCGGCTTCAAACTTACGCTGGGCGCATTTGTATGCATACCCAAGATCCTGAGAAGGGAATGGAGGAGAAGGGATTAGAGCATGGCCATACCCTCTGGGGAGTGATTTCTCATGTTCTGTCTGTCTCGGTCTCGCCAGCACCCTATAGCAAAGAGCTCTCAAAAACAAAAAGGAAGAAAGGTTCCAATCAATTTAACCTTCCACCTTATGAAAGTGCAAAAATAAAGACAAGTTAAACCCAAACAAACAGAAGGAAGAAAATAAAGATTAGAGAGCAAATCAGAAAAATAATACATAAAATGACCGAAACTGAAAGTCTTTCTTTAAAAAGAGTAACAAAATTCTGAAACCAAAAGTCTCTTTAGAAAGATTAACAGAATTGGCCAACCTTTAATTGGACCGGCCAAGAAAGTAACAGAAGATACACATTGCCGAAATCGAGACGTAAAGGGGCAGCATCACTACCACTCTCACAGAAATCAGAAAGGGTATAAAGGAATGTTGGACGTTTAAGCCAGCAGGTCAGGGAACTTAAATAATAGGAACATATTCCAAAAAGACAAATGAGCAAACCAAGCCTAGAAGAAATAGAAAATCTCAATAGAACTCTAACGAAAGAGTTCCTGCAAAAGTGTGCAGATCTAGGTAGCCTCACCGGTGAACTCCCTCGCATAGTTGACAAGTAATGCCAGCGTTCGCGGGTTTCTTTCAGTAAAAGACAAGATGGAAACGCCTCCCAGTTTATTCTTTTTTTTGGGGGGGGGAGATTTTCACTATAAGGCGCGTGCGCTCGCCAGGCAGACAGAGAGAGACATAGAGACAGAAAGCGAGAAATCACCCCCCAGGGGGGATGGTCACGCCGCAATCCCTTCTCCTCCATTCTCCTCTCGGGATCTTGGGCACGCACGCACACACGCCCGGCGTGAGTTTTAAGCCACCGGGTCCGGGACGTGAACCACAGTCAATTAAGTGGGAGTCCAGCGACATAGCCATTACACTAACTGCTGGTTCCCACCTCCCAGTTTATTCTATGAGGACATTATCCTTGTACCACAGCTAGACAAAGGAACCTACATAACAAGTTTCCTCAAAAACAAAGATCCAAACATGCTTAACTTCTATTCAAAATTTTGTTGCATAATCTAGCATGTATAATAATAAAGGAGAAAAACTAAAGTCACACATATTGGAAAGAAAGACATAAAAAAAAATCTTTGTTTTCAGATGACATGACACTACATGCAAAATTCTTAGGAGTGTACTAAAAACCAAGAATTAACTGGGGCCGGCAAGTGGCGTGGTGGATAGGGGCGCTGGATTCCCACATGGCCGACCATGGTTTGAGTCTCGGACCTGGTGGCTTGCTTTCTCACTTTCCCTCTCTCCCTCCCTCTCTGTGTCTTTCTGGTCAAATTAAAATAAATAAATAAAACAAATGAATAAATAAAATTAAATAAATAATTCTTTAAAAAAAAAAAAAAACAAGAATTAACTAATGTATTCAGGGGCCAGCAGGTGGCACTGGGCTCCCACATGGTTAACAACAGTTCTAGTCCCAGACCTGATGGCTTTCTCTCCCTCTTGTGCGTGTACACATGCTCTATAGCAAGTTTTTTAAAAATGATACGTACAATTAAATCTTTTAAAAAGTAAGTGTGTTGGGACCAGCATGTTAGCGTAATGGCTATGTCGCTGGACTCCCACGTAGTCGACTGCAGTTCGAGTCCCGGACCTGGTGGCTTAAACTCAAGCCGCGTGCGTGTGTGTGCGTGCCCAAGATCCCAAGAAGAGAACGGAGGAGAAGGGATTGTGGCGTGGCCATCCCCCCTGGGGGGGTGATTTCTCTCTTTCTGTCTCTCTGTCTCTATCTGGTAAGCACACGTACCCTATAGCAAAAAAAATAAATAAATAAGTGTGTTCAGGAAGATGGGAGGATATAAGATCAACACGAAAATTAGTTGTATTTCTATAAGCAAAATCTGAAAATCAAGTCAAGGAAACAATGTCTTAATATCAAAAAGAATAAAATAAGTTTAACAAAAAGTAAAAGACTTATACGTTGCAAACTACAAAATAACTGCTATAAAAATTTTAAAGAGGATTTAGATAAATGAAGAGCCAGTCCATGGACTAGAAGATACCTCAAATCAATCTCTAGATTTAATTCAGTCCCTATCAAAATTCAAGAAGCTTTCATGCATGAATTGATAAGTTGATTCCAAAATGTATATGGGAAATGTGACCAAAACAATTTTTTTTTTTTTTTTGGAGAGATTTTTTTTTTTAACTATACGACGTGTGTGCTCACCAGAAAAAGACAGAAAGCAAGAAATCACCCCCTGGGGGATGGCCATGCCGCAGTCCCTTCTCCATTCTCCCCTCGGGATCTTGGACACACACGCACACGTGCCCAGCATGAGTTTAAGCCACCATGTCCGGGACTCAAACCGCAGTTGACTACATGGGAGTTCAGCGACGTAGCCATTACACCATCTGCTGGTCTCAATAACCAAAACAATTTTTAAGAACCAAGTAGAATTTACATTACCTAATTTCAGATTTCACTGTAATACTGCAGTTAGTAAGCTAGTATGGAACAGAATTGCAAGTCCAGAAATAAATCCTCCTGGTCAGTTAATTTTCAAGAAAGCGCCAAGACAATTTAGAAGCTGGTTTTTAATTAATGTTACTGAGAAAATTAGATATTGTAGTAGGTTAAATAGCAGCCACCTAGGGGCCAGCAGATGGTGTGGTGGTTAAGGCACTGAATACCCACATGGCTGACCACAGTTCAAGTCCTGACCCGGTGGTCAAAAATCATGCCGTGTGCACGTGCGTGTGTGCCCAAGATCCCAAGAGAAGGGATTGCAGTGTGTCCATCCTCCCTGGGGAATGATTTCTCACTTTCACTCGCACTGTATCTGTCTGTATCTCTCCAGCAAGCATAGGCAAAAAGAGGCTTTTGCCCTAGAGTGAGTACCCTTGAGATGAGGGGGGAAAAGAGACTTTTGCCTTAGGGTGAGTGTGCTTGGGATGAGGAAGGGAGTGAGAAGGAAAATGAAAACTCATCCCCCAGGGTGAATGGCCACATGGCAATCCCTTTTCCATTTGCCTGCACGAATTTTTAGCCACTGGCTCTGGGACTCAAACTGCCGTTGGCCATGTGGGAATTCAGTGCCTTAACCACCACACCATCTGCTGGCCCCTAGGTGGGAAACAAACGGGGGGGGGGGGAGGCAAAACATAAATTACACTTCACAGTGTATACAAAAATGAACTCAGAATTGACTGTAGCCCTCAATGTAAGAGCTAAAATTACAAAGTTCTTGAGTTAATCAACAGCATGAGCTAGAAAATAACAAATTGATAAATTTATTTTATTAAAAATTAATAACTTCTGGGGACCAACAGATGGCATAATGGTTAAATCCCTGGCCTTCCACATAGTCGACTATTGTTTGAGTCCCAGACCCGGTGGCTTTGAAACTGTGTATGTAGGCATGTTTAAAATCCCAAGAGGAGAAGAGGAGGAGGGATTGTAGCATGGCCATCCCTCACTGGGGGTTATTTCTTGCTTTCCCTCTCTCTCTGTCTCAGCACACACACCCTCTGGCCAAATTCTAAAAGAAGGAAAAAAGAGTTAACAAAAGTATCATATGTGCTAGAGTCTGAATACTTTTTTCTCCCCCAGAATTAATTCATACATTGAAACCTACTCTACACTGTGAGGGTATTAAGAAGTGAGAGCAGGAACCAGCAGTTAGCGTAATGGCTATGTCGCTGGACTCCCACGTAGTCGACCGCGGTTCGCGTCCTGGACACGGTGGTTTGAAACTCACGCTGGTCGCGTGTGCATGCGTGCCCAAGATCCTGAGAGGAGAATGGAGGAGAAGGGATTGCGGCGTGACCATCCCCCCTGGGGGGTGATTTCTCGCTTTCTGTCTCTATGTCTCTCTGTCTGTCTGGCGAGCACACGCGCCCTACAGTGAAAACCTCTCCAAAAAAAAAAAAGAAGTGAGAGCTTTGGGAGCTGATTAGATCACAAGGATAAAGCCTTCACGAACGAGATTAGTGCCCTTATAAAAGAAGCCCAGCGGAGCTCCTTGGCCTTTCCCACCTGGAGAGAAAGTGGTTCTTCATCAGACATCAAGTCTACACCTTGATCTGAGATTTCTCAGGCTCCAGAACTGTGAGGAATAAATACATCTCGTTTGGAAGCTGCCCGTCTATGGTATTCTGTTACAGCAACCCAAACAGACTAAGACATTATGGCCCAGTAATTCCTCTCCCAAGAGAAATGAAAACATAGTTCATGCAAAACTTGTATATAAATGTCCATAGCAGTGTTATTTGTAATAGCCAAAGGCTAGAACAATCCACATGTCTACCAGCTTGTGAACAAATCAATGTGGAATATCCATACATTGGGCTACGATTCAGCAATGAAAAGAAATGAACTACTGGGACCAGCAGTTAGCGTAAAGCGTAATGGCTATGTCGCTGGACTCCCACATAGTTGACCACGGTTCTAGTCCTGGACCTGGTGGCTTAAAAAACTCACGCCGGGCGCGTGTGCATGCGTGCCCAAGATCCTGAGAGGAGAACGGAGGAGAAGGGATCGCAGTGTTGCCATCCCCCCTGGGGTGTGATTTCTCGCTTTCTGTCTCTGTCTCTGTCTGGTGAGCGCACGCGCCCTATAGCGAAAACCTCTTAAAAAAAGAAAAGAACTACTGAAGGAATATAAGGAATCTCAAAGGAATATAATTTTTTTCACATCCTCAGTGAAAGAAATCAGGCTGAAGAAATCACACACTCTGTGGTTCTATACATTAACATATTCAATGCCCAGAAAAGCAAATTGAGAGAGATGATGACAACCCTGTGGCTGCCTGCAGTTGGGGGTGAGAATACATTGACTGCCCTCCAGCATGAAGGATATTTTGAAGGTAACAGAGACACTCTAAAAGTGGAAGAAGCTCCATGGCACCGCGGTGAAGGGAGCCGGCTCCCACATGCACACCTGAAATCCATCAAGATGGGACAATGGACTTGAAAGGATTGCAGCATGACCATGCTCCACTGGAAGGGTGCCTTTCCTCCCTCCTTGTCTCTGTCTTTCTGGTGAGCGTATGCCCTCTCTGGCAATTAAATAGAAGAAAGAACAAAAAAGAGAGAAGGAAGGAAGGAAAGAGGAAAACTGGAAAGTGGCAATGGCTACACAGCCCTGCGAATATACTCTAGGCCGCTGGACCACCTCCAAGTGCGAGCCATGGATGACGAACCCAGTTACTAATGCATCGACTTTCGTCATCACAGCAAATGTTCTGTTACCCAGGTCGCCCATGACCACACTTACAGGAGTCTGTGCTGCAGGACAGGGCAGCGTGTCCAGCCCCAGGGGCCAGTACACCAGAACTGAGAACAGGAAGGAGGCCCACTACTCAGTAGCCTGAGTCCCTGGACAAGACCCCACTCCTCAATGGACAAGTCCAAACCTGTGGAGCTGGAGTTGGGATGAAGGAAAGTTTTAGAGCTATCCCAAGTTCTTTCCTCTAGTGTTTCCTCCAGGTCAGGGTGGGAAGCTCTACCTGGCTCCAGGCAACCTCCATCACTGAGACATGCCCACACCTTTCTCTCGGAAGGGACAGAGGCCTGCTTGTTCTCACTCACACCAACCGATGTCCAACTTGGATGAAAATATACGAGCCAGAGAGCTTCAAATGTTGGGTTCCTTTCCCAAATGCTTGCTATTTGTCCTCAAGGTGTCTCCGTCTCCTCGAGCCTGTCCCACCTCTTTCTTCCCTGAGGAGTAACTTTGAAGCAAGTTCTTCACAGCTGCGTCCTGATTGAGCCCCTCAATCCATCCACACACCTGCGATGTCTACGGAGGCACCTGACCGCCCTGTGGGGAAGGGGCAGGAGACTGTGGGCTCAAAGCCAGGCACCTGCACTGGGACAGTTGCTCAAGTTCCCTGTGCCTCAATTTGCTCATCTGCAGAATGAGAATAGCACCGAAGGCCACAGAGCGGCTGTGAGAATCAGGTGAGGAGATGCCAGGCAAATACAACAGCACTGACATGGTATGCCATAAATATAGCTTAATTATTACTGTTAGGACCATGGCTTGACTAAGATCAAATGGT
This sequence comes from Tupaia belangeri chinensis, assembly GCF_000334495.1. Classification (NCBI taxonomy): domain Eukaryota; kingdom Metazoa; phylum Chordata; class Mammalia; order Scandentia; family Tupaiidae; genus Tupaia; species Tupaia belangeri. The sequence continues at coordinate 1,802,163 of NW_006201036.1, read as the reverse complement.
TTGTTTGTTTGGTTTTTGGAGAGGTTTTTGCTATAGGGCATGTGTGCTCATCAGAAAGACAGAAAGAGACAGAGACAGAAAGCGAGAAATCGCTCCTAGCGGGGATGGCCACACCGCAATCCCTTCTCCATTCTCCTCTCACGATCTTGGGCACGCACGCACACGCGCCCAGTGTGAGTTTAAGCCACCGGGTCCAGGAATCAAACCGTGGTCAACTACATGGGAGTCCAATGACATAGCCATTACGCTAACTGCTGGTCCCAAGATCAAATGGCTTTTGAAAACACAAAGGCATTGATCCTTTACTGTTATGCTCAAGAGAGTCCACTGCCCCTTGTGCACACCATCAATACCTGACAGGAGTTTTACCGTGTGGCTCGTCAGCAAGGGAGCAGGAGTGTGTTACGCCTTCGATGTAAGCCCAAGTTATAGCCCAGGTCGCAGATCTACCTCTGAACGGAGAAGACTGGGCGTGGCTTCTCTTTCCTTTCCTTTTCTCTTTTCATTTTTTTCTTTTTTAATTACCAGAGGGCACATGTGTTTGCCAGAGAAAGACAGAAACAGAGATGAATACCTTCCATGGGGGTGTGATCATGCCACGATCCCTTCCCCTCCGTCTCTCCATCCTGTCAGGACTGGGGGGCGCACATACACCATGTCCCGTGTGCTTTTAAGCAGCCAGGCCTGGGATTTGGACTACAGTTGGCCATGTAGGGTCTGGCTCCCTTAGTCACGAGGCTAAGGGCCAGCGACAAGACTCGGCCTTTTATGGAGAAATCGTTCCTACGAAGTCCGCAATTGAGTCTATGCAAATAAAGGATAGAAACGTGTGCAAGTCTGACTGGTAACTGAAGCCACAGGCCCTCTGGCCTGCTAAGCTTTCTATGCAGATGAAACGTTAAAGCTGGCGCTGTTCTGACTGCTCACTGAGTCGCAGCCAGCATCGTCCCCCCTCTGTGCAGTGGGGCTCAACGCTGTCCCCAAGTTCTCAGGGCCTGCCTCCTGCAGTGGACGCACAGTGTCTCAGCACTGGTGTTTTGCTGGCTGTCGTTGTAGGCTGGTGTTGGCCGGACACCTTACTTGCTACGTGCTCCAGCAGGGAGTCTCCTATAAGAACTTGCCACTGATAGGAAATCCAGGACCATGATTCATCCTGCAGATGCCTCAGAGAAAGCCCTCCAAACTCTGACGACTTCCGGGAAAGGAATATTTCCACCCCTTTCATTTACATGGCTTAGAACCAGCTCCCTGGATGATCCACTGGGAAATCCAGATATCCTGGCAATAAGTTCTGAATCCACCTCCACTTCTGCACAGTGGCTGACAAACTCAGGAGCCGAGCAGCTCTGCTTCGGGCTCAGTCCGAAGACCTTACCATGAGGGGGACCGTGCTCCTCGAGCTGCTGCAATGGTGTGTTTCTTCAGCCACTGACCCGTGCATCCTCTGGGGATTCCACTGAACAGGAAAGAGGAGGTAAGATCGGCACATGTGGATGGCCTACCTGAGTTTCCCCCAGATAACAGAGACCCGTGGGGCCGGCAGGTGGCGGGGGGGGTTAAGGCACTGAACTTCCACATGGCCAACCACAGTCCAAGTCCTGGAACTGGCGGCTTGAAAATCACACCAGGCACTTGTATGTGTGTGCCCTAAATCCCAGGAAGAGAATGGAAGAGAAGGGACCGCAGCGTGGACGTCCCCCGGGGGTGATTTCTTTCCCTCTCACTGTTTGTGTCTTTGGTGAGTACATACCCTATCGGAGGGGTGGGTAAAGACAGACAGAAACCCATGATCTCAGCCTGCAAGCTCGGAGTCGATAAAGCGAGGTCCAGCCCTCCGCCCTCTGAGAATGCTGGGAATGTGGCTGAGCAGTCGTTGAGTTAGAGCAGGACCAAGTGCCAGACACGCCCCACGCTCCCCTGCCTCCGAGACCCGGGCCTCACTCAGGACCACGGTGAGAAATCGTAATGGTTCTCACATGTGCCTTTTCAGTCCCTGAGGTCTCTGGCTCGCGTGAAGAAGAAACCCGGTTTGGCATCTCACGGGTGCAGATGGCCTACGAGCACTGCTCGGAGCCGAGCGCCGGGAGGAGCTGGCGGCAGGCACTCTTATTCCCGCCTGCCTGTTTCTCGTCACCTGCTGCCTGTGTGCCTGAGGACATGGCGATCGTCTGACTCTGGCTTAAAGTGGACGTGCGAGAGCCATGCTCCCTACAGACAGCCTCGCTCTGCTGCTGTTTACAGTTTTTAAATTACACAAGAGATAAATATTCCTATTAAACAGCCCCAGAACAAGGAGGCTATTTCCACCCAATCCCACACCCCTCCCCAGAGCTAGCTCTCCTGCCACTGTGCTGGCTATCCTCCAAGAACAGTCCCTAAACACTTACTCACCCTACTCAAATGGCGTGTCAGAAACTCAGCGAGCTGGAGTGTCCTGACGCCACCAGGAATGTTCCAGCACTTTCCTCCCCGTCCTTGCAGGGTACTCTGTAGCTTAAGTGTAGTACAATTTATTTCATTCAGTTTCTTTTCACAGATAGCAAGGTTCTTTTCTGTGACAGACAGTGCTGAAATGAACTTCCTCAAACGTGTCACTCTATGTGCATCCGCGGGAGATTCTGTGATGTGGGATCCCGGGACTGGAACCGCTGAGTCAGAGCATTCAGAGGCTTCAGTAGATACCAACAAGTGTTGTGTCTGTCTACACCACCGGTATTTCTCCTTCTGTCATTCGAGTTTTTGTCTTGGCGTAGCTGCCAGTCTCTTTTATCACGGCCTGGAAGCGTTGCCTTGCTTGGAAAGTGGTCGCTACCCCAGAAGGATGGCAGTCACTCTCCCCCAGCGGTTTCAGGTGCTCCCGGGTATTCGTAGCCGCCTGGTGTGTGGCCTGTCTCTCAGCCATGCCTGAACTCTGCGCTAAGGTGATTTTTAATGTTTCTGTGTCTGGTAGGACAGGTCTCCCATCTTCCTTTCTTTAAAATGTTCTTGGCCACCCTTACATTTCCGTGTTTTCTCTTCCAGAAGTCTAGAGTCAGCTTCTCGTGTTTTAAGATCAGCCTGGCTGTGTCTGCAGCTATCCCTCTTCAGACATGTTGACAGACGTTCATTCTGTTACAAACTGCTCCAGTCCCCTGCATTGATGGAAACCCCTCTAAACCTTCTAGGCTGGGAAATCCTGAGGGAGGGAGCACCCTTCCTTCCTTCCCTGCGCCCCCAGCACGGGGGCCTGTCCCGACCAGAGGCTTGCACACATCCATTTACTGAGTAATTACGGACAGCAAGTTACCTGCGCTCTCGGTGCACTTACGAGGCTGCAGCTCTTCCAGACAGAGCTGTGCGGCCTAGAGCAAGTCGCTTCGGCAACTGCCTGCCTCATTGACACAGTCGTCCAGGTGATGCACACTCCCAGTGGTGCAGGGGTGCGGGGGCAGAGGTGTAGGGGCATGAAGAAGCTCCACAGAGAACGAAGTTACAGGGAGGGTGTGGAAACGCACGTAAAAGCCAGCTAAGGAAATGAGAACACCCTCCTCCGGGTTGCTGCTGGGCATCCCCACCCACCCACAGGAGGCTCCTGAGGAGACAACAGACAGCCCATCCTCAGGATCCCTGGAGGTCTTGGGAAGCAGCCTGGAACCCAGGGAATTCAGACACCTCCTCGAGCAAAGGATGACCTTGGGCCTGCAACATCTGACAAAACCTCCAGGAGCGCACGGGGCCCAGCTCTGGTGGTGCAGGCAGTGGGCACCACAGGGCAATACTGGAGCCACACAGGGTCCTGGGTTTGATTCCCGGGTTAACCCAAACATGCTAGTTGTACCCATGATCCCGGATGGCTGGGAGGCTGGGGAATAATGTGGAGCGGTGAAGTCCTGACAAGGATACCTGTCTGTCTCTCTCTCTCTCTCTATCTCTCTCTCAAACTTAAAAAAGAGGACAGAAAGAAAGAGTGCAGGGACCAGCAGTTGGCGTAATGGCTACATAGCTGGACTCCCACGTAGTTGACCGTGGTTCAAGTCCCGGACCTGGTGGCTTAAACTCACGCTGGGCACGTGTGTGTGCTTGCCCAAGATCCCGGGAGGAGAAGGGATTGCGGCGTGGTCATCCCCCCGGGGGGGGTGATTTCTCACTTTCTGTCTCTCTGGCGAGCGCACGTGCCCTATAGCAAAAACCTCTCAGAAAAAAAGAAAGAGTGCACAGATCCCAGGCCTAGGACAGGCTTCCCCTCTTCTGGTGCCTCTGGCTGCCGGAAAACAGATGGGAGAAAAATGTCGCTTCGTTGCACAATCTTCCTGTGCACCAGACGCTGTTCTAAGCACTCTGTCCGTGTTAACTCTGATCGTCAGGAACACTCTGGGAGGTGGGTGCTGGTTGAAGACTGAGGCACAGAGAGGTGGAGTGACTCATCCGCAGTCACACAGCTAGTAAGAGGTGGAGTCCAGATAGAGCCCAAGCAGTTTGGCCCCAGGGTCCAAATCACAGTTCCCCAAATTACACTGCTCTCCTGGACAAGATGGTGTGTTTGTCATCCGCTCCTGTCCTCATTACTCTCTATGCAAGATGTGCACCTGTGTTAGGTACGTGTAGCCCAAGTCGTGGGTCTGGAGTGGAGCTCAGGCAGCGTTTTCTTAAACGTGAAGTAATTGTCCATGGTTGCAGAGGCACAGTATGATTTTACAGCACAAGGACGCATGCGTCATGCTGCACTCAGGATGGTTAGCACAGCCGTCACTCAGTCTTCGTCACCGCTCTTGCTGGGAACGGTCGAACACCCCAGCTAGTTACTCCCTCCGTCCCGTAGAACACCAGGCGTCGCTCTTCCTCTCTGTGCGCGCCTTCTTTCCGTTCCTCGGTATCCCTCTGTTCCTTTCCCCCGTCCTTCCCAGCCTCTAGCAGTCGTTCTGCATCCCTTAGCTCAGTGAGATTGTTTGTTTCAGTTGTCACATAGGGGGTTGAACGTGTGGTTTTTCTCTTGCTGGGTCTGACATGTTTCTGTTAACACAATGTCCTCCAGGCTCACCCATTTAACATCAAATGACAGGATCTCGTCCGTTTTAAGGGCTGGGTAGTATTCCACTGTGTATCTAGCTATCTGTCTATCACATTTTCTCTATCCGTTCTAAGGCTGATAAACCTTTTTATATCCTGGCTACTATGCGGAGTATGGCAGTGAATACTGGGCTGCACGTATGTTTGTGACATACTCACTTCCTTTCCTTAACCCACTAGCGAGACTGCTGGATCGTTTGATGTTCTGTTTTTAGTTTGTTGAGGAACCTCCACGCTGTTTTCCACAACAGCTGTACTAATTTCCATTCCCACCAACAGTGAACCAGAATGCCCCTTTCTCAGCATCGTTACCAGTATTCGTCATCTTTTGTCTCTTTTGATATAGCCATTCCCACTGGGATGAGTTCTGATCTTCATGCCTCTAATGATTAGTGAGGCTGAGCATCTTTTCATATGTTTGTTTGCAATTTGTACATCTTCTTTTGAGACCTGTTTGTTCAAGTCATTTGCCCATTTTTAAAAGTTTTCCCAGAGGGAGCATGTGATTAACAGCAGAAACAAACACAGAGAGAGAGAGAGAGAGAAATCACCCCCACAAACCACTCCGCAACGTGGAAAATGGTCCCTTCTCTCTCCTTTAGGGATTTTTGGGCGTGTATGCATACATGTGCTGTGTGTTTCTCAAGCTTCTGGGTCCAGGGCTTGAACTACGTGGGAAGCCATGTGGAATCTAGTTGTCTTCACGATCACACCATGTGCTGGCTATGCTTATTTTTTAAATTGTGTGTGCCCCCACAAACCACTCCGCAACGTGGAAAATGGTCCCTTCTCTCTCCTTTAGGGATTTTTGGGCGTGTATGCATACATGTGCTGTGTGTTTCTCAAGCTTCTGGGTCCAGGGCTTGAACTACGTGGGAAGCCATGTGGAATCTAGTTGTCTTCACGATCACACCATGTGCTGGCTATGCTTATTTTTTAAATTGTGTGTGTGGGGGGGGGTTGCCTTTTTTTTTTTTTTTTGGTTGTTGTTGTTCTTTGAATTTCTTGTATATTCTAGTTACTAATTACTTGTCAAATGGGGGGGGGGGTGGGTTGCCTTTTTTTTTTTTTTTTTGGTTGTTGTTGTTCTTTGAATTTCTTGTATATTCTAGTTACTAATTACTTGTCAAATGGGTGGTATGCAAGTATTTCCCCTATTCTGTGGGTTGTCTTTTCACTCTGTTGATTGTTCCCTTTGCTGTGTAGAAGCTGTCTCATGAGATATAATCCCATTTGTCTGTTTTTACTTTTGTTGCCTGTGCTTCTGAGAATTCTTTCAGTAATTCTTTCCCCTTATCAATATTCTGAAGTGTTTCCCTGTTTTCTTCTAGGAACCTCACTGTTTCCAATTTTAGGTTGAAGTCTGGACTCCATTGAGAGCTAGTTTTTGTATTTGGCGAGAGGTACAGGCCGAGCTTCATTATGAGACTGTCCTTCTTTTTATTTTTTTTAAACTTTTTACTATAGGGCACGTGCACTCTCTGGAGATACAGAGAGACAAAGAGAGAGAAACAAAGTGAAAAACCACCCCTCCTCTCTCCCCATCCCCACCTTCATCCCCCCCCCCCCACCCCTCAGAGAGGACAGCCATGCCACAAGCACTTCTCCACTCTCCTCTCTGGATTTTGGGCACGCGCATACAAGTGCCTGGTATGTTTCTCAAACTGCTGGGTCTGGGACTCAAACCATGAAGCAGGCCATATGGGATCCCACCTTAACCTCCATGCCACCTGCTGGCCCTAAAAAGACTGGGTTTTTTTTGTTTGTTTGTCTGTTTTTTTACTTTTTTTTTTTTTTTTTTTGGAGAGGATTTTGCTATAGGGTGCGTGTGCTCGCCAGACAGACAGACAGAGAGAGACAGAGAGATAGAAAGCGAGAAATCACCCCCAGGGGGGATGGCCAAGCCGCAATTCCTTCTCCTCCATTCTCCTCTCGGGATCTTGGGCACACACACACACACGCCCGGAGTGAGTTTTAAGCCACCGGGTCCGGGACACGAACCACATTTGACTACATGGGAGTCCAGCGACATAGCCATTATGCTAACTGCTGGTCCCGTTGTCTGTCTGTTTTTTAATCGATGGATGTTCTTGGAACCTTTGTTGAAAACTAACTGGCCACATGTACATGCCAGTACCATGCTGTTCTGTTTCTTGTGCCTTATAACACATTTTGGAATTCCATCGCGTGCTGCCTCCAACCCCACTGAGATGATCATATGGTCCGTGAACAGTCTCCCTTCCAAGTTAGATGCCCTCGGTCTTTCTCCGGCCTTATTGCTCTAGCTTGAACTTCCTGGACTATGCTGAATAACGGCAGTGGAAGGGGGCATCCTTGTTCCATGTCAGTTCTTAGAAGGCTCTCAGCTTTCCCTCATTCAGCGTGATGTTAGCTGTGTGTGTTGCGTATGGCCTTATTGTGCCAAGGCACATTCCTTCTGCGATAATTTGTTGAACACTTTTATCATAAAGGAATGTGTTCTGTTGAATGCTTTCTCCATGTCTATTGCTCCTATGGCTTCTGTCCTTCATTTTGTGGATACAGTGTGTCACATTTATGGGTGTGGGTATCCTGAACCATTCTTGCATTCTTGGACTAAAACCCACTTGGCTGTGGCGTATAGTCTTTCTGATGTCCTGTTGAAGTCAAGTTGCTAGTATTTTGTTTAGGATTTTTGCTTCTATGTTTATTAGGGATATTGATATGCAGCTTTCTTCTTTTGTTGTATCTTTGGTTTGGGAAAGCTAGTGTTAATGGTGGTTATTTCTAGATCCTAGAATGTTGAGAAATGCCAGCTAGGTTCTTTTTTATTTCCTGGAATGACTTGAAAATGTAATAATACAGTTGTTGTATTTTTAGAAAAAATAATTAAGCCCACATTAGAAAAGGAAAATACTTTGGAAATCATAAACTCTTTAGAAATAAAAGATGCATCAATTGGGGGGCCGGCTGGTGGCATGGTGGTTAAAGACATTGGACTCTCACATGGTAGACCGTGGTTTGAGTCCCAGACCTGGCGGGTTGCTTTCTCACTTTCCCCTGTCTCTCTCTCTCTCACTCTCGCTCTGTACCTCTCTAGTCAAATTAAAATAGATAAATAAAGTTAAAAGAAAAATAACTCTTTTTTTAAAAAAAATCCATCAGTTATATTTATGAAGCCTGCTTCACTTTGGTATTTTACATATATTTCATTCTTTTTTTTTTTTTTTTTGAGAGAGATTTTCACTGTAGGGCGCGTGCACTCGCCAGACAGACAGAGAGAGACATAGAGACAGAAAGCGAGAAATCACCCCCCAGGGGGGATGGTCACGCCGCAATCCCTTCTCCTCCATTCTCCTCTCGGGATCTTGGGCACGCACGCACACGCGCCCGGCATGAGTTTTAAGCCACCGGGTCCAGGACACGAACTGCGGTCGACTATGTGGGTCCAGCGACATAGCCATTACGCTAACTGCTGGTTCCCCATATATTTCATTCTTAATCTACATTTTTTCTACCAAACACTTTTTTCTATTCTCATAACCTGGTAAAAATGTTTTGTAGGGTAAATGAGATTTATTTAATTCTTTTTTTTTAGAGTGGATGGAGGAGGTTTTTGCTATAGGGCACATGCACTCGCCAGAAAGACAGAGATAGAAAGCAAGAAATCACCCCCCAGGGGGGATGGCCATGCCGCAATCCCTTCTCCTCCGTTCTCCTCTCAGAATCTTGGGCATACACACACACGTGCCCGGCGTGAGTTTAAGCCACTGGGTCCAGTACTTGAACTGCAGTCAACTACATGGGAATCCAGCAACATAGCCATTATGCCAACTGCTGGTCCCAGAGATTTATTTAATTTTTATATAAGATTAATTTGGGGGTGGGACCAGCAGATAGCATAATGATTATGTCATTGTACTCCCACATAGTAAATCACAGTTCAAGTCCCAGACCTGGCGGTTTCAAACTCACACTGGGTACGTGTGCATGCATGCCCAAAATCCTGAGAGGAGAATAGAGGAGAAGGGATTGCGACATGGCCATCCCCCTGGAGGATGACTTTTTACTTTATGTCTCTCTTTCTCTCGCTGTTTCTCTGGCAAGTATATAGGCCTTATAGCAAAAATCTCTCTTTTAAAAAAAAAGAAAGATGCATTTGGGGCCAGCCTGTGGTGTAGTGGCCCCACAGGCTGGATCGCATAAGGCCAGTTGTGTGTTCCAAGCTGCAGGCCTAGTGACTCGAAAGAAAACATGCCAGGCGCGTGTGTGCACATGCTCAAAACCCAGGGAAGAGGAATGGAGGAGAAGGAATTGTGATGTGACCATTCCCCAGAGGACATGCTTTCCCACTTTCTCTCTCCTCTCTCTGGCAAATGCACGTGCGCTTTGGCAAAATTTAAAAAAGAAAAAAAAATCACTTTATTAAACCTCTTTATATTTGTCAAATAATTATTTTATTGGAATCCTTTCAGTTTATGAATAACATGTAGCCACTGTTTTGGAATTATATTTAGAATTTTTTATTTTATGCAACCTGCTAAGTGTTATTATTATTGTTTGAGTGGCTTTCCCCCCATGAATAAGAGACACATAGTGTTGTAGTTTGTGTAATGGGTTGTCCCTCAGACTTTCATGTTTTGGAATTTGGAGTTGGGAGGTGGTGAGGCCTACTGGGCAGCAAATGGATCGTGATGATTACATCATGGAGATAGGCTTATCATGAATAGATTAATGATGCCTTGAGTGACCTGGTAAGTTCGAGCTCCAGGCGGGGAGGGGCAGCTAATTCGTGTGAGTTGGTGACTACAGGAGAGAGCACCGGCAGCGTTCTTCATGCACCTGCCACCTCTGTACCATCGTCAGCCGTGCTGTAGGCTGTACTGATGTCGGGCCTATGCCTTTGAACTTTCCAGCCACTGGAATGGTGAGTCAGTAAGTCCCTTTTGTTTGCTTTTTTCTTTTCTTTAAGAGATACTTTTGCTATAGGGTCCATGTGGTCACCAAAAAGACAGAATATAAGAAATCGCTCCCCAGGGAGGATGGCCACTCTGCATCCCTTCTCCTCCATTCTCCTCTTGGGGTTTTGGGCATGCATGCACATACACCTGGCATGTATTTTAAGTCACCGGGTCCAGGACTTGAACCATGGTCAACCATGTGAGAGTCCAGTGATGTAACCATTACACCATCTGCTGGTCCCGAATCCCTATTTCTTTATAAATTATCCAGTCTCAGATATTTCTGTTACCAAAGCAATAATGGACTGAGACACAGAGACAGAGAGACAGACAGTACCCCCAACAGAGTTTTAACACCATCATCCCTCTCAGCCTCCCGCCAGTTCCAGATCATGGGCGTGCATGTGCAAGTCGTACTCAGGGAGGTCCGTGATGTGGACAAAAACCTTCTCACGTGAGCTTGCCTTGCAGAAGATCACGTCTTAGTGCTTTGCCACCATATGGCCCTATCTGGTGACTCTTAAGTAAGATACTCCCTTTAACTTTTTGAAATATATTGATGAGGTTATTTGACATTATTTCTTTTTTCTTTTAAAATGAAAAGCCTATGGAGGTAATACATGAACATGGAAAACTCTAATTGTGTTGAGAGAGTTCCACCTCAACTTCAGCCATAGTCTCACAAGAGGGAACCACTTAAACCATGTTCTCTTTCCCTTATTCAGAAGAAGAAAACATTTGCCTGAATAATATTATGCACTTTCATGATTTAGTAGCTGTCAACAGCAATTAGGATATCCTTTTTTTTTTTCAGTCTAAAAATAGCCACTCTTTATTTACTGACCAGATTACAAAAACAATCATGGTGGATACCTTAGTTCATCCTTCTAATAAGTCTGTTGATCTGGTCTTCCCTGTTGGCAGCATCTCCACCTTCTACAAAATGGGTGATCTTTTTCTTCATTCCACCTTGTGGAGAAGACAATTTGAAGGGCCACAGGGAGTTACTTGCTTCTTTGAAGCATTTTCCAACAGTATAGATTTCATGAATCAGATCCTCCATGCAGATGATACCAAATTTACCAAGAGATCGAGCAATCAAAGAGTTATCTGTCAAAATAATTCACTTCTTATTGATTTTGCCATAACCACGTTTGTAGATGAGTTCATTTACTGACTTCACGTTCAGGTGCCCCCATGCAATATATGGCTCCACAATTCTTAGCATGTTAATTGAGGCCTTGCTGAGCTTAACAGAGGTGCCATTGAAGATCTGGCAAAGACGAAGAGGCTGCAACACCTTCCAGACCTTTGGACTCACTCCATTGACACCTCTGATCCTGATGACAAACGCCAATTTGGGTTCTGCAGGTGCATAGACGTTCCAGCTTTTCTTGCCATCCTGGCCATGCGAATCTCAGTTCTGTACATCTGCCTGTATTCTTTATGACAGTGCTTAGCTTTTTCATAGACAAGCTTCCTCCTTGCCTTTCGAAGCATCTTTTGAGCAAACTTCTTTCTCAGG
>NW_006201036.1:1789171-1790587 GCF_000334495.1 Tupaia belangeri chinensis | reverse complement strand
ACAGCAGAAGACTTTTTTTTTTAATTTTTTATTTTTTATTTATTTTATTTTTTTTTTTGGTGGCTTGCACCGCAGCAGGTGCCTTTTTCTTGGTTTCTGCCACAGTAGGAACCTTCTTTTTCTTCTCTTGAACCCCCTCCATGGCTCCAGCCGGAAAAGAGGACAGGATCTCCTATTTTGTAAGTATTTTGTACATGTCCTTTCCCCATTTTTCTATTCAAATTATTGCTTTTTTACTTCTGCATCTTTAGAGGACCTACTAGTTTAAGCTCGGTAATAACCCCGTCTAGGTCGTATGCAATTGCATTGTTAGATATCTGCCATCTATTTAGGAACCATGTCATTGAACAGATGCCTGAATTTTAATGTAATGAGAGTCATCAATTCTCCACTTTTGTTTCTATTTTTGTAGTTTTTTAAATTGATTTTTAATTTATTATTAATTATTATTATTATTATTATTAAGTTTGCTATAGGGCACATGTGCTCACCGGAGAAAGAGAAAGAGAGAGAGAGAAAATGAGAAAGCAAGCCACCAGGTCTGGGCCTCAAACTGCGGTCGGCCTTGTGGGAGTCCATTGCCATAACCAACACATCACCTACTGGCCCCTGCTTTTGTAGTTTAAGGATTCCTTCAGCCCCCTTAGTTCCCTATTAGTTTCTTATCTTTATCTTTCACATTTAGCTTTTTAATCTGTCTACCCCAGATCATTCATTAGATGAGGTGTTGTTTGCTTATTAACTGATTTTTATAAATTCATTTTTATTAAGTCTCATACAAACATGGGTGAGTCTCTGAGCTATAATTTTCTTGTAGTCTGTTCATCTGTCCTTGTGCCAGTTTCGCTAAGTCTTTATTAAAATATGACTTTTTAGGATGGCTTAATATCAGGACACCAAATGGTAAAACTGACTGGAAATTTATACATTCCTCTTTATTCATATGTTTTGGAAATAAACTTTGTTCAGTCTCTCAAAAAAAGTCCATCTGGAATTTTAATTGAGGTTTTATTTCACTAATAGATTAGGAAGATCCGTATCTTTTTTTTTAAAGAATCATTTTATTTATTATTATTATTATTATTATTATTATTATTATTACTGTTTGATCAGAGAGAAAGAGAAGAAAAATGAGAAAGCAAGCCATCAGGTCCGGGACTGAATCTGCTGTTGGCCATGTGGGAGGACAACGCCTTAAGCACTATGCCACCTGCCAGCCCCGACCATCAATATTTATAATACATTGTCCTGTCTCAAAGTGTGGGATGTCTTTGTGTTTATGCAGGTGGCTTATCTCCTTTAGTAGAGTTTAAAAGTTTTCCCACAGAGGGATTTTACAGTCTTGGATAATGGAGAGCTACTTATGCATTTGTTTATTGTAACTTATATCTTACTCTGTAGTATATTTTTCAGTCA
>NW_006201036.1:1781749-1789140 GCF_000334495.1 Tupaia belangeri chinensis | reverse complement strand
TCCTGCTGGTGTAGAAAAGACCATTGCTTTTTGTTGGTTGATTTTATTTGCTGAATTCGCACATGTATTCTAGTCATTTGTTGTTTCTTTGGGGTTTTTTTAGATAGTTATTCATTATACTTATTTCTCTTCATTTGTATCTTTGCCTGGGATCTCCAAAGCAATGTTAAATAGCAGCAGTGGTAGTGGGCATCATTAACCGTAATTAATCACAAAGTGAACCCACTTAAGTGTCTATTACATTTCCCTAATTAAACTGAGGGGTTTGGGATATATAACCCTTCCCAAACTGAAGAATGTGGTTCCTGGAAAGCAGACGCGGGGAAGAACTAGCCTGTTGGTACGTGGGTCACGCTGATGGCTTTAGAACCAGCCTGCAGCCCTGGAGGAAAGCTCACCTGGCCGTGATGTGTCGTCGTTTTAGTGTATTCCTGATTCACTTGGCTAATACTCCCTCTTTACTTGTGGATGACTTGGACATGAACTGTTTGGTTTCCAAGTGTTTGAAGATTTCTCTATTGTCTTGTAGTTATTGGTTTCTAACTTGACTCCATTATAGTCAGAGGACATACTCGGCCTGACTGTGATTCTTTTACATTGCTAAGCTTTGTGTGTGACCAGAGCGTGGCCTGGACAGCGGCTGGCCCGTGAGTGCTCAGGTGTGTACTCTGCTGTGCTTAGACGCAGTGACCTACAGCCTCAACGCTGGGCCCAGGCGGTGACTGGCGGTCTTCATTCTTTGATGACCTTGCTCATTTTATCTCTAGTAGCTCTGGCAATTGCTGCCAGCGGGCTTTTGAAGTCCCCAGCTGTAATTGCGAATCTATTTCTCTTTTTATCTCTACCAGCCTTTTTGCTACATGTATTCCGAAACCCTGCTGTGTGCTGTGCACATGGTTCGAGTGGTTGTATTTTGGAGGATTTTTTAATGGCCATTTTTGTTCCTAATCATTTTCTCTGCTGTGCAATTTATTTTTATTATTTTTTAAGGAATTATTTTTGGGACCAGCAGGTGGCGTAATGCTTTTACGTCGCTGGAATACCATGTAGTTGACCCTGGTTTGAGTCCCGGACCCCACAGCTTAAAACTCACACTTGGGGCGTGTGTGTGTGTGTGTGTGTGTGTGTGTGTGTGCCCAAAATCCTGAAAGGAGAAGGGAGGAGAAGGGATTATGGTATGGCCATCTCCCCCTGAGGGGTGATTTCTCTCTCTGTTTCTCTGGCAATACATGTGCCCTATAGCAAAAATCTCTCTCTCTAAAAAAAGGAATCATGTTATTTATTTATTTTCAATTTGCCCAGAGAGAGACGGAGGTGGGATGAGGTAGGGAAGGGGGCAGAGTGAGAAAGCAAGCTGCCAGGTCCAGGACTTGAACTGCAGGTGGCCATTGGGAGCCCAGCTCCTCAACCACCACACCACCTGTCAACCCTGATATACAGTTTATTTTGTTTGACATTAATATAGTCAACTATGGCTTTTTTCCTTATTCATGCTTGCATGATGTATTTTTTTCATCCTTTTATTTCTTACCTATGTTGTTATTTATTTTGTTTTATTTGTTTGTTATTTTTCTTTTTTTAAAGTTTTTACGCATTTATTCATTTATCTATTTATTTGTTGTTATTTTCAAGCCACCAGGTCCAGGACTTGAACCACAGTTGGCCATGTGGGAATCCAGAACCTTAACCAGCATGCCTCCTGCTGGCCCCACTATTATTTTCCTAATCAGCAGAAGGTGCATGCATTTTCCAGAGAAAGGCAAACAGATTGGGGATGTAGGGAGAACATCCCCTCGTGGGGTATGGCCATGCCACAATTCATTCTCCTACATTTCTTCATCCCTTCAGGATTAGGCACACACATGTGCCCAGCATATTGTTTAAGCCACTGGGGCCAGGAACTGTGCTTGGCCCTGTGGGTCTGGCTCCCTTAACCACTGGGCTATGGGGCTGATCCACTTTTATTTATTTATTATTTATTTATGATAGAAAGTGCATGTGCATGTGTGTATGCATGAATGCATGCATGCAGGAGAGAAGAAAGAGAACACTCTTTTTTTTTAAAGTTATATATACCATTATTATTTTTTCAATTTGTTACAGATCATGTGCATTCATCAGAGAGAAAGAGGGAGAGAGAGAGGAAGAGAGAAAGTGAGAAAGCAAGCCGCCACGTCTGGGACTCGAACCACGGCTGGGCATGTGGGAGTCCAGCACCTCAACCACCACAACACCTGCTGGCCCCCAGAGAGAACACTCTCAGCAGTCTTGTCACGCTCTCATGTCCGTTCCCCAGCCCTCCAGCTCCTCAAGATCCTGGGTGCTTGGGGCCGGCAGGTGGTGCAGTGGTTAAAGTGCTGGACTCCCACATGACTGACCGCAGTTCAAGTCCTGGTGATTCGCTTTCTCACTTTCCCTTTCTCTCTCTCTCTCTCTGGTCAAATTAATAATAATAATAACAACAACAGCAAATAAAAATAAATAATCTTAAGAAAACATTTATTTAAAAAAAAAAGAAAAAGATCCTGGGTGCTTGCAAGCATGACTGGCATGTTTTAGCTGTATAGGAACCTAAGTCATCGGGAACCAGCAGTTAGCATAATGGCTATGTCACTGGACTCCCACGTAGTCGACCGCGGTTTGCGTCCCAGACTCTGTGGCTTAAAACTCACGCCGGATGCGTGTGTGTGCGTGCCCAAGATCCCGAGAGAATGGAGGAGAAGGGATTGCGGTGTGACCATGCCCCCTAGGGGGGTGATTTCTCACTCTCTGTCTCTGTTTCTCTCTGTCTGTCTGGCGAGTGCACGTGCCCTATAGCGAAAAACCTCTCCAAAAAAAAAAGGAACCTAAGTCATAGTCAGCCATGTGGCTTCCAGCACTGAAGTCTGTCTGTCTGCCAGCAACTGCACCATCTGAGCTAGGTCCCTATGTGGTTATTATAAAAGTCCTTCCTGATAGACTGCAACCGTGCATTTGAATCACTTATATTGAAATTAATCACAGACATGTTAGGGCTTACATTTGCCATTTTATTGTTTGGATTCCTCTGGGTTTTCCCCCCTGCTTTCTTGTAAGTTATATTTGAATATTGTATGGAATTAGAGTATTCATTATACTATTTCTTTCTCTTTTTAGAATTATTTATTTATTATTTTTAAATTTGCTATAGGGCATGTGCGCTCACCAGAGAGAGACAGAGAGAGGGAAAGTGAGAAACCAAGCTGCTTAGTGTGAGACTCGAACCATGGCTGGCCGTGTGGAGTCCAGTAGTGCCTTCACCACCACTGCGGGCCCTATGCAATTTCTTGCTAGGCTACTTCGTACAGTTTTGTGGCGGTTCTCCAGTAGGACCACAGGCTCGCGTGCTCTGTCATGGCCTGCCGTCTTCCCCTCTGCGCGTTCATTCAGGAGCCCGCGGGTACCCTGCGTGGTGAGTGTTCCTGCGCCTGCGCGGTGCGCGGCAGCTTTGGCTTCAGACCCGCGAGGCCGTGAGGAAACTCAGCCCGCTGTGTCGGCTCCTGTTGCTCTCGCAGTCCGCAGGGGCTGCCACACACACGCCACACGCCACACACATGCCACACACATGCCACACACATGCCACATGCCACACACCACACGCCACACACATGCCACACACGCCACACACACACCACACACGCCACATGCCACACACACACCACATGCACCACACACACCACACACACCACACACATGCCACATGCACCACACATGCGCCACATGCCACAAACACACCACATGCACCACACATATGCCACACACACCACACAACACACACAACACACACACGCCACATGCACTACACAACACACTCACCACTTGCCACACACCACACACCACACACACACCACATACCACACACACCACACACACACACCACACACCACATGCCACACACATACCACACACCACATGCCACACACATACCACACACCACATACATACACCACACACACACCACACGCACCACACATACACCACACACACCACACATACACACCACATACACACACCACACACACAGCACACACACACACATCACAGACACACATCACACACATCACACACACGCCACATGCACCACACACCACACACATGCCACATGCACCACACAACACGCAACACACACGCCACACACACGCCACACACCACACACCACATACACACACCACATGCCACACACACACACCACACACACCACATGCCACACACATACCACACACCACATACATACACACCACACACACCACACACACCACACACACCACATACACATACCACACGCACAGCACACACACACACATCACAGACACACATCACACACACCACACACACAGCACACACACGCCACACACACGTCACATGCACCACACACCACACACATGCCACGTGCACCACACAACACGCAACACACACGCCACACACATGCCACACACCACGCACCACATACACCACACACACACCACATACCACACACACACCACACACCACATACACACACACCACATGCCACACACACACACCACACACACCACATGCCACACACATACCACATACCACACACACCACACATACACACCACATACACACAGCACACACACCACACACACACCACACACACCACATACATACAACACACACACAACACACACCACATACACACACAACACACATGCACACCACACATACACAACACACATACACACCACACACACACACCACATACAGATACCACACATACACACACCACACAAACCACACACCACACACCACACACACACACAAACCACACACCACACACACGCACATACACACACACCACACATACACACCACATACACGCACACCACACACACCACACACACCACGGGTTGCTGGCCCTGAGCTGCGGACCTTGCTGCTCCGAGTTCCAGGCCGGAAGCCCAGCATGGAGGTGCTGGCAGATCTGGCGTCTCCCAAGCCTCTCCCCGGGGCTCGCCCACAGCGGAGCCCTCACGTGGCCTTGTCCCCCACGTGCATCCCTGCTGTCTCTTCCTCTTCCCACGGAGACGCCGGTCCTGTGGACGGCCCCTCTGCGGACCTCACGTAGCCTCCGCTGCCTGTTGGCGGCCCCGTTCCCACACACTCCCGGTGGGCGTTAGGGCTGCAGCGCACCAGTCGGCGGAGACCGGGGAATGCAGTTTCGCCTGTAACGTTTTCTTCATGTCCCGGCAGCTTCTTTTAGCCAACATTTAAGGGGAGGTCTACTAGCAAAAATAATCCTTTTCCTTTTATTTTTTTTAGAGAGAGAGATTTTTTGCTATAGGACGCGTGTGCTCACTGGAGAAACAGAGACAGAGAGCAAAACACCACCCCAGGGGATGGCCATGCCACATCCCTTCTCCACTCTCCTCCTGGGATCTTGGGCAAGCACGCACACACACCCGGCCTGAGTTTCAAGCCACCAGGTCTGGGACTCGAACCCCAGTGGCCATGTGGGAATCCAGCAGCTTAACCACTATGCCACCCAAACTCTTATTTTTTAAGTCTGAAACTCATGTTTCCTCTTTATTTTTAAAGGCTAGTTTTCACCAGATGTTGGGTTTATGGCTGCGAGTTCCGTTGTGTTTCTTTTCATCCCTCGAGAAGCGCTGTGGCGCTGACTCCTGACTGCGGGTCTAGGTGAGAAGGCTCGTCGCCGTTCTAGCTGCCCACGCGTCCCTCCGTACGTCACCATACGCACCTCTGCCTGAAAGGTTTTGGTTCTAGTTTTCACAAGTTTAAGTGTATGTTTTTAAAGGTTTATTATTATTATTATTATGTTAATCTTTTATTTTATTTGTTCGTTTTAATTTGACCAGAGAGGGCCAGAGTGAGAGAGAGGGAAAGTGAGAAAGGAAGCCGCCAGGTCCAGGACTTGAACTGCGGTCAGCCATGTGGGAGTCCAGCACCTTTAACCACCATGCCACCTGCTAGCCCTTAGTTTTTAAAGAGAGAGATAGGGCACATGCAGTTTACAGAGAGGTAGAAAGTGAGAAATCGCCCCCCGGGGGGATGGCCACTCTGCAATCCCTTCTCCTCCATTCTCCTCTCAGGGTACGTGTGCACACATGCCTGGCATGAATCTTAAGCCACTGGGTCCGGGACTTGAACTGTGATCAATTATGTCCAGTGATGTAACCATTATGCCATCTGCTGGTCCCATAGTTTGTCTTTTTTTAAAAAGAACTGTTTATTTTACTTATTGTTCTTACTATTTTTTAATTTGCTATAATCATCAGAGAGAGAAGGGGCAGGGGCAGGGGGGAGAGTGAGAGAACAGGCCACCAGGTCCGGACTCAATCCATAGTCGGCCATGGAGTCCAGTGCCTCAACCACCACGCCACCTGCTGGCCCTGGCGTGTCTTTAACTGTGATGTGTCTCGAGTTTTCAGAGCCCTGGGAGTTTGCCTGTTCTTTGGCCATTCCGGAGTTCTCAGTCAGTCTCTTCTTTGGATTCAGTCGACTTGGCTTTCACTCACCTCCTTCATTCTGCAGTTTTTGCCTCTTGCCAAACTTGGGAAATTGTCAGCCACTATTTCATGGAGAATTTTTCATTCCTACCCCTACCTCTTTCGGTTTTTCTTCTGGAATTCTGATACTATGGCTGCTATTTTAGATATTTAGTGGGGTGTATGTCTCACAGATCTCTGAGGCCCCAGTTTTTTGTTTGTTTGTTTTTTAGGTTTTTGCCATAGGGCCCATGTGCTTGAGCACAGGAGAGACAGAAAGAGACAGTGAGAGGAAAAGTGAGACATCAACCCCACAATTCCTTCTTCTCCACTGTCCTGAGATTTGGGGCACACACACACACACACACACACACCCCGTATGATTTTCAAGCCACCAGCTCTGGGACTTGAACCGCGCTGTGCCATTTGGATTCTAGGACCTTAACTACAATGCCGTCTGCTAGTCCCAAGGCTCTATTTTTTTCAGTTTGTTTTTCTGTCTTTCAGATTAAATAAGTCCTACTGCCGTGTCTTCAGGTTCATAAGTCCTAGACCTGTCATCGCAATTCTACATTGAGTCTGTCCGATGACCTTTTACGACTTAAGTCGTTGTATATTTCAATCTGTCATTTCCATGAGGTTCCTTTTTATATACAACTTCTATTTCTTTGCAGAAATTTTCTATTTTTATTTATTTCAAGCAAACTCATAATTGCTATTGAAGCATTCTTATTATGGCTGGTTTAATAACGTGCCAAGTGATTTCAACATCATGGTCATCTTAGTATTGTCATCAGGATCTTTTCATTAAAAGTGTAGGTTTCCTGGCTCTTGGTCTGACAAGTGAATTTTTACTGTATCTTAGACACTTTCTTAGTTTTTTATTTATTATTATTGTTTTTA
>NW_006201036.1:1771069-1781626 GCF_000334495.1 Tupaia belangeri chinensis | reverse complement strand
TTTTTGGAGAGGTTTTTGCTACAGGGCACGTGCACTCGCCAGACAGACAGAGAGAGACAGAAAGCGAGAAATCACCCCCCAGGGGGGATGGCCACGCTGCAATCCCTTCTCCTCCATTCTCTTCTCGGGATCTTGGGCACACACGCACACGGGTCCGGCGTGAGTTTAGGCCACCGGGTCTGTTTTCGTTCGAGGGTGCGTGCACTCACCAGAGAGGAAGAAGAGGAGAAAGTATACCACGGGGAATAGTTACTCTGTAATCGCTTCTCCTCCATTCCTCCCTCCTCTCGGGACTTTGGGCAGGCTTGCACACGTGCCCGGTAAGTTTCTGAGGCCACTGGGTCTGAGACTTGAACCATGTGGCCGGCTCTCTGCGTTCCATATGCCTGAACCGCCAGGCCACAGAACTGGCCCAGAGGACTTTCAGTGCTCCTTCGAGCTTCCCCTTCAGCAGACAGCCATCCTTCCTAAGGTTAGTCTAGGCTCTGGCCCACTTCTGTGGCCACAGTGTCCGTGATGGCCAGGTCTGCCTCGTTCTTTGGTACTTCTGGAGTGCTCGCTCAGTCCCTCCTGGTGCTGGCGAAAGGGCAGAAGTCACCTCTCTGGGCTGCTAGGCTGCTGCCTGCCCGGGAGACGGGAGGGGCTGCAGCCCGGGCCGGGGTTCTGTGCAACCGGAGGCAGGGTGAGGAGATGCTGGGCTCTGCTGAAGAAAGCCGTGCAGAACCACCCGCTGTGGAATCCCGGGTCGGCCCAGCAGGGTCTTGCAGGCAAATTAGACCACCTGCTTGCGTCCAGTTGTCAAGCGAGGGTTAGAACGCTCCATTTGGCCTCAGCCGGGCTTCCCCTTCTCCAGTTCTTAGCCAGGCTTTTCATGCCTGTTTGTTTGTCTGTTGGAGGCTGCAGGCCTCTCTGGCACTGAGTCTGGAGTCATATGGAAAATGAAAGAAAAACCCAGCGAGCTCACTACATTACTGTTCCTGGAGCCCTGGGGTCTCTACCCTGTCTGCTTTCTTTCAAGCACTGAGAATCTTTTTTCACTGTCTGTTGAATTACTTCCAGAATATTTCATTGCTTTTAGAGTCTGTATTTTCTTTCTTTGAAAAAAAAATAATTACTTTATTTAACTTTATTTATTATTATTATTTTCCAGTTTGATCAGAGAAAGAGAGAAGGAAAGTGAGAAGCAAGCCACCAGTTCTGGGACTTGAACTGCAGTCAGCCATGTGGAGTCATATGGAAAATGAAAGAAAAACCCAGCGAGCTCACTACATTACTGTTCCTGGAGCCCTGGGGTCTCTACCCTGTCTGCTTTCTTTCAAGCACTGAGAATCTTTTTTCACTGTCTGTTGAATTACTTCCAGAATATTTCATTGCTTTTAGAGTCTGTATTTTCTTTCTTTGAAAAAAAAATAATTACTTTATTTAACTTTATTTATTATTATTATTTTCCAGTTTGATCAGAGAAAGAGAGAAGGAAAGTGAGAAGCAAGCCACCAGTTCTGGGACTTGAACTGCAGTCAGCCATGTGGGAGTCCAGCGCCTTTAACCAGCACACCACTTGCCGGTCCCTGAGTCTGTACTTTCTAGTCTGGAACTGGAAGTGCCACTGAAGACTTTGCAGATGAGAAGGGAGCGAGCCAGTTAGGCTCCATGTGGCTGGAGTTGCTGCCGGGCCTCGGTACAGAGTGGACGCTGTGATTGCTGGATGAATGAATGGCCAGTTTTCCTGTTCTCATTTCAGTATCCTCAACGCACTTGCAAGACAGAGCTCCTATGCCCTGGATTCTTGGGCAGTACCTCTCAGAGCTGTAAGGAGGCACCCTTCTACAGAAAGACCACGTGGAACGGTCGTCTAAAACTAGGAGCTGATGCCACTCAACCGACTCATCCCCCTCCACCGAGCTGTTAACCCATCGGTCTGCGAGTCAGTCTGCCCGTCATTCGCCCTCTGTCTGTCCGTCCGCCTGCCTGTCTGAATCTGTCTCTGTATTCATCCAATCATCTTCAGGACTCTTCGTCCCTTCTCTCCAAAAAGCAGAACACTTGCTATTTGACATCCAGACACAGAAAACGTAAGTTAGGGCTAAAAGGTGTCTTCTCATTGGGATCGTCCCACAGGAAAGACGTCAGCATTTACTCTACAGATGACCAAACTGTAGACTTCCCTCCCAATAGCGCCGGGTCACCATGGCAGAACGTTAGCGTTTTTCACGTCTTCAATGTTGAGATTCCCGCTGCATCGCGCTCGGCTCACTGTCCCTGCGAATGACCACGGCGCTCACACTGGCTTTCTAGGGGAGCGCTTCCCAGTGAAGCAGCACGGGGACCTGCCTTGAGGAGCACAAAGGCTTCCGCTGGCTTTTCTCTTCCTAAGACTGACTTTTACTCCCACGGACACCCCGCTTTTGGGGTTCAAGAGGAGAAATGCATAAGGAGTTAATTAAGAAGGCAGGCTTTGGTGGGACAGCTTTGATTTGACACTTTTGAAATGTGACTCAGGTCACAGCGGTGAGCGGTGCCGACCTCTTCGGCAGTACCATCTGGACTGGATTATTTTAAACCAGGCTGTGGCGTGCTGGCATCACCCGTCGGCGACAGTGCTACTGCCGGCAGGCCACATGTCCTGGGGTGGCTGGGGAGGTTCTCAGTGCATTAAATTCTATATTGATTCTTTTTTTTTTTTTTTTTCAAGTTTTTATCATAGGACGCGTGCGCTCACGGGAGAAGAGAGAGACAGAGAGAGGTAAAGTGAGAAATCGCCCCCCGGGGCATGGCCAAGCTGCAATCCCTTCTCCTCCATTCTCTTCTCAGGATTTCGGGCTCACACACACACGCACCCGACGTGAGTTTTAAGCCTCTGGGTCCGGAACTCGAACCACAGTAGGACATGTGGGAGCCCAGTGCCTTAAGCACCATGCCACCTGCCAGCCCCTCCATATTAATTCTTTTTTTTTGAGAGGTTTTCGCTATAGGGTGCATGTGCTCGCCAGACAGACAGAGAGAGACATAGAGACAGAAAGCAAGAAATCACCTCCCAGGGGGGATGTCCACGCCGCAATCCCTTCTCCTCCATTCTCCTCTCAGGATCTTGGGCACGCACGCACACGCGCCTGGCGTGAGTTCTAAGTCACCAGGTCCGGGATGCAAACGGTGGTCGACTACGTGGGAATCCAGCGACATAGCCATTATGCTAACTGCTGGTTCCTCCATATTAATTCTTGATGTTGTGGTTTCAGCACCCCCTTTATCGTATTTCTAGTGTCACCTTTTACATTTCTCTGTACTGATGGCCTTCATGCCACAGGTAAGATAAACCTGTAACTCTTCATTGGTATTTAATTTCTTCCCTAAGAAGCACTGAGTAGGTTATTCACTGAATAAATATTAAATGAATGGAAAATTACTCCAGAATGACCTGCATTCGAGGCCGGCGGGTGTGCAGGGTGGCGTGAGGCGGCTCCATGGCGCTCTGTGCGCAGTGTTCCAGGACCCCCACGCCCTCTCCTTCCCAGTGATCAGGCGTCCCAAACTGCCTGGAGTCAAACAAGATGACGTAAGATTGGGTTAAACCCCAGTTTTCCGCAGCTAATATATACAGTTTTCTGATTCGAGGAGTGTTAATTTTTCAGGATTGGAGTCTGATTAAAGGAAAGAAAAGATCACTTTCACACCTGAAGGGTTTGCCAGCTGTCTGTGTTTCTTTTTTTATGTTGTTTCAGAAATAATGTCACATCGTCATCTCTCAAAAACCGTAATAGAAACCATGTGCAAAGATGAATGAGGTATCCCGATGAGCTTTCATGTTTGTCAAGAGCCTTGTAAAAATATTTTAGGGTGAGATTCCGTACTTAACATGAATTTGTGCCAGGGCCGGCAGGTGACATGGTGGTTGAGATGCCGGATACTACATGGCCCACTCAACGGTTTAAGCCCTGGACCTGGCAGCTTGAAAAATATACTGGGCGTGTGTGCATATGTGCCAGAAATCCCAGGAGAAGGGAGAAGAAGGATTGCAGCTTGGCCATCCCCTCGGGGGAGCGATTTCTCCCTGTCCCTCTCTCTGCCTCTCTCGGTCCGCTCACATGCCCTGTACCAAAAACCTTAGAAAGAAAGAAAGAGTCTATGCTATCACATGGCTGCAACTTCTCTCTTTTGTTTTAAAACTTCTTTCACGAGGAGAGAGACAAGAGAATGAGAATGCGAGGATCTCCCGCCAGGGCCTTCACATGGCCTCCGCCAGCCTGGGTCACGCGGCATGCAGGCGCCTCTCATACTCAGAGAGCCCAGGCCCTGCAGTGCGGCCCAGCCTCACAGAGCAGTGTGTTATGCTGCAGCACCAGCTGGCACCGTTGGTGTATGTGTGTTCAAGTCCTGGACCCGGCAGCTTAAAATTCACGCCAGGTGTGTGTGCGTGTGTGCCCAAGATCTTGAGAGGAGAATGGAGGAAAAGGGATTGTGGTGTGGCCATCCCCCTTAAGGGTGATTTCTCACTTTCTGTCTCTCTGTCTCTCCAACAAGCACACACACCCTTTAGCTAAAATCTTTCTCTCTCTAAAAAAAAAAAAAAGAGAATAAGACTTAGCCAGAAACTTACTTTCAAGATGATGAGATACAGAATAAGTGTAGATTTGACAGGCTCGTCACTGAACTTTTCCTTAGTTAGCTAAACAATATCTAATATCTAGCTCTTGGTAGCTCTGCCTCAGTTAAGCTCTCTAGCCAAGTCTGCATTTAAGGGCATGGAGCTTGGGCCAGCGGGTGGCATGGTGGGTAAGGCACTGGATCCCACATGGCCGCCTGCGGCTTGAGTCCTACACCCAGTGGCTTCAGACTCACACCAGGCGCATGTGCACGCGTGCCCCAAATCCCGAGAGGAGAGTGGAGAAGGCACTGTGGCACGGCTGTCCCCCTGGGGGTGATGCGCACTTTCTCTCTCAGTCTCTCTGTCTCTCCCCAGTAAGCACATGTGCCCTATGGCAAAAAAATAATAAATCAATCAATAAAATAAAATAAAAGACATGGGGCTTTGAGTTATCTCCTTCCACTCAAGACACCAGAGAGAACTGAGACCCTAAACATCCAGAGAGGGGAATGCAGGTCCTGCAGTGCGCTGCATTAATCCCACTGGGGGTCTCTCTCTCTCTTTCTCTCTCGCAGGCACATGCACCCTCTAGCAATTAAAAGAAAGAAGATAGAAAAAGAAAGAAAGGAAGAAATGAAAAGAAAGAAAATTACCCTGAGAGGCCGCCACCAACATGCTGAGGGTGGGGAAAGAGCGCAGGAGGCCGGGCCCAGCCCTGAGTCGCTTCCTTCCAGACCTCCCACTGAGGACACGCACTCCGCTATTCTTAGAGCCTGTGTTCTTAGGGGCTCAGAGTGCGCTTCCCCAGAGAGTGACATTTGGCATGAGGGCTATTTTGAGTTGAAGGCAGTTGAGAAGCAGCAGACACACGAAAAGCTCTCTGGCCTCCTCCCTGGACTCCCCTCTCTGCTTAAAAGCAGGGCACGAGTTCCCTTTCGTGAAGACGCCCCTCACTTCCATACTTAACGCCTGTGTCGCAGAGATGGGAGCTCAGAGATGGCTCACTAGGTAACCTGCATTGTCCCCTGGCTTCCCAAGTTCATCTTCCCTCAGCTCAGTGCCCCTGGAAGCCCCAGCTTTTCCATCTTGGTCTCCTGAGTGGATCAGCCTTTGTTAAAATGGTGGAGAAGCCTGGGTCTAGCCTCCTCGCTGAGTCACTTCCAGTCTCTGAAGGCCTCATTCTATGTGAAAATGAGCGTCCAGTGCCATCCGTGTGTCTCTGTCTCGTGCCAGTCTGTCTTTGGTCAGTCAAGTCGCGCATTCCAGCTGCGGGACTTAGGGAGAGCTCAGGAAGTTTCTCCTCTTCTAGTTACTGCTGCCTGAACTTTTTCTTTTTAAATTTGCCATAGGACGTGTGCACATAACTGAGAGACAGAGACACAGAGAGAGACGATGAGAAAGCACTCCCCAGGGGAATGGCCATAGCCCAGCCCCTTCTCCCTTCTCCCATGGGGATTTTGGGCATGTAGACACATGCATCCAGCATGCTTTTCTAAATTTCCAGGTTCGGGGCTTGAACTATGGAGTCAGCAAAATGGGGTCCAGTTGCCTTAACCACCAGTGCCACCAACTGGCCCCCTCAAACATCTTAAACAATTAAAAAAATTTTTTTAAAGAATTATTTAACTTTATTTATCCACTTCTTTATTTATTTATTATTTTGACCAGAGAGGGACAGAGCGAGAGAGAGGGGGAAAGTGAAAAAGGAAGCCACCTGGTCTGGGACTCGAACCACGGTCGGCTGTGTGGGAGTCCAGCATTCTTAACCACCACGCCACCTGCTGGTACCAATTGTTTTAATTTTTAAAAATGTATTTTTTCCATGAACGAAAGAGAGCTAGCACCCTAACAGGGTCTTGGTGCCATGTTCCACCCCTGCTTCATCCTGCCCCACGTCACAGACACACATGTGCCTGGGTACCTGGAAGCCTCTGGGCAAGAACCGGGGACCTTCCTGTGAGAGTCAGCCTACCCGGACGTCACAGCCACCGCTGGCACTGTCCAGCCTGCCCACCGAAGCACCTCACCGGTGCCCCGAGGAGAGTCAGAACCGAGCACCGTGGAAGCCACCTCAGCAGCAGCATGGACGCTCAGGAAGGCTCTGTCGCCGGGTGAGGAGTCACCTCTGTCCTGTGTCCCCTGTCCTCCCCAGCCTCCGCTGCGTCACAATGGAACTTCCTCACTTTAATTTGTATCTGTGGCACCCAGCTTGAATGGGCCTTTTGTCACAGCTGTGCTGGCCCGGGGCTTCCTCAGGAGCTGTCCCTGTGCTTGCTGTACTTTAAATTCTCCTGGATCTTGTCCTCACTGATACGTAAGGCCCTCCCTGTCCTCACACCCACCTCTAGTTCTCTCTGCCGCAAGCAACTCCTCCGCCTGTGGCTGGGCAGATGAGGGGCTGAGCTCTGGCTGTGCCTCCTCCAGGCTGAGCCCCCTGTGATCTCCCACATCCTGCTCAGCCTTGGCTCCTGGGGGCCGATGCGTCCGGCCCCCGGGACTGCTTACGAGGGCAGTGAGCGAGATAAAGCTTGCCGGTGCCCTTTAATGTCTGGGGCATGTTCGTGGATAACTGCATGGAGACACGTTTTGTGTTATTAAGACTCGGGTGTGGAGGCAGAGGAGGCCTGGTGGTTAGGGTGGTGGGTTCCCACATGGCCAACCATGCTTCGGCGTGTTCTGTGACCTGGTGGCTTGAAAATCACACCAGCCGTGTGTGTGTGTGCCCCAAATCCCAGGAAGATATGGGAGAAGGGATTGTGGCGTGGCCACCTCCTGGGGGGCGATTTCTCACGTTCTCTCTGTCTCTCTCTGTCTCTTCCTGACGAATGCACACACCCGATTGCAAAAACCTAAAAAGACAGCACTGCCAGGTACCAGGGGTCGTTCTGAGAACTCGCACACATCAGCCGTCAGGCCCACAGAGCGACACTGTGTGACGGGCCTTACTGTCACCCCAGTATCACAGGTGACAGAACCGCGGGACAGGACGTCTAAGACATCCTGGAATGAGTGAGCGAGACGAAGCTCCCATCTCTGCTTCTCCACCTCAGGGGGGCGCTCACAGCCCGTCCTTGTACCTGTGTCTGTCAGAGGTTATGTGAGCTTGCCAGAGAGAGACAGGAAGACAGAGACAGAGGGAGAAGGGGACAGCACCCCCAAAGGGACGTGGCCCTCTGCAACTCTCCCTCCATCTCTCCATCCTGTCGGGATTTGGGACCCACGATCACACGTGCCCAGGATGATTTTCAAGCTGCCAGGGCTGGGATTTGAACCACATAGTGACACATGGGGTCTGGCTCCCTTAACCACCAGGCCACTGGGCTGGCCCGCCATCCATTTAGAAAGAAAGAAAGAAAGAGGTCTGATGGTGGCACAGAAAGATGCACGTTCTGTGGGGCGATCCCACGTGGAAGGTCCCCAGTTCAGGCCCGGAGGCGTCCTAAGTACCCAGGGTGCACGCACCCTGTGTGGGGGCTGGCTGAGGCTGGTGGCGGACTGCAGCATCGGGGCCTGGGGGTGCTGTCTCTCTTGAGAGTTTAATAAATAAACTTTAAAAAAGAAAAGAGTGATTAAAAAGAAGAAAAGGGATGTTTAGACTATGCTCGTATCTTGGAGGGAATTAGCTGGAAAAGGCTGATAACCACTCGCAGTCACTCATGGGCACTCTGCAAAGACACCTCCAGTTTCTTCATTTCTTTTCTTTTTCTTTTTCTTTTTTTTTAGAGGTTTTTTGCTATAGGGCGCTTGCGCTTGCCAGTCAGAGAGAGACAGAGAGACAGAAAGCGAGAAATCACCCCCCAGTGGGAATGGTCACGCCGCAATCCCTTCTCCTCCATTATCTCGGGATCTTGGGCACGCACGCACACGCACCCGGCGTGAGTTTTAAGCCACCGGGTCCAGGACGCGAACCGCAGTCGACTACGTGCGAGTCCAGCGACATAGCCATTATGCTAACTGCTGGTCCCAAGACACCTCCAGTTTCTAAAGAATCGCTGCTGGGTCCCCCCCAGGTCGACAGGAACCTCAGACCTAGACCTGGGCCATCAGCCCCAATCCTCCCAGTCCTGCGATGCCCTGGCAGTGTCCCCTGCCTGCGGCCGTGTTTGGCTGTAGAAGAGACAGAACCAGGGGGATGGAGGCAGGCAGGAGAGGGGGTCGGAGCCGGCCCAGGGGTCATGGAGGCCGAGCAGTCCCACGAGGAGGCCTCGCCCACGGGAGACCAGGGAAGCTGGTGCTCAGCCCAGGGCAAGTCCCGTAGCCCCAGGATGAGGGAGCTGATGGTGTGACTCCTCGGAGAACAGGGGCGCTGGTGTCCCAGGGCGGGAGCAGCAGGGTCCTCGCTCCAGGGCCTGAAGTGGAGTGGACCTGCTGACCCCATCCCGACCTTCAGCCCCTCTGTTCACCCCAACGGAATTTCTGCCCAGAGGCTTTGTTCCCGATGTTTTCTTGAGTAACAAGCGTTCATAGTTTACTTCTGTAGAAGGCGTTTTCTGAACTAAGCTGGTTTAGGTTAAAGCTCTACCCGAGGTTTTAACAAAGTCAGGGAGACAAATGCCGTTTTCATGCAGCACGAATACTCCCGGCGGCTCCACTTAGCGCGAAAACGCGGCCTGTTTAATTTAACCCAGCACTTGGCCCACATTTTGAGGTCTCGAGGGAGTTTGTTTAAGCAATCCTGTTTCTCAAAGCCAAACATAAGCAAATTAAAATCCTTTACTGTATTGGGGAAATTTTAACAGATCACACTTTCCTGGTGGTACTATTTTCAAAAAGAGAGCTATGGACAAAACTGTGTATTTTACAAGCTAACAGAATAATCTCCCTAACACCATTCTAACGCGTGCCCGGGAGAGACAACTGTTCATTTCAATACGGGGAAAGTGTCATGTCTCAACAAAGTGAGATTGCCATTCCATTTTGAGCAGCGTTTAAGAATTACATTACAGCATATTTAATATTTTGACATAACAGAAGAAATACGAGGGGATTTCAGAAAGTTCATGCAAAAATGGAATTAAAACACATGTTAATTTGGGTGCAAAAATTTTTCGTAACGTACATTTCCATGAACTATTTGAATATTCCTTGAACATGCTTATTGTAGAAAAAGTTAAAAAATTAAAGGAAATATCTACAAAAAGTCACCTTTCATTTTACCTCACAGAAGTAATAAACAAAATATTAGGACTTGAAAAAGCAGCATAATTAATGACAGAGTTAGTTCAGTGGGCAGGAGAGGGATCGTAAAGAAAGCATGTTTTGCAGCCGGCAGGTGCTGTGGTGTTGAGACACTGAACTCCTCATGGCTGGCTGTGGTTCGAGTCCCAGACCTGGCTGCTTGCCTTCTCACTTTCCCTCTCTTTTTCTCTTTCTCTCTCAGGTGAGCACATGTGCCCTATGGCAAATTTTAGAATAACAATAATAATAAATAAAATGAACTAAATAGTTCTATTAAAAGGAAAGAAAGAAAACGTCTTGGGGGGCAGCCCATAGCGAGTGGTTAAGCGTTGTGTGTAGAAGCCGATCACAAATGGCTGACCATGCTTTGAATCCTCGCCCTGCAGTCTTGAAAAAAAAACAAACACGTCTGGAGTGGCTGTCCTCTCTGTCTGGTGAGCACACGCACTCTCTAGCAACAGCAAAACAAGAAGAAATGTATGGAGACTACCTAAACTTAAAACAATACTCTCTCTTCATATATATATATGCAAATTCTTTTTTTTTTGAGAGAGAGATTTTCACTGTAGGGCGCGTGCGCTCGCCAGACAGACAGAGAGAGACATAGAGAAAGCGAGAAATCACCCCCAGGGGGGATGGTCACGCCGCAATCCCTTCTCCTCCATTCTCCTCTCGGGATCTTGGGCACGCACGCACACGCGCCCAGCGTGAGTTTTAAGCCACCGGGTCCGGGACATGAACCGCGGTCGACCACGTGGGAGTCCAGCGACATAGCCATTATGCTAACTGCTGGTTCC
>NW_006201036.1:1760730-1769752 GCF_000334495.1 Tupaia belangeri chinensis | reverse complement strand
GGGGGATGGTCACGCCGCAATCCCTTCTCCTCCATTCTCCTCTCGGGATCTTGGGCACGCACGCACACGCGCCCAGCGTGAGTTTTAAGCCACCGGGTCCGGGACATGAACCGCGGTCGACCACGTGGGAGTCCAGCGACATAGCCATTATGCTAACTGCTGGTTCCCTATATATGCAAATTCTGTATTTAAAGTCTCTGGGGCAGGCAGTTTCCATTCCCCTGGGAGAATTGTTCTGAAAGACTGCTGGCATGTTTACCAATTGCCCCATTTATTTATATTGCACCTAAGTAATACTACTACTTGTTTAACTCAAAAACGGGCAGAAACTCTGACCAGTACCTCGCTTTCTGTGACTACACGGAACATTACACAGATGGTACACTGAGATACAGAAAACCCGGTGACCTTCCCTGGAGCACGACAGGGTTGGAACAGGACATGAGCAGCGCCCGCCCTCGGTCTCGGTCCCCAGGAGGGCTGGCCCCAGCACTAAGGCTTCGCAAGGCGGTGGGTGCCGTGGGCAGGGCTGGGAGCCACGTGGCGAGCTGTGAGTCAGGGCCCTGAGCTGATCTGAAACGCTGACCTGAGGGGCTGCGCATGAAGCGCCCTGCGAGGGGTGCTTATTTCTGTCTCTCAAGGATAAAATAAGCTTTAAAGGAGAAAACGAGGCGCACGAGCGGCGACGTGGCGGGGCTCTGCAACGCTGGAGACCACGCAGATGGCCGGGGCTGGCTCCTGGGCACACCTGCGCACGCTGGGTGCGCATGCGCCATCCGGGCTGGCTGAGAGGCCATGGGCGCAGGTCAGGCTGAGACCTGCTGGGGTGCACCTTCCGTTCCCCTCTCTTTGTCTCTCTCTTACAAAACAAATAAACGTTCAAAAGAGAAGCAACGTATGCAGCCAAATAGCATAGCTCTAACCCTTAAATAAAATGGACAGCCACCAGTCCACACGGATGTGAACGAGCACTGGAATGAGAAGTACCCGGGAAGAGGCGCAGCTCTTTCTTACAGACGCATTTCTGGTCATTAAAGGAGAAGAAATGAGAAAAGAAAGCCGACTTCGCAGACACTGTAGTCAGAATGGGGAACCTTGGATGAGAAACATTTGCATTGTCTCAAAATAGTCACACTCATCGTGGAGAACCCAGCAGGGACGACCTTAACCACATCAGGAAGGTCACCCTCGGCAAGAAGGAACCGAACAGGGCCCTGGGAATGCTCGCGCTGGAGAGGCCGGCAGCGCGGGAAGTCTTCCTGTGAAAGAAGACGGTCACAACACTGTCTCCACTGTGAGGAGAGACCCGGAGCAAGGGCCTGTCTACAGGAATCACTGATCTGCACGCTTCAAAACGTGTCCCGGGACCAGCAGATGGCATAACGGTTATGTTACTGGACTTCCAGAGAGTCGACCACAGTTCGAGTCCTAAACCCAGTGGCTTAAAACTCACCCCAGGTGTGCGTACATGCGGGCCCAAAATCCTGAAAGGAGAATGGAGGAGAAAAGATTCCGATTTGGCCATACCCCCTGTGGGTGAGTTCTTGCTTTCCGTCAATGGAGGAGAAAAGATTCCGATTTGGCCATATCCCCTGTGGGTGAGTTCTCGCTTTCCGTCCCTCTGGTGAGTACATGTTCCCTATAGCAAAAAATCTCTTTAAAAAAATGTGTCCAGGTCACGGAACACGACGAAAGCCCGGGGTCCTCTGTCCCCAGATCAGAGGAGACAAAGGAGCAAGAAATAAGTGCAAGGTGGACCCCTGAATGAGCCCCGGGGTGCCAGTGGGCACACTGGCAGAACTCAGACGAGACCTGCCGCTGTGCACAGCTGCTGTCAGTGGCCACTCCTGGGGTCGCGGTGCTGCCTGGTCGCAGAGCTGGCTGACATGGCGGAGGCCGGGTGCGGGTGGACACAGACTTGCCCTCCCGCTTCACAGCCTTCAGTGAGTCCAGCATTACCTCCTTCTAGTTTGTGTTTGCTGTAGGGCAGGGCACTGGCCAGAGAGACAAAAAGGGAGAGAGATCACCCCCCAAGGGGACGGGCACGCTGCAAACCCCTTCCCTGCTGTCTTCTCTTAGGATTCTGTGCCCACGCGCGTGCACACACACACACACACACACGCATGCACTGGCTTGATCTTCAAGCTTCTGGGTCTGGAACGTGAATCATAGCCACGTGGGGTTCAGTGCATTAGCCTCCATGCCACCTGCTGCCCCAAGTCCAGTATTACCTCGGTATAGGGACCAGAAGATGGTGCAATGGCTACATCACTGGACTCCCACATAGTTGACTACAGTTCAAGTCCCAGGCCCAGCTGCTTAAAACTCACACCAAGTTCATGTGCATGTGTGCCCAAGATCTCAGGAGGGGAATGGAGGAGAAGGGGTTGCAGCGTAGCCATCCTCTGGGGAGTGATTTCTCACTTGCTGTCTCTCTGTATATATATATATATAAAATCTCAACATAAACAGTGGAAAAAAAGAGCCAGCTGGGTGGCCCGGGGTATGCCCTGCTCAGGCCATGCTGGATCCATAGGGAAGACGGGGGTTGTTCCCTTGCTGACCCGTAGCACGTGCCAGATGTGCACCCCAACAACGTTGGCTGCCTGGGAAGGCTGGACGGGGGGGAGGTCAAGGCAGGAAGCCCTCTGGGGGCGGTATCGTTTTTTAAAAGAAAAATTTAAGGGACGTAAAATAGTGTAATGGCTATGTCACTGGACTTCCACATACTCAGCTGCGGGTGGAATCTCAGACCCAGCGACTTAAAACTCACACTGAGCGCGTGTGAGTGCGTGCCCAAGATCCTGAGAAGAGAATGGAGGAGAAGGGATTGCGGCGTGACCATCTCCCCTGGGGGGTGATTTCTCGCTTTCTGTCTCTCTGTCTCTCTGTCTTTCCAGTGAGTGCGCGTGCTCTATAGCAAAAATGTCTCAAAAACAAAGAAAAAGAAAAAGAAAAATTTAAAACAACTGTAAAAAATTAAAATTAAAAAGATTTTAAAAAGTAAGGAAAAAATAGAAAGGAAAAAAGGAACGGAGACACAGGGCAGTCCCTCCCGCATGAGCCTGGGAGAGCGGCCCGGCAGGGCGTCCGGCCCGTGCACCACTGGTCGTGCCAGGCTGCTTCTCAAGGGGGAGGTGCAGCAGCAGGAGAGGGGGGTCTCTTGTTCTGTGAAAAATAAGAATAAGCGAGCAGGCCCTTGCTCACCAAGAGCTGCTGCATGACTTCAACAGACACAGATCTGCAAAGATGTGTAGGCAAATGACTATCCCGCCTTCCCTGCTAAAGGTGGTGGCATCGGGAAGCCCTCGAGCTCACGCTGAGCTTGGCAGGCCGGATGAAACCCCACTCTCCTGATTCCTAAATCCATTGACAAGCATGACAGTCAGAGATCAAAAAAATCAGTCTTGTTTTTTTAAAAAATAATTATTTTATTTAACTTTATTTCTTTATTTATCCATTTGTTTATTTCAGTTTGACCAGTGAGGGAGGGAGAGAGAGAGAGAAAGAAAGAGAGAGGAAGTGAGAAAGCAAGCCACCGGGTCCAGGACTCGAACCACAGTTAGCCATGTGGAAACCCAGTGCCCTTAGCCACCAGGCCATCTGTCGGCTCCATTATTATTATTATTATTTTAAGTTGATTAGAGAAAAGAGCTTCTCTGCTTTCTATTTTGCTTTTATTTCTTTTTTTTTAAGGTTGTTGCCATAAGGTGCATGCACTCGCCAGTGAGAAGGAGAGAGGGAAAGTGAGAGCTCGCCCCCCAGGGGGAATGGCCACATCACAAGCCCTTCTCCTCCATCCTCCTGGGATTTGAGGCCTACATGCACACACAGCTGGTATGAGTTTCAATCCACCAGGTCCAGGACTCGAACTACAGTCGGCCACGTGGGAATGCAGTGCCTTAGCCACCGTACCTCCTGCTGACCACTTGCTTTTCTGAATACCCTCCCCAGCTCCACCCAGTCGCAGGCCAATCTGAGCAGCCAGAGCTAGACGGCAGGGCTCGATGGTTGCATCTTGGAAAGCCTGCTGCCCACGGACCATAGCTGAGCTGGTGCCTCGGCCTGCCCCATGCCCATGGCAGCTTTTCCCTTTGCCCTTGCGCAGGCTGGAACAAAGGGAGAGCGAGAAATTCTCATGCAAGGCGAGGGGGTTCAAAGTATCCACCCCACGGCACGGCACTATGACACGGGCTGATTCTGACCGAAGGCGACTGAGGAGCAGCGGAAGCAGGCGGCCTTCTGCCCTGCCCTGTGTGCCTGGAAGCAGGCGTGGAGAGGTAACGCCGGCTCCCCCTGCCCACCCGGAAGGGAGAAGCTCATCACTTGTCAGCCGAGGTAGGCCGCCTCGGTCAGCCTTGTCTTCCCTTCTTTCCCCAGACACGTGCCTGCGCCAT
Source organism: Tupaia belangeri chinensis (assembly GCF_000334495.1). NCBI lineage: Eukaryota > Metazoa > Chordata > Mammalia > Scandentia > Tupaiidae > Tupaia > Tupaia belangeri. Next base: position 1,765,355 of record NW_006201036.1, on the reverse strand, counting down.
CTGCTCCTAGAAGCCCAAAGCCCCTTTCTCTGTCTTGTCACTTCTCTTCAACTGTATCATTCTTGGGGCCGGCAAGTGGTGTGTTTGAGATGTCGCACTCCCACGTGGCTGACTGCAGCCGAGTCCTAGATCTGGCAGCCTGCCTTTTCACTCTCTCTCTCTCTCTTCTCTCTCACTCTCTGCTATAGTGCCTGTGCCCTATAGCAAATTTTAAAAACAATAATAATTATGTTCAGAGATTTTTGCTACAGTGTGCGTGTGCTTGCCAAAGTGACAGACGGAAAGCGAGAAATCACCCCCCCCCAGGGGCGATGGCCACGCCACGGTCCCTTCTCCATTGCCCTCTTGGGATTTTGGGCACGCACGCACACGTGCCCAGCGTGAGCTTTAAGCTGCCGGGTCGGAACTCAAACCATGGTTAACTACATGGGAGTCCAGTGATGTAACCATCTGCTAGTCCTGAAATGAATCATTCTTTTCAAAAAAAAAAAAAAGTGTGGTTCTTTGTTAAGTGCTGAGGAAGCCCAAGTTCCAGTCACCCCTGGAGTTACTCACCCCGAGTGTCGCCAAGTGTGCGGAGTGCCATAATGCTGACGTTGTGTTCGTTTTTCTCTTGCTGACCCGTCTTCTGCCCATCTAATCTGCAGGGCCCCACCCGACGAGTCGAAGACGGGCAGCAGAAAAGGACGGTTTGCCTTCTCTGTGTGGGCTGAGCTGGGATGCTGGGAAAACACTCCCGTGAGCCCTCACCTAGAAGTCTGGCAGAGGGACAGGGCTGAAGGCTGCCAGGGCCGAGTGCGCGCGGCTGTCACTGGGGAGCTGGCGTTTAGTGAGAGTTTCCTCTTGGCGAGACAGAGGAGCTCTGTGAATGGAGGGGCGAGGGCAGCGTGGGCACTTCACGGCCCTGAGCCATACCCTGGGCAAGGCTGAGGGTGGTGACTTTATTTCAGGTTTTTCCATAAGGTGTGTGCGCTTGGAGAGAGACAGAGAAGGAAAGTGAGAAGTCACCCCTTAGGGGGCATGGCTGCACCACGGTCCCTCCTCTCTTCTCCTCTTCAGATTTTGGGCATGCGTATACACACACCCCGTGTGATTTTCAAGCCACTGGTTCCAGGTCTTGAACCCCAGTCGGCCAGTGGGATCAGGTACCTTAACCACCAAGTGACCTACTGGTCCAAGGTGGTAACTATTATATGTGAATTTTGCCATAATACAAAAACTTTTTAATTAAAAAAGAAAAGAAAAGCAAACACAGGACTCGACAGCATGGCCATGAGTTCGTGGCCCTCCCGAGTCGCAGGCTTAGATTTATGTCCGCTCTGGGGAGAGGCAGAAAGGCCTCGGATTTCTCTGGTTATTTCCTCTCCGGGGACTCCAGCCTAGCAGCGGCCAGGAAATGTTCCCATAAACCTCCGTGCTTGCTTCAGGATCTGGGGTTCCCAATAACAAACGAGGAACCTTAGCAACGAGGTCGGTGGGGACAGAAGATCGCTATGGTGTCCTGTTCGGAGTCAGACGGCCCAGGCCTGACACAGGTGAGTGTGGTGCCCCCCGGGGCCGGGGCGGCCGAGAGGGCAGCCTGCCTCCCCCCACAGGTGGCTCTTCCTCTGCCCGAGATCCGTCCCCCTTCCTCAGGTATGAAGTGGCCCTGGGACGGCTCCAGATGGCGCCTGAACCTGTGACCTCTCCTCATAAAGACATCCTCGACGCCCCCGCACCATCTGCGGCTCATAAAACCACATTCCCTGTCTTGTCTTGGCTCTCGGCTGTTCAAAAGCTGAAGGGCAGCCTTTGGGCCCGCTCTGGTTTATTCGTGAACTAATTCAGAACACATTTCCACATGGAGGGCAGAACAAAGAACAATAGCTCTAAAGTTCAATCGACGTTCGCAGTCAGTGCAGCAGAATGGAAATAAGAACCAGTTGTGGAGGAGTCGCTCCCAGCTAAGCCCCGGCTCCAGCGGCGCCCCTCCGCAATGTCTCCGGACAAGACAGGCTGAAACCAGCGTGACGCCCAAGTGGCCACAATGGAGCGGCGGGAGCTTGCCGTCGGAAAGCGCGTGTTAGCGGGCCCTGGCCGCGCCGCTCTGGGGTCGCAGGTGCGCGGTCATCTCGGCGTCGCCTGGTGGCCAGTGTCCCGCTCAGCCAGGGCTCGGCGTTGGGAAGCTGGCGCTGTCCTCAGGAATGCGCTTTTCCTCCCCAGGCGGCCTCCAGGCCGGCCTCCTGCCGTCTCAGCTCCCCGCGGAGTGCGGCTGGCCCACTCGGCTGAGGCTGGCCTCCTCTGCAAAGCAGGACACTGGCAGCCCTTCCTGCGTGAGGAACACCCCGACAGTTGGTGCCAGGGATCCGCACACTTGACCTCCGACTCCCCGGCAGCAGAGCTGGGGCGACCCCGACTCCGAGCCTTGCCAGGAGGTAGAGAGGGAGCATGGTTTAGCAGGCCATCTGAAGCCTCGTCCCCGCCGCGCGCTGCAGGCCACCCTTGTCACCAGCCCTCTGGGGGGCTCTTCTCTTCCAACTGGTGAAGGCGAAATTTCTCTAACATGTTTCTGAGGTTACTGTTTTCCACTTGGTGTTCCTGCGGAGGAGCTTTTCCACAGTACGACAATTAATTTGCACACCCGTTTGACTACTGAGCCACGAGCTTTTGGAAGACAAGGGATATCCCTTATTCATTGTCTCCTCAAGTATATTTATTTAGTTCTTTAAGTTCATTTATTTCTTCCACGAGTGACAGCAACAAAGAGAGAGACAGAGACAGGGAGACAGACAGAGGTAGAGAGACACTACCCCCAACAGAGTCCAGAGGCTCACTCACCTCCACCCTCAGCCGCAGCCAGGTCTGGAGCCAGGGCCACGTGTGCCCAGCACTGTCAGGGAGGGCTCAGGACAGGAACTCCGAACATCCAAATACAGGCCAGCCTCTGAGTGTTGTGTTACCACTGCGCCACTAACCAGCTCCCCTCCTGGGCTTTTTGTTTGTTTGCTTGTTTTATAAAGAATGATTTAATTTTTATTTATTGTTAGTATTATTATTTTAATTTGCTCTAGGGTACATGTGCTCACCAGAGAGAGAGAGAAGGAAAGGGAGAAAGCCAGCTGCCAGGTGTGGGGGTCCCGCACCCCAACTACCATGCCACCTGCTGGACCCTTGTTCATTTTCGGTTTTGCCATAGGAGAGAGACAGAGAGATGGAAAGTGAGAAGACACCCCCTCAGTGGGGACGGCCACATTGCATCCCTTCTCCAATCTCCTCTCAGGATGCTGGGCATGCACACACACGTGTCTGGCTTGATTTTCAAGCCGCCAGGTCTGCGGCTCAAACCACAGTTGGCTATGTGGGAGTCCAGCACCTTAACCACTGTGCCACTTGCCGGCCTTCCACCCCTGCATTTTCAGCCCAATGCTGGGTATGTAGTTGATGCTCGTTAAATGCCTACGAAAGGAATTAGTGCTCTATTCATACTAAATTAAATTATTTCCTCAAATTGAATTTGTTTCAACTTTTTGTTTTGCTTTAATTTTTAGATATTTGCCAAAGGGATGTACTTGGGAGGATATTTAGATATTGCAGGGGATGGGGCCCAGCCTGCCAGTCAGTGACTGCGGAACCCGCTCCTGCTCCCACACCCGCGCCTACAGGCCAGTGCCGTCCCACGCCTGGTCTTCACAGGCTTCCTGGCAGCTCAGTTTGCCATGTGACTGATTCAGCTGTGGCCACCGACATAGTGGGGGAAGTCCCTCGGGAGGCTCCTCTGGGAGACAGATCTGCCTCACCACCTGCTCCCCTCCCTCTTCTGTTGAAGGCCACTACAGCCGCCGGCAGCCCCAAGGCACCAAACCATTACAGAAGGGGCTATAGCTTTCCTGACAGTCCCCCCAAATATCCCATCCCCCCTTCCAAAATAGAAGGCATTGCACCTCTATAGCCATTATAGGCCCTAGCAAGTTTAACCATTCCCAATACAATCTGATGGCAGCCGTATTCAAGCCTCCACTGTCCACTCCAGATGCCTTTTCTCTTTCTTTCTTTCCCTTTCTTCCTTTTTTTTCTTTTGTTCTTCCTGTTTCTTTCTTTCTCTTTTTTCTTTCCTTGAGGGACTCTTGCTATAGGGCGCAAGTGCTCACCAGAGAGACAGAGTGACAGAGAGAGAGGGAGTGAGAAATCACACCCCCCCCCCAGGAGAAATGGCCATGCCACAATCCACTTTCCTCTTGGGATTTTGGGCACACATGCACACATGCCCATGTGAGCTTCAAGCTGCCGGGTCCAGGGCTCAAACCGTGGTCAGCTATGTAGGAGCCCAGCACCTTAATCGACACACCACCTGCTGCTCCCACCTTTGCTTTTCTAAGACCAGGATGCGATCATTTTGCCACATTAGCCTCATACTCGCTCATACTCATTCTTTCTCTTCTCTTCTTTTTTCTTTGTTTTTTTTTTGTTTGTTTGTTTGTTTTCTTTTATTTTAATGAGTTAAAGAGACACTGACAGAGAGGTAGCACTCCCCACAGGTCCCATCACTGCAGTCCACCCGCAGCCTCAGTCAACTCACGGGCACGTGCGTGCCAGCAAGCCCAGGGAAGTCTTTGGGTGTGAGCACAGAACCTCCCGTGTGGGCTGGC
>NW_006201036.1:1750248-1760699 GCF_000334495.1 Tupaia belangeri chinensis | reverse complement strand
CGTCGTGTGTTACCAACGCACACCACTCTGCCCCCGCCCCTAGTTCCTCATGGTACTGGCTTGCTGAGAGATGAGGCCAGTTGTCATGAAAAGTGTCAGCCTGGAAGGGTTTTGTCCGACTGTTTCCTCCTGGTGTCATGTCACCTGTTCCTCTGTCCTGTGTCTCTGTAAACTGAAGTTAGGTCCCAAGGTTTGGTGAGATCTGAGTTAGAATGTTTTGGCAGGAACCCTGCAGGAGTCCCGTGTGTGCTCCTACTCGGCACACGGAGCAGTGTGCAGCCACCCCACAGCCTGGAAGCTTCTCGGCTACTGCTCTCGTGCCTTGCTCCTCACCAGACCCGGCCGTGACTCACTGGAGAGCTGCCTCTGTGCCTCATCTGACCGACTGACGGGGTCCCACAGCTCCATGCCTTCGTGCTGTGCTCTACAGACATGATCTCCCCCCGTAGGTGTGGCCTGCAGTTGGACGTGCAGTAGATGTGGCCCTGTGTAATCCCCCCCTGAGCATGGCAGGACCTGAGCACAGGGAGTGAGACAGCCCTCCCACAATGAAGCTACGTAAGACAGAAACTTCCATCTTGCTAGCAGGTTCTCTCTCAATAACATTGATGAAGCGAACTGCTGTGTGGGAGGGGTTCTATGGCAAGTAGTTGAGGGCAGCCACCACCTAAGAGCCAACAAGGAACAAAGTCCTTTGACAATCTTTAGGGACTTGAAGCTTGCCAAGAGCCATGAACATGAGCTTAGAAGTGGGTCTGTCCACAACTGAACCTTTCGGTGAAACTTTGACCCTGGCTACAACTTGATTATTGCCCCATGATAGACCCTGAGCTAGATCACTCAACTAAACTGCACCTGGGTCCTTAACCCATGGAAATGGTGAGATAAGAAATGTGTGTTATTTTAAAGTGATGTGTTTGGGGATTATTTGTTACACAGCAACAGGTAACTGATATATCCCATGTATCTCTATTCCACATCTCAGTGCTGCTCACTTCTTTAGGATCAGCCTAAATGCCTCAGTACACTTAGTGCTGTAAAGCTCTTAGCCTTGCTGAGTTCTTCTTATCAGAAGCAGTTTATTATCTCAGACTATGTCAGGACCATTAATATTGTCTCCAAATTGATGATGTGTTCTCTGCAGAGAGAAGCCACATTTGAGGTGTTCCCTACATTCTGAAGCAACATGTTGCATACATTGGAAGTACTCATTGAACATGTGTTATTAAAAATATTTAGGGGCCAAGGCCAGCAGGTGGCATAATGGTTAAGGTTATGGACTCTTACATGATAGACCATGGTTCAAGTCCCAGATCTGGTGACTTGAAACTCAGACCAGGTGTATGTGCATGCATGCCCAAAATCCTACAAGGAGAATGAAGGAGAAGTGATTGTAGCGTGACCTTCTCCCCGGGGGATGATTTCTCGCTTTCTGTCTCTCTGTCTCTCTGGTGAGCACCCTACGGCAAAACAATTCTAAAAAGAATATATTTGGGGCCAGGAGGTGGCATGATGGTTAGGGTGCTGGACTCCCACATTGCTACCATGGTTCAAGCATTGGACCTGACAGCTTAAATATCACACCAGACACATGTGCGGTCATACCCCAAATCCCAAGAGAATAATGGCAGAGAAGGGATTGTGGTGTGGCCATTCCCCCAGGGTGGTGATTTCTCACTTTCCCTCTCTCTGTCTCTCTCTGGCAGAGAGAGCACATGTGCCCTATGGCAAATAAAAACAAAGACAAAAATAGGGGTAACCCTATTTCAAGGGTGAGGAGACAGATGTGGGTTTCTCCCAGTTTCTGAGTGTGTCTATTCCAACTATGGATTCTGGAACTAGGGAAATAACAGCAGGGTGAGTCTGGGGACCCACTTTGCCCACTGTGAGATGGACCCGAGCCTGCCTTGCAGAAAACCCCATCTGACTGGTTAGTCACAGTGATGCTCTCAGTCTCCTGACAGTAGTACCACGTCACGGCTACTGTTCAGCAGCCCCAAAGTTCTGGTTTTTCCTTTTCCCCAGTGCACAGTGACTCTGGTGAAAGGTCACAGGGTTTTGGGGGGAAGGCTGGGAGAAAGATCACAGTGCTCATTTTCAAAGCGCACTAGCACCCTCAAGGGTGCACTGCCATTTCACTCGAGGCTCCAGGACCTGCACCCGCCTTGCGTCTGGTACGTGGTTGAGGGCCGTGACTTCATTTTTATGACTCAGGCTACACTTCGGTTCGGTTGACTTCGAACTTCTCTGCTTACACAGATCAAGGAAGAGCTCGGTGGACTTCCTGTGGACTTCCCTTCTGGGAGCGCCGGGGTCAGCTAGCCAAGGCCGTAGGTCAGACCGCCGTAACCACTGCTGACTGCGCTGTCCGGCACGGCACCTGTGTTCGCCCGCCTTTGCTGGAGAAGTGCCACCGCTTTGCCCCGCCAGCCCAGAAGCGCATCGGGACCGCAGCTAGCCTTCCCAGTTTCTGGCCGAAGTAACTGGAGCGAAGGCACCCGTGGAGCTCCTCAAGGACTCCGGGTCCTCCCACACGTTTCTCTCTCAGAGCTCTGGTGAAAAACATGTCTTCCAGACCCTCCCGGTGAAGGTCTTTCTTTCGTTTGTTTTTGTTTTTGTTTTTCAAGAGAGATGTTTGCTATAGGGCACATGTGCTCTCTGGAGAGACAGAAAGCGAGAAGTCACCCCCCAGGGAAAAGGCCACGCTGCAGTCCCTTCTCCATTCTCTCTTGGGCATGCATGCACATGCACCTGGAGTGAGTAGAAGCTGCTGGGTCCGGGACTCAAACCACAACCGACTACATGGGAGTCCAGGACGCAACCGTTACATCACCTGCTGGTCCCTACAAAGTAGTTTTTAAATCTCAGCTAGTACCCAAATGTTCTCTAACTGATGAGTGAGTAACACACTTGGTAGCTCCATTGGACAGAAACTCATTCAGCTATAGTAAGGAGTGAACACTGGTGTGTTCTCCGATGTGAACGAACCTGGGTGACATTCTGCTGCTGGTGAAGAATCACACGTCATCCGGTTTCATTTACTCGACGTTCCAGGATAGACAAATCCATATAAAAGGGAGTAGATCAGCGATGCCTAGCACTAGGAGTTTGGGGGCGAGTGGGAGTGACTGATAATTCGCAGATTTATTTTAAGGAAGACAAACACTTTAAGATTAGACTGTGGTGGGACCAGCAGTTAGCATAATGGCTATGTCGCTGGACTCCCACGTAGTCGACCGTGGTTCATGTCCCAGACCCGATGGCTTAAAACTCACACCGGGCGCGTGTGCGTGTGTGCCCAAGATCCCGAGAGGAGAATGGAGGAGAAGGGATTGTGGCGTGGCCATCGCCCCTGGCAGGGTGACTGCTCGCTTTCTGTCTCTCTGTCTCTCTGTCTGTCTGGCGAGTGTATGTGTCCTATGGCAAAAACCTCTCAAAAAAAAAAAAATTAGACTGTGGTGATAGTACGTTCACAACCCTGTTCGTAGTCTTTAAAAATATTGGATTGTACACTTTAAACGAGTGAACTGTACAGGATGTGAGTTGGGTCTTAATGTAGCCATTTGTTATGGCCAGCAGGTGGCGTGGTGATTAATGTGACTGGATTCCACATGGCCATCTATGGCTTGAGTCCAGACCTGGTGGCTTGGAAAACGCACCAGGAGTGTGTGCATGAGTGCCCAGAAAAATCCTGAGAGAAGAAGGGGTTGCAGCTTAGCCAAGCCCCTGGGGGGTGATTTCTCTCTCTCTCTGCCTCTCTCTCCAGGGAGTGCTCTACAGCAAACTTTTTTTTAAAAAGCTGATTTTTAAAACAATTTTAGTGAGTTATTGTCACTGAAATGCAAATTTAACTTCTCACGTAGTTTCTTCCTTACAGATCTTTGTGTTATTTTCCACACTTTTTATGTTCCTTTGTACCCACCTGATCAAGAGGGAGCACTTAGAAGATTCTGGAAAGCTATTCGCCGAACAGAAAGAGCTGCTAGGTCCGTGCAAAGACGCATTAAAGGTGATTTTGTGTCTACTTCTTGCCCTTTGGTGGGGTGGTACACACTTTCTACAATGAGCATTTACTTCCAATATGCTTGTTTTTCCTATTCTGGAGGAGCAAGCCCTCTTCACCACCCCTGTGACTTTCAGCTTCCTCACGATTTCTGCTCTGCTCACCCACAGAAAGGAGGAAAGGCTTCCTTCCACTTGCTTAGGTTTTGTGGCTGGCCTCAGAGCTAAACTGACATCGATGGATTAACAGGAGAAAAGCGAAGAAATGTTTGAATATTTTTCATGTACACACAAGTCTTTGGAAGGAAAAATGAAGACCTGAAGAAGCCATTAGGCCCGAAGCTTATACCCTTTTACGCAAACAACAGTAAACTGTGGGCCTCTGACAAAACCTAGTGCTTGGGCCTGCGACAGTAACCAGCAGGACAGTGAATAAAAATACAGGGGCAAGCTAATGGGAGGTGAGCAGTGGGTTTTTCCTTTGTGTTTTAGGTTTTTGAGATAGGGTGTGTGCATGCATCAGAGAAGACAGGGAGACAGAGAGGGAAAGTGAGAAATTACCCCTAGGGGGATAGCCGCTAGACTCCCTTCTCCTCCAAGTTCCTTTTGGGATTTTCGGACACACATGTACACCCACCAGGCATGGTTTTCAGGCTACTGGCTCTGGGACTCAAACTGTGGGTGGTCATGTGGGAGTCCAGCACCTTAACCACTATGCCACCTACTGGTCCTAGTAAGGGAGTTCTTTCTCAGCTTTTTGTCTGGGTCCACTTGGCATCAACTCCCAGTCTTCAGTGACAAGAATTCTCTTCTCTTCCTGGTACAGAGAGGGCACCTTTCTCATGGGAAATGTCATGGCCCACCTTCAAGAAGAAATAGGAAGACCACAGCCAGCGCCATAGCCTGGCAGTTAAGGGACCCAGATCCCACATGACTGACCACAGTCCTGGCGCCAGCCCTGGTGGCTTGGAAAGCACACTGAGTGAGCATGTGCATATTGCATGCCCAAGCCCTGACCGGATTGCAGTGTGACCACACCCCGTTGGGGGGGTACTTTCTTTCTTTTTCACACTCTCTGGAGTGTGCACACAATCTCTGGCAATTAAAAGTAAACAGCGAGGGGGCCATCAGGTGGCATGGTGGGTAAAGGTGCTGGACTCCCACATGGCCAACCGTGGTTCAAGTCCCAGACTTGGCAGCTTGCTTTCTTGCTTTCCCTTTCTCTCTGTCTCTGCCTGGTCAAATTAAAAAATAATAATAGCAAGTGGAATTAAATAAATAATTCTTTAAAAAAGAAGGAAAGAAAGGGGGAGGTCAGAGAGCCTTTCTACATCTGTTCCTCAAGTGCCTTCAGCTCAAAGTAACCAACATTCCAGCCACATCTTTAGGGGTGGCTCGCTCTGACCCCCTATCCGGCATTCATCCCCATGCCATGGTGAACGAGCTTCTCCCAGTGTGGAGTGAGGAGCATCCACCCCATGTAACTGTCTTTTGATCTGCTTTGTGACCTGGGTATGTATTTTCTTTTCTACAAGAATTGGCTAGCTAATGATATATCCATTGGAGTGCTTTCAGCTGCAAGGAACAGGGTCTTGGCTCAGTCAAGTGAGACAACAATCACTGTGGCAGAATTTAGGACACTCCCAGTGCCAGGCTGCTCCATGGCTCAACCACAACCCCTGGGACTGGGAGTCTCTGCATCCACCTGCTTTGGCGGTCTGGATGTTTGCTTCGCTCTGGGCTTGCAGGCAAGGTGGGCCAAAAGGTCAAGGCCTCACATTCAGCCGTAACAACGTCCAGGAGAGGGCACTTTCCAGAATTCCTCAGTCCCTGATAGACTTGTCCTTCACTTGTCAGGGAATGGAATTATGCTTGACTTGGGGTGCAGTAGGGGGAAGAATAGAAATGGGGCAGGTCAGTTTCCCTGGCTGAAGTCTACAGAAAAGGGAATCTGGAACACAAAAATGAGAACAACCCAAGGGGGTGGAAAGAAGCTGGAGGCCAGACAGATGTTGGTGGGCAGCCAGCTGTGCTCCGCAGAGCTCCCTGTGTGTGTACTGGGACTCGTGTCCCACACGCATTGGCTTGCTCCTTGTCTCTGCTTCCTGCGCCCCCAGACCCGGTGTCGGACGTTCACATATTCCTGTATACAGGGGAGCTTTTGGAGCTGATCGACTGAGAATTCATCAGCCTCTGAGCTTTTGATTTAAAAGAGTTCATTGTGCTGGGGCCAGCAGGTGGCATGGTGGCTAAGGTGCTGGACTTCTATCTGGTTGACCGCAGTTCAACTCCTAGACCTGGTGACTTGAAATTCATGCTGGGCTAGTGTGCGTGCATGCCCAAAATCCCAAGAGGAGAATGAAGGAGAAGGGATGGCGGCGTGGCCATCTGCCCTGGCATGTGTGTGGGGTGATGCCTCACTTTCCCTCACTGTCTCTCTCAGGCAAATGCATGTGCCCTACGGCCAAAACCTAAAAAGTAAATAAACAAATAAAGAGACAATTGATCTGCAACCTTGCACTGAGTGTGTGAAGCACGTGTCCTAAGAAGGCCATGGCGTGTGATTATTGCAGCAACTGGCAAGCGTGCCATGGTTATACCGACAGTTTTTTTTCTAACTATTTTTCAATCGATAGAATGTGTGTGTGATGTGCATACAGGAGAGAGAGGTAGCCCTTGCAAGACTGGTCATGCTGCAACCCCTTCCCTAGCTCTCCACCTCCTCAGGGTCCTGGGTGCCCACGTGCGTACCCAGTGTGTTTTTAGGCCAACTCTGGAAGCCCCAAACAGTCAGCCATGTGGCTTCCAGCCTTGCAGGGCACTTATGGCACTGCCGTACCACGGCATCTGGGCCCCAGTTATTTAGATTATGGTAAAATACACATAACTCCATATTGGCTGTCTTTACCACTTTCAAATGAACAGCTGAGCAGTGTTAAGACATCCACACTCCCCTGTAAGCCGGCCACCTCGATCGCCAGAGCGCTTCTCATCTGGTAAACCGGAACTCTTCCCCTCGAACCACAGCTCCGCACCCCCGGCAGCAGCTATCCCACTTCCTGTCTCCCTAACTTTGTTAAGTATCTCACATGAGAGAACCATAGAGCATTTGCCCGTTTGTGACTGCTGTGTGTGTGATGGGTGTGTGCTCGTGTGTGCAGCACTGTCTGTGCGTGTGGAAGAACACCTTAGTATTTAGCGGTGAAATGCCTTGCCTGTGGAAACTTATTTTCAACTTATTCAACCGAAACACACAGCTCTCCGGAAAACAAGTACTGCATTTTTACAGGAAGACAGACACGTGTGAGAAGCCCAAGGCCCTGCGGCGCTGTGATACTCCGTGGTCTCCAGTAACTTCCAAGTCTGTACTTCTAGGCCCCGCCCATTCCTCAGTATTCCAGCGTCTAAGTGGGCACACGCACACTCACACTCACACTCACACTCACACGTCAGCTGAGCCTGCTGCTGTGCTATTAACAGGAGCACCTGAGACCGAGTGACATGAAAAACAGAGGTTATTCGGCTCATGGCTCTGCTGGCTGAAAAGCCCAAAGGCGTCGGGATGGCACCGCCACCTGCCCACAGAGGCAGAGAGGAAGGCAGGCCCGAGCAGAGAGACGGAAAGACGGAGGGGACGGACTTTGCCATCTCCTCGGCCTCTCCAAGCTTCCAGCCTGTCGGGTGGTGCCCTCCCACTAGGTCCCTCCTCTTTCAGGTCTCCCTTCCCGGAACATTACACTGGGGACCAAACTTCCAGAACATAAACATAAACAAAAACTGGGGAAAACCATTATCAAACCATAAGGTCAGACCAGCAGGTGGCACGGTGGTTAAGGCCCTGGACTCCTACATGGCTGATCGTGGTTTGAGTCCCAGGCCTGGCAGCTTGCTTTCTCACTTTCTCTTTCTCTCTCTCTCTCCCCCTGGTGAACGCATGTATCCTATAGCAAAGTAGAAATATTAATAATCGTAATGATAATAATAAATAAAATTAAATAAATCTTATAAAAAACATAGAGCCCGTGTGTCTACACACACACACTACTTGTTTCATTTCTCTAAGACTAATATAGCTGCCCTAACAAAATGCCACACACAGAGTGGCTTAAGCAAGACACATTTATTGTATCACGGTGCGGAGCCCAGAAATCCGTAACAGTTGTTGGCTGGGTTGCTCCCTTCCGAGGGCTGAGAGAGGGTCCTTTCCAGGCCTCTCTCCCGGCTTCTCGTGGTTTGTCGGCAATGCCGGAACTCCTTGTCTGCTAGAGGGAACCCGCTGCCTGCCTTCATGCTCAGATGGCGCCCCGGCCTGATACCAGTGCTCCACACGTGCACGTTGAAGTCCCAGTCCCCAGCGCAGTAGTATCTGGAGGTACCTAGGTTTCAACGAGGCCACGAGGCTGGGACCCCACGGGGGAGCAGTGCCCCTGTGTACGATGTGCTCTTGCCGTGAGCACAGACTGAGACGAGGCCCAGTGAAGGCACCGGATCTCACAGGGCCAACTCTGTGGTTCGAGTCCTGGACCGGGTGGCTTGAATGAGAAGGGACTGCAGCACGGCCGTCCCTCCTGGGGAGATTTCTCACTCTTCCTTTCCCTGTTTCTCTCCAGCGAGTGCACATACCCCAAGGCAAAAATCTAAAATAATCCAGTAAATAAATAAATAAAAAGAAGGGGGAAATAAAGAGAGGTCTGAATCTGATTATGGTGTCGAAAGTTGGACCTTTTGGGTGGTCCCCCACGACCGATCCCTGCTGGGTGTGTAAGGGAGTGAGGAGCACAGACACGCTCGGGCACCAGCCGTGTCTCATCCCTGGCGTTGCCCGCTCACGCACACCCTGCCGGCGGGCTGCCCTGGACCCAGCCACGAGCTATCAGTAAATACAGCTCGACGCTGATAGGTTACCCAGACTCAGCTAACTCTGTCATTAGCTACGGAATGGACTGGAACAAATGGCACGCCAATACGGATTCTCCATGTTTCAGCAATGTGTTCTGAACCGCCCGCTGGGGTGAAATTGACAGATGGCATCTGCCTCGCTGAGACTGGATTTAGAATAACGTTATCACGAACCACTTTTTCATGTGAAAATGAAAATCCCTGATGCGATCCCGGCTTTGTGCTCTGATTGATGTCGGGCGATGCTTACACACGTGGAGCGTACGCTCTCCCGGTGCCAGTCTGAAGCTCGTTCGCCTCGTCCCTCACGGCGAAGCCACCTGTTCACAGCAGGGCAGCCGGGAGCGCTGTATACGGCCGCTCGGAAGGGGCTGGGCTCAGCCAACAGCGATTTGAAAGGCGGTGTGCGTCCTGTCCCGGATGTGCCCCACGGTTAGACCAGGCTTTACCAAGGAGGGGTGGGTTTCTACCCCCTGTGAGCATTACACTTTCTCTCTCCGTAGAAAGAAAAACGCTTTGTTTGATTACTTCAATGAGTTCTCGATCTTGGAGTTTTGACCAGTCCAGTAAGTGTCAGTTGTTACTGTTCATCACGTTTAAGTCATGGCATCAGATCTCGGATACCGACAGGAGCAGGAACTCCCGCGTACAATCGGTCCCTCTGATGGATGCGTGAATCACTCCCTCCGTGGCCGGATGGGGCGTCCCCGAGCTCGGACTCAGCACACCTGCAGGCTGTCGCAGCCCTGGCGCAGGAGGCACGGAGCATGTCAGGGGCAGCCCCACGGCTGGGACGCAGACTGTGAGGGAAGATGGTGGCACACCGTTCCCGCAGGCCAGCCCAGCCATCGGCAGTGAGGCCGCCAAGCTCCCAGACAGGCGGAGGGATGAGGAGAGGGGGCAAGGTGCAACTGGAGAAGAGGCGGGCCAGCTCGGGTGGGGAGCTGGGCCCTGAGCACACCCTCAGTGAGAGTGCGTGGACCGGGCTGGCTGCGCCGCAGTGCTGCCATGGCCCTCACGCCTGAAGACCTCCTGAGCTCGCTGGGTCTGTTGGTGCCCACGGTGTGGAGTGGCCCAGGCGGGGGCTGGGGATGGGGTCCTACACTGCCGGGTGCACTCATGGAATAAATAAATAAACTTTAGGGAAAATAAGTAACTACAATCGTATAGCTAGCAATACATGCTCAAGAGAAAAGACAGAAACAAAGGAAAAAACTATTTTAGGTTTGGGATTAAGGTAGTCACGGAAGGCTTCCCTGAGGAGGTGACACTGAGTAGACCCTGATGGAGGTCTGGTAGAGAAGCCTGTTCCAGGCCGCAGGGGCACTGTGCCTGCCTGCCACGGAAGCCAGCAGAAGGGGTGAGGGTGAAGGCACAGTCCGGGGGATGGGCAGAGGCCAGGTGGCGGAGTCCGCTGCAGCCCAGGATGCCCTCCGCCTGGGCACGGCGCGGCCACAGAGCCGTTACTGGAGAGGAGCGGGTGTGCGCTGGGTGCGGAGGCACCGTGCTGGCCGCCAGCCACGACAGCGACAGCGCAGGGGGCTGGAGGG